>NC_081412.1:265754643-266070893 GCF_030272615.1 Cryptomeria japonica
TACTCTTCAGGCTCTACAAAACCTAGGTGGGTGTACCTTTGATGCATTGACTCAGACTCATTACCCACATGTGATAGCATCAATAAAAGCAGATAGATCTCATAAGGCTTAAGCAACTAGGAGATTACTGCAGATGGGCTAGATCTCCATTGACATCTCAACTAAATTGAAGCATGATATAGGTGGAACAAACTAAAACTACAAACATAAAAGTAAATGGATATTTTATTTCTAAAAAAATCTCTGAGAATCCCTAGAATTTGCAAGACCAGTGCCTTATCCAAGGGGAATAGAGTTATACATCAAACTGTAAATGAGAACCTCTACTGCAAGTCCATCTTCATATTAAAATATTCTTGCATTAATGCCTTGCATAAATGAATTACTCAACTCATCCACGAAATCATCAGATCTTGAATACATATTCCATTATTTATGATTGATTACAGAGTTTAAATTCTTCCTTGAAGAATACCCACAAACAATCACAACAATCTCCTTGAGATAACAAATTCCAGCCTCCTTGAGGATTTAATTTGTAAAAAAGAAATATATATCTAGAGACAAGTTTGTGTGAATTTATGCATGCCTTACATACATATAAACCTGCAATTAGAAACACCTACAACAAGAAGATATACTCCATTACTTGAAAGAAGACATTAGACTATACAAACTCTGGAAGAAAAACTCAGAGCTGGAAACACAGAATATAGAGCTCTGCTCACAAAAAATTATGGAACCCCCTTCCAAAATGAGAAGATCTTTGAATAAGAAGGAAGAGAGGAATTTTGGATTTTATCTCTGACAAAGACAACTGCCAAACCTTCTGCATTTATGGCTCACACACTTGGCTTGTAGAAAATCTTCTCTGACAAACTCAAAAAGTTTATGAAATCTTGAGGAAACCGCTCTTGAGATATTTGATGTGTATTACAACTAACTACATAAAGAGACTTCTCGGTCCAAGAGCTTTCCAATGATATATAATACTTGTATATTCGGGCAAAAAATAACCCGCCAGTGAATTAATCTCTCAGGCCCTTCTACACAACCAGTCATTTAAATTCCTGCATTTTATACTATAGTCTGAAACTGTATCATTTAACTTTGACTTTTGCCTTGATCCTCCTTCTGCGCTCTGCCATGTGGCACCCCCTGATTGGCTCCGGAGTCCCTGTCCTGCCACCTTAGCATGACCAGACTCATCGTCAGAATGAAGCTCTTCTTTGTCGTTGGGTCGCGATGGATATTCTAACTAGCGGTTTCTGGAGACTGTTAATAAAATTGCTTTGGTCGCGAGGTCTCGAGTTGGTTTTTTGCCGCTCACCCCTTCTGTCGGGCTCGCCACGTGTCAGCCTCTGGTTCGCCTTTGGATCCAACTGGGCGCCACCTTAACCGCCACGTCACCTTAGGTCGGACCTTCTACTAGACCTGGGCCTGCCTTGTCGCCAAGTCGTGAGCGTTAACATTTTGGGCACTTCACAACCGTAGTACAACGACAGCCGTTGATAGTCCCAAAATTTTACTCCACCGTTGATCTTCCTCGGATATGTTGTTGGATCTTCTCGATTTGCATGACCCTTAGCCTCTTCTCACCAGCCTTTCCCAAAATTTGGACACCTTGAAATGCGCGTGCACACGGGGTCCACTGGGCCATGAGCCATCTCTTTCCAAAAGCCCTTAAGCTTTGACACTATAGAAGTGTGCGACTTTGTATTAAAATACAAAAAACGCCCCTTGCACAACCAATGTGGGATAAATGTTCATGCCTGGCGACATTTACATGGAAATTTCCCTGGCCTTTTAAAACCCTCTTTGGCGGCCGAGTAAAAATGCTTTACACAGACCGATTGTATTTGCTCTGAAGTTTCTTTAACCCATGCTTCACAGGCACGCAAGGGGAGGATTGTTGGCTCTATTCTTCATGCCTTTAAACCAGGCGATTCGGGTTGATTCATCAAGTGCCATTTGAAAGTGCAGAGCAAATTTTTTAAATGGGCCTCTCAAATTGACTCAAATTTTATGAGTCCCAACAAGATCTTTCTACTACTTTCTGCTTGTCTGCTCATTTTACAATTACAATGAACAACAGACTATGGTTTTGACAAAGTCTAGCTAGAACTTCACTATACGAGCAATTCAGACACAACTCTACCCCATTTACATCCTTAAGAATGAAAGAAAAAAATAGAACAGATGCAATAACTCAAAAATTGCTTGGCGAATGATCATTTATAGTTCATCTTAAGTCGCCACTCAATTTGCACTTAGGACTTCAAATTCTAGCAACTGGAACTGATTATGACATACAACACGACTTCAATAATTTACCTTTCTATTTGCAATAGTAAGATTTTTAGTCATGTCAAAGTTACTACAATTCGTATGTGTTTACTATGCTAAATTAGTCATTTCTGTGTTTACTATACTAAAATAGTTTGCTCCATGGGATAGATTTCATCATTTTGTGGCTTTGTGGGGATGAATCACTCTAGAAACTATGGCATCACAAAAGCATGAGCCAATCAAAACAGTCTAGCTCTTTCAACACGTTAGCACACCTTCAATAGGCCCATTTTCAAATCAATAGCTAGCGTCGTCTTGAAGGCCTAACAAATCTGACAACTTCCTCAACCACGGTGCAACACTGGTGGTTGGATTTATTTCTTTATTTTGAGGGCTCAGTGCTTGGGTCCACCTTTTGATCAGACAGTGATTGTGGCACTATGAGTGTGTTTCTTCTGACAAATATTCTCTCTATAGGTGAATGCCAATTATTCAATTATCCCTTTGAATCTTCAATGTTGGCCTCATGGGTAGAGCACTGTGTGGGCCCCAAAATTTGATCAGATGGATCATGTGAAGGTGTAGGCAATTTATCATGGATTAGGAGGCCACAAGGCAACACTAACTATCATATGAGGATTAATTAAAACTTAAGCATGATGGGCTAAGGAGATTAAAAAAATAACTAGGAGAAAAGGTTCCTAGAGGAAGGGGTCGGTTAAACCATGACAAAAGACCCTTCTTTAGATAACTTAAAATATGGAACCAACTAGACAAGTCACCAAAGGGATATAAAATAAAGTGCAAGACTTATACAAAGGCACACTTAGCCATTTTATTGAAGACCTAGGTTTTAGTGTCTAAGAAAAAACAATGACTCTTTGAAGTGCAGACCTAAACCTATTTAGGGTTCCTTCATGAAATGCCATTTCAGGGTTTCCCTTCCTAGCATACCATTTTAATGCTTCACTTCCTAAATTTTCTTTAATAGAGGTGAGTGTATATTGGTAGTTATCTATGGATTTATTTCACGGATTCTTTTTGTTGGTTTTGACCAAAAAGTACCCAAAATCTTTAGTTTCAGCCAAATGAGCACTACCTCATTATGCCTCCATGTCATTACTTGTAGGTCATGTTTTCCCTTGTGTACATATCTTCTTTGTATTAATATTTCCCCTTGTCCCTCTTTATTTTATTAATCCTTTAGTCTTCTCCCTAAAGATAGTTGGATTTCCATTGTCCCTAGAAGGTCATGTCCTTAACTAGAGCTAATGTTGACACCTACACCAATAGTATTTTCTTTTTGTCTTACATCCTCTCTTTTTTATCCTTCCCATTGGAACCTTGTGAACCCTATCCTCAAAACCTAGAGCTTAAAAAGTATGGATCTTTTCCTTTTTCTAGATTTTTTGGGTTTAACTATATCTTTCTAATTTTTCTTGGATGTTTTTTTGTGTGGTTTCTTAGATCTTTCTAGGTTTTTTTGGGCCTTTTTGTGCTTGGATTCCCTTCATTATTTTGTTTTGAACCTAGGTTTCCAAAAAGTTCTAAATGTTAGGAGTTTTGGGTTGATTGCTACACTTCAATAGAATTTTGAGGTTTATAGGTTTCCCTTCTTGACATACTATTTATGGGTTTCCCTTCATGGCATGTCATTCCTTCAAAGTATCCTTTTCTATTTCCCTTAATTTTGAGATAAAGAGGCATCCCTTTCCAATATATAATTTTTAAGTTTCCGTTCTATACATACCATTTTGAGGCTTCCCTTCCTAACATGATTTATTTATTTATTTTGTTTTAGGGTATAGGGGTTTTCCTACCATTTTAGGGTATAAGGATTTCTCTTCTTGACATACAATTTAGGGTTTCCCTTCTTAGCAGGTCATTCCTTATTAGCCTCATTTTGTTATTTCCCTCCATTTTGATGTATAGAGGTTTCCTGTTGTCACATACCATTTTAGGTTTTTTATTCCCAACATGTCACTCCTTCAAATTCCCCTTTCTCTTGACCCCCCTTCATTTCAAGCTATAGGGGTTTTCCTTCCTAGTATAAAATTCCTTGAATGTATCTTTTCTCACTTCCCTTCATTTCAAGGTATATGAATTATCTTCCCAACATACCATTTTGGATTTTTCCTTCTTGGCATGTCATTCCTTCAAAGTGCCCCGCTCCTATTTCCCTTCATTTTAAGTTTCACTTTCTAACATATAATTTTGGGGTGTAGTATTAGATTCCCTCAAAATCCCCTTTTCCCATTTTCATTCATTTTTGGATACAAGGGGTTTCCTTTTGTAACATGTCATTGGACTTCAAATTTCCCTTTATTTTTTCATTTCCTTTTCTTGACATACCATTTTGACACTTCCATTCTTGGCATATCATTCCTTCAAATCTCCAAACCTTCAAATTTTGGGCTTTCAATATTATTATTTTTTCTTTCCCCTTGGGTATGGAATATATCAAAGCCCTAACATTTAAAAAATACCTACCTCTTTTGCACAACCCAAGATGCCATTTAGGGTTTCAAATGGACATGAATTGAATACACATGCATATGGTTTCTTGTGTACAACCATGTGAAGATGATGTAAAAAAATAAGGCAACATATAACAACAATCAAATCAACCAATATCCTTACATCAATGACTATGAGCACCTCATTTGTAGTAATTCCTTCATGAGAGATTGAAGGTGGTTGGCGAGATATAGTACTATTTATATATAAATAAGAAATTGCATAACATTTATCATTCATTTTATATATTATAGCACATGAAGGTGTGAAATTGAAAGCATCCCAATCATGCTAAAGTTAAACATGGGGAGTAAATGAAATCATAAAACTATTTTAATAAATAGGCTCAAAAATGATAACTACCTCAATAATAGTAACATTAGATAGAAAGTGATTTTAGATAAAGCTTGTCTATTATTTTTTATGTATCTCATAAAATGCATTAAAGCCAAAAGAAAAAAAATAATTGTAGTATTCTTACGTTGATCAATTAAATCATATTCCTTAGTCATTTTTAAATTATTTCTAATGGTGTGATAACTTTATGCAGTAGCTATGACTTGGAAAGTAGGCATACCTATAGGAGATGGTATACCTCAAAAGATAAGATGTGAAGGTGCACACACATGAATAGTGGAGGAAGAGATAGAGAAAAAGGATCATCAATACATAGGAAGAGTGTTTAAAGGTAAGACGCTATGAAATGAGGAAAGAGCATTAAAAAGTATCATCATACAATGACATGGAGAGCTTCTTAAGACAGTCCAACAAACTAAAGGACATCACCTTAGGCTTAGTGCAATAATAAATATGAAATAACATATCAGAGCATGATAAATCACATAAATAAATAGTGTGATCTAACATCTTGTACATGTAAATCAAAGATATCCATCAAAAAACCTACATGAGTAAATATTTTAACACATGTACTAGTTAGGGTTATAAAGCATAAATGTATAATGAAACATATACACCTAACATTGAACTCTAGACAAGGTACAATATGAGGAGTCAACTTAGAAATGTATCATTACCTATGGTGTCAATAAAAATGAAAAACTAATAATTTCATCATCAAAGCACAAATATGAGTTCATGATCAATATTTAGACACATGTCCTAGTTAGAATTATAAAGCATAACTGTATAATGAAAAATATACACCTAACAAAGAACTATAGGAAAAAAATAACAAAAAGAGATATAAATAAAGGAACTCTATGCAAGGTAACATTTGAGGAGTCAACTGAAAAAATATATAATTTCTTAAAGTGTCAAATATAATGAAAAATCCTAATTTCATCATCAAAGAAGAAAGATGAGTTCATAATCAATATTAGATCTAATATAAGATTGCAAAAAAATGATTATAATGAAAATAAATATAATATTTTGACATGTGTCCTAGTTAGGATTATAAATCATGTATGTATAATGAAAAATATACACCAAACAAAGAACTCTAGGCATGGTAACACATGAGGAGTCAACTTAGAAATAGACCATTGCTTATGGTGTCAATGATAATGATATATTATCATCAAAGGACTAAGATGAATTTCAGATCAGTAGTAGATCTAATATGAGATAATAAAAAAAATGATTAGGTCAGAAACTAAAATATCAAATGGTAAATCCAAAGAGTAGCTTGGGATGGTAATTAACAAATATATCTCGCAATAAAGTATAAGTTTTAGTATATGGATAAAGTAATAATAAACATTCAATGATGGATCTAGACTCTAATCCAAAGAGTAGCTTGGGATGGTAATTAACAAATATATCTCGCAATAAAGTATAAATTTTAGTATATGGATAAAGTAATAATAAACATTCAATGATGGATCTAGACTCTAATCAGCTAAAGTAAATATAAATTAAAAGAAAAAAAAACATCATATTTGAAAAACTCTAATGGAAAAGGGATAAAGTCCAAGGGGTGTAAGAAATTCAAGTTCACCATCTTATGTAAAGGTTGTGCATTCTATTACATCAATTGGTCATCAGAAAAAGGAAAATACATAACTACACATAAATATTTGAGCTAATTACATTAAAAAAAACAAAAAAACAATAGTTTACAAGAATGCTTTGGAAGAAACTTTTTATTTTTTTTGAGCCAACAATTCCAAAAGCATACAAAGTTTCTTCCAAAAGCATTCTTGTAAATAAAAAAAAACATTCAAGTAATTTAATATAGAGATATAAAAGTTGAGATTTATATCAAATGATTGAAATGAATATGTATATTTTTTTGATCAATCACAGCCAAAGTGGCAATCGCTTTTGACTGGAGCTATGAACCAATGAGACCACATTTTTGAGGGGCCTCATCCTCATGTTTGTTTGGCAATAACACCCTTATATCTCTTTGTGTCGTCCTGTCTTTCATGCCCAGACATCACCTTACCTCTCCATTACTTATGTGTGGGACACATGGGCCTCGAGTAGATTTGAACCCAAGACCTCCCATGCAGAAGGTTCACAACTAACCGCTATGTTGTGGGGTTATCCCCATGATTGAAATGAATATTACGATCAATACAAAAATAAAATTAAAAGAAAGTGAGATTCTTAGCTCTAGATTTGACAAAGATTGCATTGTGTAGAAGTTATAATCTACTCACCATATTTAGAAATAAGGGCCCATCATATGATTTGGTAATGTGAACATTTGACTATGAAACTTTTGTTCACTTCTACATTTGCAAACTTGCACAAATTTGTTAGAAATACCTTTTATGAATTGTCATTTTTACACTAATAAGAATGAATTTTAATTTTTATTATTGTAGATAGGAATCTGGAAATCATCAAAGCAAATCAATATTAGTAATATAGCTCAATCACGAAAGCTCAAATGCAATGATCAATCCTAAACACACTCAATGAAAACATGAAAACAAGACATTTCAAGATTGAAAACTAAACAAACCAAATGCAGATGTCTCCTTCATGTGGCTCCATTGTCCTTCTTTCTCCTTCAAATTGCTTTTTTTTGTGGATCTCACCTTCAAGTGCATAAACCTAATGTGAAAGCAAGATTGACAAGTAGCGCAAGAATACTAGAAGCGTGATTGATTCGACCAGGCAGGGATTAGGGGCTTTGATTGAAGAAATTCATCCAATTTATAGACAAATTGGAGAAAAGATTAGATTAGCATGAAAGTGATTCGAATGGAAATTCAAATCAAGAATAGAAAAATTATGACATGTGTATGACAAATTGCTATGCAAGGATTTATGACAAGAATTTGAAATAGAAATAGACATTTAGGAATTTAGGAGAAATTAGAAAATTAAGTTGGAAATAATGACTTGGAATTTTGGAAATTGATGAAAATTAGGTAAATTAATTAATAATTTCTCATTCATTAATTAATTTACAAAGAGGGAGGAATTAATTAGCCAATTAAATAATCATTTAATTGTGACAAGAAGACTTAGGATAAATAAATAAATTATTTAACCTAAAGGGGAGAATGACAATCAAGATTAAATGAATAAATCATAAAACCTTAGAAGATGAATTAGAAATGCAAAGACGACAATTAGGTCTTGATGTAAGATTGATTTAATGTCAATTCGATTATGATTTTGATTAATAAAGGACCAATGCTGACAAACAATTTGATTGATAAATGCGCCAATTGACGCAGAACAATGACTAATTGATCCAAATTGACATGATTGAGAAGGATGATGATCGATGTCAAATCGATCGCAAAATGACAAGATTGAAAATGACAACGATCGATGACAAATCGATCGCAAAAACCCTAATTAGGATTGACGATGTCCAAAATGATGACAAATGAACACGCACATTGATGCGACAGGATAAGATCGACCAAAATCATGACTGAAGATTATTATCAACAAGACCAAATTCGAAAGCGAGACAAATGAAGAATGCAGAAGAGAGACTCGATGCTCGCAAATGATAAAGACCAAGTGCGCAACATAGAAGAAATGTTAATGCGACGCAAAAAACCCTAAAATAAGGCAATGCACCAATGTTAAAGTATGACTCCGCAAGCGTTGACCATTTTTAGATGTCTACAATTATTATTAATCTTTTTAAGAGGGAAGTACACATTTTAAGATTGTCCTCACTAATTGAAGGAAAGTAATTGTACTTTGTACAAAAAAAACAAAACATTATCCTAATTTCCTTATTGTACAATATAATGATTTTATTAGTACTTGTCGTTTAGGTTAGTACTATTGCAATTGGTTGGACCGAATTTTCATTAATGCGTTATTATTCAATTGCTTTTCCACCAATTATATCTATGATTTTTTTCTTTCAATTTTTCATTTAATTTTTCAATAGTTAAGATGCATGATTTTTAAGCTTTCAAATTAGAGAAATTGTTTTTCTTCAATCTAATTGACTCAACTAATTTGCATCTTATTACCGGATTTCCCGGATCCACTTTCACATGAGTTTTTTTAGGCAAATATTTAGGTCATTAAAATAATATTTAGTATGTTTTAATTTTTAAGCCATTAAAATATTTTGATGCTAATTAATTAATCAATTTAGATTTAAAAGAAATAAGTACTCACATTTAATAAACACTCCTCTCATCTTGATTATAAGTTTAAAACATTTAATAAATTTAGAATATTCTTTCACCTAATATTCATATTTGTTAATTCATTTGATTCAATAACAATTATATAAAAAATTGAATATATACATTTTAATGCATTTTAAATTATTCATAAACTTATTTAATATTTAATATAAATGTAAAAAATGCCCATTAAGTGAGGCTGGGGTGTTTGTTACTCGAGGCTGAGGTGTTTGTTACTAACCGCTCTTCTCCCACGTCCTTCTATTTACTTACTAATTTCATAAATTTAAATTATTTACTATATTAGTATAACTATTAATTCTTTATTTCCTATATTACTTACTTTATTGATTTTGTTTTGTTATTACATTATTGACTTTCACTTGATTCATTTTAATATTCACAATTTTATAAAGAATGGTCAATTTAGAAAGATAAAAGAAAAACATATACTATTATTTTATTTTATTATTTAAAAAAATCTCTCTCTCTCTCTCTCTCTCTCTCTCTCTCTCTCTCTCTCTCTCTCTCTCTCTCTCTCTCTCTCTCTCTCTCTCTCTCTCTCTCTCACACACACACACACACACACACACACACACACACACACACACACACACACACACACACACATATATATATCCTTAATTTTAGAAAGTGCTAATAAAATACATTTCAATAGCTATTTTTAAATATATCAACATATGCATAGTTAAATATATTAGTTAAATTATGTAATAGTATTTAAACATAGATATTTTTTTTTTGGATTTGATTTCTATAATAGCTTTAATTAAGTGGAAATATGTTCAAAAAAAATTAATCTTTCTCAAATATTTTTTAGTTTTTTTTTGTTTTATTTAAACTATTGTATTTGTTATTACATTTATCATATTAGATTCATGACAAGAAATATTTTATTTATTTTTATTTATTTTTATTTTTACTTTATTTTTTATTTATTTTTATTAAATAGTTATTTTATCTTTAAATTACAAGTGAATAATTAGTTATTTTATTTTTTATTTTAAATATTTTATTAATATTTTTTATTGAATAATTATTTTATTTTATAATAGTAATATAATAAAAAAAATTCTTACATCTAGATTCAACCCAATATTTATTAAGTTAGGATTAATATTTTAATTTAAACCCTATTCATAACTCTATATCAAATCATAATCTTAATATTGAAAAAACACTCAATTTGAACCGTAATCCTAATTGAACATTAAGCCAAATTAAACACCAACACTAAATAAATTGAACCTTAACCTTAATTACAACCCTAAACCATATGAAACCATAACCCTAACCTTAAACCAAAATGAATCCTTACCCTAACTCTAAACCAAATGTAATTATAATCCTTAAACAAATATTAATCCTAAAACAAACACTAAACTAAATTAAATCCTATTCCAAATATTGAATGCTAGCCCAAACTGGATTAATCCCTAATCTTAAACCTAACTGAATATTCTACCAAGTTAAATTATAAAATATCATAATAAGTATAACTGTTTATACCTTAAATTAAACTAAATCAAATTATTAATATACTTTTTTATAATAGCTTAAATTTAAACAAATCAAATTAATTAAATGATATAAATAAAAAACTTAATAATTAAATCAAATAAAGTGAAGTAAACTAAATAAAATAAATTAAATTAAATTAAATTAAACCAGATTAATTAACTTAAATTACATAAATTGAAACATTTTAATACTGTACTTCAATATTATATAAATAGTAAACTTAATTTAGTATTTTATTCTAAATCAAATTGAATGTTAAACCTTAACCTAATTTAAGACTAAACCAAACCAAACACTAACAAAAAACCAAATTGAGCCATAAACAAACCCATAACAAAATTTTAAACCACAACTCTAACCTTGCACCAAATTGAACCCTAACCATTAACCTAATAATTTATCTTTAATTTTGACAATTTGACTCTAATATTTTATCTTAAACTTTGACAATTTGACTCTAAACCAAATTGTACCATAATATTAACACTATACCAATTAAATCCTAACCATAAACCAAATTTAACCCTAACCCTAAAAATAATCTTAAACATGATTGAACAATAAACTCAATTCAATTGTAAACAAATTCTATCCTAAACCAAACTCAAGCTTCAACTTTACAAAATTGACCCTAAACCCTAAATCAAATTAAATCTTAACCCTTAACCAAATTAAATCTTAACCCTTATCCTAATTAAACAGTAAAGTAGATTGAACCCTAATCTTAAATAAATATTAAACACTAAACCAGAGTGAACCCTAATCCTATATGAACACTAAACTAGATTGAACTGTAACACTAAATGAAATTATACCCTAACCTTAATACTAAATCAAATTGAACACTAACCTTGAACCAAATTGAATCGTAAATAGAATTGAACTCTAACACTATACTAAATTTAACCCTCACACCAAACCAAACAAACCCTAACCCTATCACTAAACCAAAGTGAACTGTAACCCTGAACCAAACAGAATCTAAATCATAAGCCAAATCAAACCTTAACCTTAGCACTAAAGAAAATTGAATTGTAAACAAAAAATTATTTATAACCTTAACACTTAACTGAACCCTTCCACTAAACCAAAGTAAACCCTCACCATAAATCAAACTAAATTCAAATCATTTAAACCAAATTGACCTCTACCCCTAATACGAAGATTACTAAACCCTAACTATAAACCAAATTGAATTCCAATTGCAAACCTAATTAAACCCTAAAACAATCATGTTAACCAATTGGAAAGTGGCGTGCAAGAGTTGAGGCCCCGAGGATGGATTTGTGCGGGCGAGAGTTGTAGAGGGTCGAGCTAGGGCACCGTTGTCCTAGCTTGTGATCATGCGTGCGTGCAGGGTGTCGGGGGTGCACAGTGGAGGTCTGCGTAGAGCGGGGAGTAGCCGAGGGAGCAGGGGAGTCGTGCAGTGGGTTGCGAGAGTGTGCAGGCTATGCGGCTTGGGAGTTTTTTCAAGCAGGCTGAGGGTTTCCAGTGGGGCTGGGGGCCTCGGTTGGATCTCCATCCCAGGGGTGCTTGGGAGGGGTGGTGTTTTAGGTGTTGTTCATTCTAGCGGGCCCCTTTGGTGTGTGGGTTCCTTTCTTCTTGAGATCTAATGTCGAGTATTGTCAGTGAGGCCTTGAAGGTACTGCTCACCATGGATTTTCATGCTATGGTGGGCTCAAAATCCCCATCCCAGAGCATGAAGACTTTTAACAATAACCTTTTCTCCTCAGATTCAAGGTATGGTAGTGCTGGTAGCTCTCG
This sequence comes from Cryptomeria japonica, assembly GCF_030272615.1. NCBI lineage: Eukaryota > Viridiplantae > Streptophyta > Pinopsida > Cupressales > Cupressaceae > Cryptomeria > Cryptomeria japonica. The sequence continues at coordinate 265,767,342 of NC_081412.1, forward strand.
CATTTTGAAGGTTAATGGTTGCTTGGAGAGATGCAGTGAGAGGCTAAGGCTGGTTATTCCTCCAGAGATGATAGCCAAAGACGTTAAGTACTTTTCAAAACACTCGCTATATAGCAAGTTTTTGGGAATGAGGGTTTCCTTGCAGTTTTTGGAAAACTGGGCGCAGAGGACTTGGGCTCCGGAAGGGGAAATGGAGATTATGCTGCTGGCAAACAACTACTTTATGGTTACTTTCAACTGCATGGAGAACCACAATAGGGTTTTTGAAGGAGGACCGTATTTTTACAACCAAGTGGGGTTGCTCATCAAACCTTGGCATGCGGGGTTTAACCCTTCGGAGGAGCTCCCGAATAGGGTTCTAGTATGGGTTCGTTTACCACGGTTTCCAGTGGAATGTTGTCAGGAGGATGTTCTTTGGATGCTTGTTGCACTACTTTGGAAGCCAGTGGGATCTTCAACACAAACCCTGGAGAGAAAGGTAATGACCTTTGTGCGTATCTGTGTTGAAATTGATCTTAGTAAACCTATAACAAATGCTATAGATATGTGTGCGGGTTCTTATTCATGGGTTCAACAGTTAGATTATGAGACTTTACCATTTTGGTGTCGTCTATGTCATGAGTATGGGCATTTATAGCGCAAGTGCCCTAGATATAAACTGGTGGAGCACCAACCTCAGAGGCCGACCCACAGCCTAGATGGGGCTGATAAAGGAAAAGTTGCTATGACGGTCGAGGGTGTGGGTGCTGATGGTTTTGTCTCAGTTAAGACAAAGAACAAGAATCGAGGACAAAAGAGGCCCTTATAGGAGAGACATGAGGAGGATACCTTTAACAGATTTGAGGCCTTGGATGACCTTAGCTAGCAGGAGGTGAACCCGGGGTTTACCCCTTTGGACCAAGCTTCAGGTGGGGCTCCAGAAAGAGTGATTGAGGACCCTTCCTAGGCTCTGCAAATGGTTGGAAGCCAACATATGGAGATGGATCAGCTAGTAGGGGTCCAGTTGGGACTCACTTCTAGTTTGGAGGTGAATTTGGTTGGGGGGGAGGATTCTTCGATAACTCTAAAATTGGATCTGACTGGGGGTAAAAGTAATAAGCCCTCCGCTCACCTGGGTCTTCATCAGAAAGATATTAAGAAAAGTGCTTCAGAGAAGATCTCAAAGGTTGGCAGAAAGAAGGATTTGGAGAAGATAAAATTGATGGGAGAGAATTTGGCTAAGTCAGGGTCAGTAAAGACTCTGGATTCTCACTTTTCCAATCCTCCAAAATGATTGTGCTTCATGGAATGTGAGGGGCTTGAATAGTGGCCCTAGACAAAAAGTTGTTCGGGATTTGATTAAGAATCATTCACCTGATGTCCTATTCTTGCAAGAAACTAAACTCTCGGTGGAGAGTATGATGGGTCTGGTGCCGAAGCTGTGGGGACAAGGTGAGTGTCAGTGTATTGGGCCAGCGGGTTCCTCTGGTGGGGTGGCCTGTCTTTGGAACCCTTTAAGGTTTCTCCTTGTCTGGTGGGTTGCCTCTAGATCTTCGTTATCTTGGATTGTCTCTGGTCTTGAGACTGGAGAATTCATCTTGTTTTCAAACATCTATGCCCCTATTGATCTTTAGGGTAAGCAAAACTTATGGTCTCATATTTCTTGTATGCGAAGGCTGGTCCCTTTTCATCCTTGGATTATGGCGGGAGATTTCAATGCCATCCTTGAGTTGAGTGAGAAGAAGGGGGGTGTTATGCATTTGGAGCCTTCTTCTATCCTTTTTCAGGATAGTATATCTTCGTTGCATCTTGTTGACATTAAGCCTGGTAATGGTTTGTTCACTTGGAACAATAGGAGGGTGGGGGAGTATTGGATTGCGGAGAGGCTGAACCGTTTTCTGGTTTCTAGTTTTTGGATTGGTGGGGGGTGAACCATAAGTTCTGAGATTCTTGAATGGAGAGGGTCAGACCACTGGCCCATCAAGCTGGTTTCCTCCTTGGCTCGGGTCGCTCGCTCTCCTTCATTCAGATTACAACTTATGTGGCTTCGGGATCCTGCTTTGTAGGCTCTTGTAGCGGTGTGGTGGAGGAAAGGGAGGCCGACCTTTGGCACTGCTATGTACACTTTTGCCAAGCAACTGCAATTTGTTAAGTTTCAGCTTAAATAGTGGAACTGTCAGGGTTTTGGGAACATTTTTCAGGATAAGAAAGCTGCTTAAATTGTGCTGAATGGCATCACCAGTGAAATTAGAGAGGATGGTTTGTCTGAGGCCTTGCTTAGGGAGGAAGACAGGGTTGTCAAGGTTGTAGAGGAATGGGAGCTTAGGGAAGAAATATACTAGAAACAAAGAGCTCGTATTGATTGGCTTCAGGTGGGGGATAAGAACACTGCTTTCTTCTTCAACTTAGTGAAAGCAAGAAGACATGGAAATTCCATCCCTGTTCTGGTCAATGATAGAGGTGAACAGTGTTTATCCTTGCAGGAGATCTCTAAGGAGTCATTATAGTATTTCTGGTCCCTCTTCAATGAAGACTCTCAAGGGGAATCGGTGGAGGAGAATCAGGTTCTTGCTTGCATTCCTTCTCTTGTCACCAGGGAGATGAATGAGTAGCTTTTGGGTCCTATTTTGCTGGAAGAACTTGAGAGGATTGTTTTTCACATGAGGAAAGGAAAAGCCCCTGGACCGGATGGGTTCATGGTTGAATTCTTTAAAGAGTTCTGGGATATCATCAAACTGGACTTACTGGAAGTAGTCCAGGAGTCTCAGAAGAATAAGCAGATGCTTCGGGCTTTGAATGCGACCGTCATTGCTCTAATCCCCAAGTGTGATGGGGCCGACAGGTTAGGCCAGTTCCGCCCTATCTCTCTCCGCAATGTGATTTATAAGATCATCTCTAACCTGATAGCGGATAGGTTGAAGAAGTGTTTGGGGATGTTATTTCTGAGGAGTAGAGGGTTTGTGGAAGGACGCCAAATTTTGGATGGTGTGGTTATTTCTACGGAGACCATTCATTCTATGGCAACCTCTAAGGAAAAAGCTATGTTTATCAAGCTGGATATGGCTAAGGCTTACGATAGAGTTCGATGGTCCTTCCTCCAAAAGATCCTTAGGGCTTTTGGCTTTGCTGATGAATGGATCCAATGGGTTATGAGTTGTGTTACGTCTACTTCCTTCTCTGTGCTAATTAGTGGAGATCATACTGAGCTGTTTGGTGCTTCTAGGGGTCTATGCCAGGGGAACCCCCTCTCCCCTTATTTATTTAATCTTCTGGCTGAGGGTTTGGGGAGGCTGATTAAGTATAATGTGGGTCTGGGTATTATTCAGGGCTGGAGTTGGGGTAATGATTTACAACCACAGTCTCATTTGTAGTTTGTTGATGACACGATCATTATGGGACTTGCTCGGATTAGAGAAGCTACTAATCTGCGTAAGGTCTTGGATGTTTATCTTGCGGCTTCAGGCCAGATGATTAATGAGGATAAATCCTCTATCATCTTTTTCAACACTCCTAGAACTATTTAATGGAGGATTGCTCTTATCTTAAGATTCCAAGTGGGCTCTCTGCCCTTGACTTATTTGGGTATCCCTATTTCTCCTAGGAACCCTCTTAGGGAGTCATGGCAGGTGTATGTGGGAAAAGTGGGTTGTTAGAATTTAAAATGTGAAAAATATGTAAAATACCAATCCACACACACACACAGGACTTCTTGATGCAAGCTATGGAGTAACGATGCGTTACTCAGCTTCCCAAGGAGGGTCCCATGGTTCTCTATCTCACAATGTCCCTCAAACCAATGTTTTACTCTCAGATTACTGAGCAAAATGGTTTAGGGATGGCAAATATGAGAACGAGAGAGATTTTAACTGTTTTTAATACGAGATGTGTTATAAGCTAGATGAGATGCTAGAAATGCAACAAACTGAATGATAAGATGACGAGATTAGTATGAAGATTATCCTAGCATACTATACTTACTCTATGATGGAACTAAAATGATAAATAAACTACTCTAGTATGCATATTCATGATTAATTCTGATCTAAAAGAGGCTAAATGAAGAGCATATATAAAATGAAAGCTTGAAACAATTTGAGCATAAGTGTGATGCTTCAAATTTGAAAGATGATTGTTAAGAATGGAGGAATGAGAGCTCTATTTATAGCATAAACAGGGCAATGGATGGTCAAGATTGAAAGGCTTAATCAAGGGCCAAGTTTGAAAGTTGGGGATCCATGTGCACAATTGGCACCAATGAAATGGTGACAAATGTCAACACCAGATTGGGTTGAAAGAAGAGGTTGGAGGCATTAAAGGCCTGAGGAGACCTCATGGTTATCTAAAGGCTAAGGGTCAAGTCTAAGTTAGGTTTACCCACTGAATTAGGATCTAATCCAAAGATAAACCTTTGTGCAAATGATTAAGAGATAATCATGGTCAAAGCATTAATAACCTGATGAGACCCTTGGGTTGGATAGAGGTTGAGTCAAAACAAATGTTTTAACCATGTGGGAGGGTTTGAAATAACCATTAATGGTTATTGGAGACTTTGTGGATTAAGTGGTTGAAGGTTGGAAGCCTTCAATGGTTTTCAAAGACTTTAGGGTTTTTGGTGGTTGAAGGTTGAAAACCTTCAATGGTTATCCAAGACTTTGGGCCATTTGAGAAGTGACCTCCCTTTGCTTAGGGATGTGACAAAGTTTAGATGAGGGTTAGGTTAATTAGAATTGATTAGAAGATTCTAGAAGGGGTTAGGAAGGGGTTTGGGATTTTGCAAGTGGATGAGGGGATAATAGGATTTAATTGAATTATTTTGATTTTTATTCAATTTGGTTGGAATTAAATAAATTTGATTTATTCAATTTAGGATAACTATTTAATTAAATTTGAATTTAATTAAAAGTGGCTAGGAGGATTTTAATTGAATAAAATGATTTATTCATTAAATGGTATAGTGAATTTAATCAAGTGATTTACTTAATTAAATAGAAGAATGTGGATAATTTAATTAAATTGGATTTAATTAAATAGGAAAATGAACATAAAATATTCATTTAGGAATGTGGTCATTTTTATACGTCTACATTTTGCCCCTCTTTGAAGTGACGTGTGTGCACATGTTAATTCAAAGAAAATGATGTGTTTTTGTGTTTTTATGATCAAATGCGATTTTTGTGTCGCTCTTTGATTTGCAAGTCATGCCCCAGATTTGATGTGATGCCCCATATTCGATATTTGATGTGATGCCCCCTCGGGAGATGAATCAATATTTTTTTGGTTGGAAAATTTCTGATTTAAATTGATGACGTTCGTATGATGTGTAGGATTTCATGCGTGTAGTTAGTGTGTAAATTGATTCATCTCCCGATAAATTACAAATGTGTTGGTATAGGGGAGACTACGACCATATTGCAGGTCCAGTGAGGTAACCCTAATTTCATTTTTCTCCTATAAAAAGGGAAAAGGGTTTGATTTGAATTCATTTGTGCTTTGTTGACTTTGAAGAAAAGAGAATTTGCTCTGGAGAGAAAATGCCGATTCCTTACCATAGACACCGTTTCGAGCGCGTTCGGAGGTACCGGAGACCAGCCGCGCGTGGACCACCAGTAAGTCAACGTTTTTGACCCCCTTTTGATTTTTTATTTTGTCGTTTTTAGCTGTTTTTCGAATTTTAAAGTTCGGACTCATCGTTTTAGTGCGTCTAAGGCGCATAGTAGCGCATACGTAATGCGATCTAGCGCATCGGGGTCAAATTTAGGGGTCGCGTCCGAAAATATTTGGTAGCGCATAGGATTTCTAGGTTAGCGCGTAGATGGAAAACAACGCATGTAAAGCCAATGTTAGCGCGTAAGGGAAACAGGATAGCGCATCACTTTGACCTAGCGCATAGGACACATAGAAGTTCGCAGGAAGCCGGAGGGTTAGCGCATGATCATAACCTAGCGCATAGGGTTTAACAGGTAGCGCTTAGGAAGATTAGATTAGCGCGCAGAGCATTTCTAGCGCATAGAATGAAAAGGCGAGCGCCTAGGGAGGATAGATTAGCGCGTAGACAGAGTCTAGCGCATAGGTTAGATTAGGTAGCGCAATAGAGGAAAATAATAGCGCATAGACCTAGTCTAGCGCATAGGACAAATAGATTAGCGCTTAGGAAAGGCAGCGTAGCGCATGGATGGAATATAGCGCATAAGACAAATAGGTTAGCGCGTAGGACAAACAGCCTAGCGCGTGGGTCTTTTTGTAGTGCATTTCATGTCTGTTTTAGCGCATCCAGGAAAAATTTGTGTTGTGGTCAATCTAAAATGTGGTGTTTTTGCGTGTCTGTCGTTTTTTTTTATGCATGTATCCAATATGAGCATTTGTATAACTTGTTTTGATGTGAATGTTTCCAAGTTATGTATAGATATCAAGCTATTTGTGGGGATCAGAACATGATTTATTTTGTGTTATCTGTTTTAAGTTCAAAATGCATATGAAAGCCTGAGTTGTTTTACAAGCCGGTATGGGTTGGAAACTTGAGTTGTTTTACAAGTTTTGATATGGGTGGGAAACTTGAGTTGTTTTACAAGTTTGTGTGATTGTGGTACTTGAGTTGTTTTACAAGTTTTGATATGGTTTTTGAGAACTTGAGTTGTTTTACAAGTTGATATGAGATGATAGGTTTGAACTTGATGTAGATGAGCAAATTGTTTCATGTTGTTGATGTAAGTTTTATTTTGATATCTTGTTGTTGAAGTGGAATCTGATATTGGATATGTTTTGTTTGTTGACAGGAGCGATTGGGGATCGTGCAGTCGAGGGAGAGATTCCCGAGACCATGGACACTGATACCACGTCTGTCACAGGCAGACCTGGACATTATTGAGAGGTGTGGATTGACCTCACTTTTAGATATGCCTCGGTTCACTGTGAACCGGGGACTCTTGACAGCACTGGCAGAGAGGTGGCATAGTGACACGAACACCTTCCATTTTGCGACTGGGGAGATGACCGTGACACCAGAGGACTGCTATTGTATCCTGCGTATTCCTGTGGTAGGGGCTATATTGCCCTATGAGCAGACAGAGGAGGGCGGCACAGAGGCACTGCGCCGGATTTTTCATGATGAGAGCGTCTGTGGGTATGAGATCCCGTGGCAGGAGTTCCTGGATCTGGATTATGCACCGCTGCCATCTGTATTGGCAGGATTTATTGGAGGATTCCTTTGTCCTGATCGCAGGTCAAAGGGATTTTCAGTGGGATGGGGGCTGGTTTTGGAGCAGATGGTCACACAGGGCCGGAGATTTGCATGGGGGTCAGCGATGCTGGCCCACCTCTACAGGAGCCTACATGAGGTTGTATACCTCGGATATGGGAGTTTATCAGCAGGGGTGACACTCTTACAGGTATGGTGCTGGGAGCACATTCCAGCAGCGAGGCCACTGGCAGACAGGGATAGGCCCGTGGGGGCAGCTTATGCATATGGTTATAGAGGCCTAGTTGTCCAGCGTAAGCTGGGCAAACTAGAGCACTGGAGGAGGGTTTTTGATGACATAGATACGGCCATCTGGAGACCGTACACAGGCTGCGAGGTATGGGCCGAGGATGGGATGGAGATGCCGTTCGTTTTTATGACGAGGCATTTGATTGGGAGGACCCCGTTCGTCATTGAGCGGTTTTTGGTTACCCGAGTTTTGAGGCAGTTCGGGAGGCAGCAGGGTGTTCCACAGGGGGCGTGCTTATATGCACGGCGGCAGCAGGATGTGGCCGATTGGGGGCCGACTATTGACAGTGCAGTTGCGATTGAGGAGTTTACTGGTTTGGCCGGGCATATCTGGGACTATGCCCCAGAGATACAGGATGTCGGTATGACTGACGAGTTCGCTCGTTTATTTGCTGCTCGGGCGGTTGCGAGGATCTCAGATCCAGAGGAGATGAGACCGGTTTTTGATTCGGATGGAGAGGAGGGAGACGGGGGAGATGAGGGAGATGATGGGGAGGATGGGGGTGATGGAGGGAGGAGGAGAGGGAGAGGTGTGCAGAGGGCGGTACGGCAGGGCCGGATTGAGAGGGGGAGGGGAGGATTGGCCATTGGAGCCGGGAGAGAGGGCAGAGTCACAGAGGTACTAGCGGCAGTAGGAGGAGAGGAGGAGGTGGGGAGGCCAGTACAGAGGAGGAGGATAGATATTCTTCCACCTCCCGTACCCAGGACAGGCCGAGTGGGGGGAGTGGCACCAGCACAGGTACCACTACGGGTTCGAGTGCCGGGACACGCAGAGGACGCCCAGATCCGGACTCTTCAGATCACTGTGCAGCAGCTGTAGGCACAGATTTTGACTTATCAGAGGCAGATCTCTCAGTTGATCACTGAGAGAGATACCGAGATGGAGCGGCGGGGGCGAGCAGAGGAGGTCTTGGCGACCGTACAGAGAGCTGCAGCGGGTGGTCCCTTGAGAGACACCCTGAGAGAGTTGACACGGAGTGTGCAGGAGGCTGCATATTACAGGCAGCACTATGAGGAGGCGGTTCCCAGAGAGCGGCGTGTAGAGAGCTTTGCGCAGTCGAGATCGAGTCGATCTCGAACTGCCGGGACACGATCGGAGAGCCGTGGAGTGACAGGGCCAGTGGGACAGGACCCTCCTGCCGATCCGGGTGCGAGCGTCTCAGGAGCCAGACAGGATCCTCCTAGAGATCCAGGAGCAGGTGGCTCAGGGGCTAGACCATCTCCATCAGGGGATAGTCATACTTGAGAGACATGGTCTCTATTGTATTTTGAGCAGTGTATTCTTTGTACTGGACACAGTTGTGACACATTTTGTAGATTTTGATCATTTTGAGAGATATATATATAGAGCACCATTTTTGACCGATGTGATGTGTTGATGGATGTATGTTTTATGTGTGCTTCTTCTTTTTTACATGATGATGTAATGCTTATATATGATGTAATGTATGATGTAGAATGTGTGTTGTTATATGTCGCGAGATGTATCTTGAAAATGAGATGTATGATATTAATATACTCCTACATGTAAGATAATAAGATGTGAAATGATGTAATAATGATAGATGGGATAATAATGAGATGCAACTTTTTATAAAATGAGATGCAACGAATTGTAAAATGATATGCAACTAATTGTGAAATGATATGCAACTAATTGTGTTTGGATCATCTCTCATTCTGTATTTGCCATCCGATATAACCATTCATTTGCTTTCTTTGTAAATATCATCATTGAGCATTGATTTGTTTAGGATATGTTGAAAATTTATACAAGCATAATGGTATAATTGAACCATAATGACCTGAGAAAAATTTACATGATTTTTAATTTTGCAAGATAGCACAAGCGTCAAGGTATAATTGAACCAGGACGACCTGAGTGCGTATTGCGTAAACAGACAAGAGTAGATCATTTATAATGCGTGAAATGGGATCAAGCCTTCAGTGATATGGATCACGTCTCGAGGCAAATATTCACACAATACAAGTGATCGCCTCCCAAACAGAAGACTAAGAAAATGTTGGAAGTTTCCCATGATCTCTGGCTGTGAAGCTTTGGATGAGATAAGGAAAAGATTCCAATTTATTAAAAAGTTCAAAATGCAAAATAATCAAGACTTTAATGCGATAATGCAACATTGAATACTTCAGAAAATCATCCATCCTTAAGTTTCTGGTGTATTGTTCGTGTTTGGTTGTTGTGATGTAGTGTAGTTGTGTTTGTTGGATGTCATATGTCTAAGTTTTGCAATAGTTGGCATGTCTTGAATGTTTGCAAGTTTTTGAATAGTCTAATGTCCCTAGATGAGTGTTTCTGCTAGATATGAGTATGTACAGTGATTTCCAAGCCATGGTAAAATGTGGTAGATGAATAACCCAGGATAGTGGCTACGCTAAGTATGTCCTGGAGAGATATATGCTAAGTGTCGGGCGATGGCCGAGAGTGTTTGGATGGATAAAATGGCATGGATATAGAGAAAGGAGCCGGCCTTTCACAAAGGCGCCTGTTTACCAGGTTTTCACCATTTGTTTTTATTGTACTTTGTATTTTGACTTTTTCTGGAGTTTTGTATTTTTTTGTTTGTTTTGGTCGTTTTCCGTGCACTAGGCTACTTTAAGTATAGTACTTCTTTAGATGAATGCTATTAGTTGGATCATCAAGCACATCTCCTTCAGAATTTGTTAGCTGATAGGCACCTGATCCATAGACTGAAATGATGACATAAGGACCCAACCAGTTAGGTTCAAATTTCCCTTTCTTTTCTCTATCTTGCTGGTTTCTTGGATTTTCTTTTAAGACTAGATCACCAACCTTGAAGTTACGAGGAATGACCTTATGATTGTAGCTCCGGCACATGCGTTGCTGATATGCTTTGAGATGAGTATAAGCATGTTGGCGTCTTTCATCTAATAGTTCCAATTCTTGCAGTCGATTGACCTGATATTCTTCATCTGGAATCAAGCCTTTCAAAGAGACTCTAAGAGATGGAATTTCTACCTCCAAGGGTAAAATAGCCTCTGATCCATATACCAAGGAATATGGTGTTGCCCCTGTAGGTGTGCGGATGCTAGTCCTGTAGGCCCAAAGAGCTGGATTGAGTTGTATATGCCAATCTTTGCCTGCATCATTCACTGTTTTCTTAAGGATTTTTAGGATCGTTTTGTTAGATGCTTCTGCCTGACCATTTCCTTGTGGATAGTAGGGTGTAGAAAATCGATGCTAGATTTTGAATTTTTCACATAGTTCCTGCACATCTTGGTTTTTGAAAGGTCGTCCATTATCTGTGACAATTGAACTTGGAATACCATATCTGCAGATCGGATAATTTAAGATAAAAGAAGCAATTTGTTTCCCAGTTACTGTGGTCATGGGAACTGCTTCAATCCATTTGGTAAAGTATTCTGTGGCGGTTATAATGAACTTGTGTCCATTTGAAGATGAAGGATGTATTTTGCCTACCAGATCTAATCCCCACTGACAAAAGGGCCAGGATGTGGTAAATGGTTGCAGTTCCTGTGCTGGTGCATGTATCAGATTGCCATGGATTTGGCATTTAGGACATTTTTTGGCGAAATGATATGAGTCTTTTTCCATAGTAGGCCAGTAGTATCCCATTCGTAGAAGCTTTTTAGCAAGAGTAGTGCCACTCGAATGTGTACCACAAATACCTTCGTGAAGCTCGTGTAAAGCCGAATCAGAATCATTACGATCAAGACAACGAAGAAGAGTACCATCTAGACCTCGACGATATAAGGTATCAGCGGTAAGGGTGTAACGGGCAGCTTGTCGGATAAAGTTACATTTTTGGTTGCGGGATTGGTCAATGGGTAATATATTATGCTTGAGGTAGTCATATATTGGTCCATATAACGGAGAATCTGAACCGGTTAAGGCATATATAACATGAGATTCAGAATGGTTATAGGCGGGAGAGAACAGTTGCTCTACCAGGAACTCATAACGACTCTGTTGTTCTGGAATTTGTAGTAATGAAGCGATCGTAGCCATTGCATCGGCTGCTTTGTTATTTAACCTTGGTATTTGCTCAAAAGTGATGTGCACAAAATACTGTTTGAAATCATCCACCATCCGTTTGTAGGGTAGTAGCTTATCATCCTTTGTCTGATAGTTGTTGTTGATTTGATTGATGACCAATTGTGAGTCTCCATAGACTTTTAATTCTGTGATCTTCCATTCAACGGCCATTTTGATGCCTATGACCAATGCTTCATATTCAGCCATATTATTTGTACATGGAAACATAAGCCTATATGATCTTGGCATAGTGTGTCCTTCAGGGGTGATGAATAGAATGCCGGCCCCTGAACCATGTTGGGTATAGGATCCATCAAAGTATAGGATCCATTGTTTGGAGGAAAGAGCAAAAACGTCCCTGTCTGGAAATTCAATGTCCATGGTTTGTTTTCCGGGTAGCGGTGCTTCAGCCAACTGATCTGCAATTGCTTGTCCCTTGATGGCGCGTCTTTCTGTGTAGTGGATGTCAAATTCACTGAGAATCATAACCCATTTAGCTAATCGGCCTGTGAGAGCTGCCTTGCTGAGTAAATATTTGAGAGGATCAATTTTGGCTACTAGCTTGATAGTGTGTTCTAGCATATAATGTTGGAACTTTTGAGATGCAAAAACAACTGTTAGGCAAGCCTTTTCAATGAATGTATAATTGAGCTCATATCCATTCAATGTTCTACTGATATAATATATGGCGTGTTCTTTTCCTTGTTGATCTTCTTGTGCCAATAATGCCCCCAGTGAAACATCTGTCGTTGATATATACAATATAAGAGGCTTTCCTGCAATTGGTGGTACTAGAACTGGTGGATTCATCAGGTACTGTTTAATTTGGTAAAAAGATTCTGCACATTTAGTCTCCCATTTGAATGGCACATTTTTGTGTAACAAGTGGTTAAAGGGCAGACTTTTATCTGCTAGTTGAGCGATGAATCGTCTGATTGATTGAAGTCGTCCTTGGAGAGATCGAAGTTGACTGATATTCTTCGGTGGTGGCATATCCATGATGGCTTGTACCTTTGCTGGATCAACTTCAATACCTTTAGCTGAGACGATGTAACCTAGTAACTTGCCTGATGTAACCCCGAAGACACACTTCTCAGGGTTGAGTCGGACTTTGAATTTCTGCAATCGATCAAAGATCTTTGTTAGGATGCCAAGATGTTCAGTTCTGGTGAAGGATTTGGCTAGCAAATCATCCACATAGTCTTCCATAAATGTGTGCATCATATCATGGAATATGGTTGTCATTGCTCTTTGGTAAGTGGCTCCGGCATTCTTTAAGCCAAAAGGCATTACATTCCAACAGTATGTTCCCCAAGGACAGGTGAATGCTGTTTTGTCTTGATCTTCAGGAGCTATTTTGATTTGATTATAGCCTGAGAAACCGTCCATTAATGAGAGCATTGCATGGCCTGCTATGAGATCTACAATTATATCAATACTTGGTAGAGGAAAGTCATCCTTTGGGCAAGCTTTATTGACATCTCTGAAGTCGGTGCATATTCTGATACTACCATCTGGTTTTGAGACTGGAACAATGTTAGAAATCCATTCTGCATAGTCAATAGGTCGGATGAATCCGACATCTAATAATTTCTTTAATTCCGTTTTGACCATGAGTGCTATTTGTGGATTCATCTTCCGTAGTTTCTGCTTGACTGGTTTAACCCCCGCAGAGATGGATAAGTGATGCATGATTAGGTGTGGATCCACTCTAGGCATATCAGCATATGACCAAGCAAAGTTAATTTGCTGTCCTTTAAAGAAGATGATGAATGCCAATCTTTCCTCTTCGGTCAGAGATTCTGCAAGGTGAATGTTTTTGACTGCTTCAGTGGTACCAATGTTGATTGATTGAGTGGGCTCAATCAATATGGGTGATCGTTCATGAAAATGTTCAGGAAGAGTGTCAAGTCTCCCATCATTAGGTGCCTTAAAAAGGTTTTCACCCTCAGATGCGTCCTTTATTTTTACTTTTTTGGGATCCATTGCTGCCATTGATTGGTTGTCAGCATTAGATTCATTATTGGATTCATTTTTGCGACTGAGAGACTTGGCACTCCCTGAAGAACAGACATCGTTATGCGGTTCACTGGCAGAGCCTGTTTCGGGATTTACGGTACATAGGTAGTGGATAATAGATTCATCATCTGGAAAAATTGGGATATCGTGAGTCTCAGGTTCAGTCCAGTCGATGAGATCAGGGAAGACAAGTGGTAAGGAATCATGGGGTGGGTCAAGTTCAGCTACTGTAAGTGTCAGAATAGAGTTATCATCGTGATGGGTCTTGTTTTTAAAGAAATTTAGGGTTTCATCGAGGTCTTCGATGGTATCATCTTCTACATAGACTTGTTCGTAATATTGCTGTTCGCTTTCCTGAACGTCATAGATATGTTGTGGTCCAAATTCAAGAGGTCTATCTTCTGCGTTATGTTCTTCTTGAGAAATGGATATGAAATCAGTATCATCTGGGATATTTGTAGTAGTATCTGAACAGGTACCCCATTCATATTCATTTGAATCGGTCTCATAGGCATCATCCCAAATTCTATCTGTGTTGTAGACAGGTATGTTGTATGGCGAAAATAAATCCTTGATGATAGATGCTATTTTGACATTTTGTGTGGATTCTGTATCTGATCCATCTTCTACATTCTGGATTTGTTCATATATTGTGCTTCCTCGGGGAGGAATGATGGGTGCTTGTGATGATAGGATTGGTTCTTGAGCCACTAGTGTGTGAATATGAGCCACTGCTGTAGATATGGCCTTCTTATGATTCAGAAGCTTTTCCTGATGTATCTTCTGATCTTGACGTTCCCTTGCCTTACGGATTGTTTCTGCTGATTCAAAGAGAGCTTCCTGCCATGATTCTTCCTTGTATTTCTTCTTTTCTTTCCATTGAGGTTTTGTATTTGTATTTGGCGGCCTTTTCAATAGGAAAGTGTATGTAGAACCTAATCCTGCTTTATTTCTACTCGTTTGTGAAGGAAGATCTATAGGTTCAGTGACTCCTTCTTGGCGTTTCCCAATAGGTCCTTTACCGCCATATCCCATTTGTTTCATGATTAGGTAGCCTTTTCCATACAAGTGTGTTGGTAGAACAATGTCTAGAGCGGCCGCTCTATTAGCTTCTTCTTCATCTTTGTATAGCCAGTTAAGAACATCTTTATCTTCTGATTCATGTGCTAGAGTCCCCAATTGGATGAAGGTACCATTAAATTTAGTTATGGGCTGAGTTGCCTGATGTGTTGATAGAGTAGGTAAACCATGTGATCTAGGTGATGTTGGCAATTTGGTTAAACACAAAGACTCCATAGAGTATTCGCCCATGCCTTGGTCTTTGATTTGCATTTTCTGTTTGAAATCTCCCCATAAGGAGTTGGATTTTGCTATTGGTGGATCAGGTGTCAAAGACTGTTGCTTTTCTTTGTTATAAGGAACCAAACTGTCTTGGGCTGCCCCCATTGTATTGCAATGTTGAAATGGATTGTGATCGGCTGATATGGAGATTTCCTGTCCATCATAAGGAAATTTGACACACTGGTGGTATGTAGAAGGTACTGCTTGCATTTCATGTATCCAGGGTCGGCCTAGTAAGATATTATAAGTGAGATCAATATCTAATACTTGACATATTGTATCCTTTTGCACTGGGCCTACCTGAATAGGTAATATCACTGTTCCTTTAGAGGACCGTTCCTCATCATCATATGCTTTTATGGTAATCTTTTTACAAGGATCAATAGATTCTTCTGAGAAACCTAGTGCACGGATAAGCTTTAAAGTACATATATTAAGTCCGGCTCCTCCATCTATTAAGACTCTTTTGACACGGTGTTTGCAAACAATGACTTCAATATGTAGAGGAGTATTATGCGGATGACTCAATGAAGTATTATCATGCTCTGAGAAGGTGAGGTTATGAGACTTTGTCATGTGGGCCACCATAGCTTGGAATTTGTCTGTATCCAGATTTTGAGGTACATTTGTTTCTAAGAGTGCTTGCTCCAATATGTCTTTGTGTTTTGGAGATAGTTTTAACAATTCCAGGATAGATATCTGAGCCGGAGTTTTTCGCAGTTGAGTAACTAAGTCGTATTGGATCTTTGGTGTGGTGGTGGGATGTGCAGTATGCCCCTTTAAGACATATTTCTGGTTCCGGGTTGTTACATTGACAGATTCATGATCACGTTTATCTCGAATGGTTATAACATTGACTTGATGGTCTTCAGCTGATATGTGATTGATTGTGTTGTTGTAGATATGATTAATACGAGCTCCGCGGGTATCGTTTGAAGTTGATGCTCCATCTTTATAATTTGGTAAAGGATCTTTGAAGGCTTCGTGATCATTATTTGTTTTGAGACCATCCACTGTTAAGTCCCCTCGATCAATCATGTCTTGGATTATGTGTTTCAATCGCATGCACTCGTTTGTTCTATGACCTTTGTTTCGATGAAAATCACAATAATGGGAATCATTCCACCAAGGTGGTTTGATCGGGGGTTCATAATT
This sequence comes from Cryptomeria japonica, assembly GCF_030272615.1. Taxonomy (NCBI): domain Eukaryota; kingdom Viridiplantae; phylum Streptophyta; class Pinopsida; order Cupressales; family Cupressaceae; genus Cryptomeria; species Cryptomeria japonica. Next base: position 265,783,358 of record NC_081412.1, read on the forward strand.
GTTGATTGGAGGTAAAGAAAGAACCTTGTTTGCTAACAGCTCTCTGAATGCGGACTCTAATGATTGGCCCAATGGTGTGAAAATACGCTTATGGAAATTGTTGGTGTTGTTGCGTGAATTGTTGTTAGGCCCTGGATTTAGATTTTTGTTTTGATTATCGTTGGCATTGTTGGTGTTGAGTTGTCCTTGAGTATTGTTTGGTGGATTGGGAGTAGCATTTTTAGGATTTTTCGTATTCTGAGTATTTCCTGATAAAGCAAGCACTGGCTGTTTAGATTTAGGATCACAGGATTCATTGTTGCCATCGTTTTTGTTTCGAGTCCAAAATCGAGTTTTGTCTAGATTTGTATTGTTTTGGTTATTGTAGTTTGATGAGTTCGTTCCTTCTTTGTAGAATTTGAGTGTTCCCTTTTTGACACAAGCTTCCTCTACTTGGATGCCATTTTCAATTAACTTGTCAAAAGATGGGATGCATTGAAGTTTGAGTCTGTAACTCATTTCCCCATTCAAGTTATCAATGAAGATTTCCATTTTCTCTTTTTCAGGAATATCGCGAGGATATCTTGATACCATGCGTCGCCAACGTTGAAGGAATAACATGAATGTTTCATTGTTCTTTTGTTTGGTGTTGCAGATATATAACATGGTTATGGCATGTTGGATGTTGTAAAAATAATGGGTGATGAACTTGTTGACTAATTCGTCAAATGATCTAACAGGTGGTGTAATCTTGGATAACCATTCCATTGTTTGTCCTCCCAGGCTTCTTGGGAATAACCTCATCAGATACGTGTCATTATGAGCAAATTCAAGACTCATAGTACAAAATTCTCGAACATGATCTTGAGGATCACCTTTCCCATCATATTTATCAAATTTAGGAATGTCTGAGTTTGGAGGAAAAGGTATCATGTTTAAGCTTCTGTCAAATGGATAAGGACAGATTTCGTTTATAGAATACCACACTGTTGTCCCTTGTTGCATATCATGCATTTGTCTTTGCAACATTTGCATCTGTTGAGTAAGAGCAACCAAAGGCGTATTATCTTGCCGAGGGAAGAGTTCTTCCCTTGGATTTGTTCTCATTTGAAAAGGCGTAGCAAATGGTATGTGTTGTTCGGGGGTTTCGAACATAGGTACTCGCATTTCTGGTATATGTTGTTCTGGAATACGTTGTTCAGGTATGCGAGTCTCTTCTTCCCTTTGTTGTTCTTGATATGTGTATTGTTGAGATCCTGTTTGAAAGACATTTGCGTCGAAATCTTCAGGAATTTTGACACCTTTGCTTGTAAGCATAAGCAGATATTTTTCTTTGTCATTTTCCATGAGTTTTTCAATGAGTTTTTGGAATGAAGGATTTTCTTGGCATTCCTGAAGAATTGCATCAGTAATTTCAGGATCTTCTGAAGATGGAATTTCAAAAGGATTTGATAACCTGCGATTCATACTTGATTCCGCGGGTGTCTCGCTTTGTTTGTTTTGTTGAGAACGAGTGACAGGCATTTCAATAGAAACTTTCAGTGATGAAAGAAACAAAGTCCTCGTTGATGTTTTGCTCTGGTGTTGGTGGTTCTGGTCTAGGTGTGTTATATGTGATGCACTCGTCGGGCAGGAATGCTGGATTGATTTTTCCTCCGCGGTTTATCTTTTGATTAAAAGCAGACTTTTGACAGTATGCTCTTGTTTTCAGGGGTTCTTTGTCAAATTCGCTGGATTTGTTTTGGATATAACGTTTGACGTGATAAAGAAATACCCGATGGGATTTGAAGAGTTGACGATTGATGTATAAAAATTTATTTCTCTTGATGAATTTGGAAAAGCTTGGTTGCTGTTTCTTTAACGTGATGTTGCGATAGAGGTTCTTCTTTCTCAGAATAAGGCGATTAGTCATGCATGAGTGATCAATGATTTCCTTTGATTGATTTGGATTCAGTTGATTCTTGTTTTGAAATTTCAAATTTTACTTGATCAAAATGAAGGTTTAGCTATTCCTTCACGATAAAGTATGTCAAATGATATGGATAAGAGTTTCCCAATCTGGAAACTGAATTTGACAATTTGGAAAATTTCTAGACAAGTGTTTTTGAGATGAGATCCGTAAGATGTTTAAAGGATTAAATTGATACTGATGATGACAAGTTTCCGGATTATGATAGAAAAGACGTCCTCTAATGCTTGATTCGTTTTCAGATTTGGACAACCTTGTTTGACGCAAATTTGACTTGAAAAATAGTTTTATGGCTTGTTTCTGTCACTCTGGTTTGATGAAAAACGTGTTTTGATGAAAAACTGTGTTTGAAATATTTTGAGATTTTTCAAAATTTTTGGTTTTTCCAACTCTCTGTTTTTCTCCCTTTTTTCACGCGCTAAAACAGTTGTTCTATGCGCTAGTAAATTCTCTCAATGCGCTAAAACTATTTATCTATGCGCTACTCTGCCCCTGGTTACGCGCTAAACAATTGATTCTGGAAAATTTAGTGTGGTTGACTGTGAAATATGTACGCGCTAAACTGTATTTTTCACGCGCTATCTGGTTTGGTCAATGCGCTAAAACAGAGATTCCACGCGCCAAGCTGCTTGTTACACGCGCTAAAACAGATTTTCTTGAATTTTGTTGTGAAGTTTTCGGAAAATTGACGCGCTACACTGTGATTTCGACGCGCTAACTGGTTTGGTTGATGCGCTCAAGAAGAGATCCTATGCGCTAAGATGTTCGTTACACGCGCTAAAACAGATTTTCTTGAATTTTGTTGTGAAGTTTTTAGAAAATTGACGCGCTACATTGTGATTTCGAAGCGCTAACTTGTTTGGTTCATGCGTTAAAACAGAGATCCTACGCACTAAGATGATCGTTATACGCGCTAAAATATTTGGTCTCTGTTTTATTTTCAATTGAAACGCTACTGTTTTTGTTGGACGCGCTATTTTGTTCTTCAGATGCGCTAAAATAACTGTTTGACGCGCTGATATGTTGTTCTCACGCGCTAAACTGCCTTGATTTTTCCTCTTGGTGCTTTTGTGATGTTTTTGATTTTTGTTGAGAGAATTATCAAGTAGGATGGATGATTTTCTAAAATACAAAATGTAAACACGGCATACAAAGTATAATCATTTTACTTAATCTAACATAAAGTGTATGTTCTGTCGAGGATGTTTTCGAATCCCTAATGTTTTAACAGGTTGGATACAAGATAAACAGTTCAGAAAGACTCTTTATTCAAGGGTCATAAGCAACATCATAGCTCACTAGTCTCGATACTCCGTCAGCTCAAACAGCCGTGTCACCCCCTAGAGGGCGCCCGTTTTTTTGCCTTTTGCCAGAAGTTAACCCAAAGTGAATCGCTTCACAGTTGAGTAGTTATCTTGGGAGATATATGGTGAGTAATCTTGTGGGCGGATTCTTCCCCACCCTTGCACTATGATGTTACAAATGTTTGGATACTGACTCAGCTCAAAGTTTCTAATGCTAAGGTTCTTAATCAGGTTTCCTGTTCGGCCGTCAGTGATAAACTCCCTCAGGAGGCTTCCCAACCTTTAGAACAAAGGCTTTACGTATCTCAAGGATACTGGGGGAAGGCTAATCGCTGCGCACAACCGTTGAAAAGGATTTTCGTCACTTTCCACATTTGATTATAGTGGGTTGGAATTCTTGGCGTCAAAGTCGTTCCCCACTTAGGTCGTTCCCTTCACACCGGCCATAAACGGCTTTAAGAGTTGAGTGCAACTCCTCGGGAAGGCAGGCCTGCTAAAGGATTTATTGCTTGAAGAAAAGAAAGCATAAGAGTGGTTTGGCTTTTTGGTCACCCAGTTAAGGGGAGAGCATATACCTTCCACTTTCGATACACGACAGATAAGTTGTTCTTTTTAGCCTTCAAGACAATGGTTTGCTAACCTCTATTTGGAGATGTTGCTCCAATCAGCATGGTGTTCTTTTTAATCCTTTATAGCAATGATTATTTAATCTATGGAAAATAGATCATCAACAAAGCAAATTTCGATATTCGAGGTCAACGAAAAGAAAAACGTTTTGCTTGTAAAACAAATCTCCTTGCTTTTCCTGCAAAAAATTTGTTAAAAATCCTGCAAAAGAAATCGGTTAGTTTGTTTCGGGGGACTTCCACAAGTCTAAAATTATTTATTCGGTTACACAATCTTTTTTTTGTTGTTTTGTTGTTGATGCGCTACAGAACAAACTATACGCGCTACAATATTCGGTGAATGCGCTACTGTTTAGTTTCCATGCGCTATTCTATTTCCCGGAAGCGCTACTCTGTGGCTTTGATGCGCTAATTTATGGTCTGATTTTTTTAGCGGCCTGTTTTTCGGGGATTTTGGAATTTAATGCGCTAACTGTCCGTTTGGATGCGCTGGAAGATTTAGTACAAGCGCTTGTATATTCTGCCGATGCGCTAATCTGTCAGGTAGAAGCGCTGATCCGTGTTTCGATTTTTCTCGGAAAATGGTGAATTTATATGCGCTAACTGTCCGCTGAAATGCGCTAGTATATGCAGGTGAAGCGCTAAATATGGGGGTCTATGCACTAGTCTGTCGTGTAGAAGCGCTAATCTGTGTTCCGCCGGCGTCGACACCTACAGGAAAAATTGTTAAATAGTATTATGCGCTAAGGAACAGGCTTAACGCGCTAAGACAGAAAGCCGACGCGCTAAACAGTAGGCTAGAAGCGCTAAACTGTTCGGCGGATGCGCTAACATATGTCTTTGACGCGCTAATTCTATTTTCCCGCGTACCTGCAAAACTCTTCAAATTCAAAAAACGATAGGTTATTGGGGTGCGTGCCCCACGGTGGGCGCCAGAAATGTATGTGGGAAAAGTGGGTTGTTAGAATTTAAAATGTGAAAAATATGTAAAATACCAATCCACACACACACACAGGACTTCTTGATGCAAGCTATGGAGTAACGATGCGTTACTCAGCTTCCCAAGGAGGGTCCCATGGTTCTCTATCTCACAATGTCCCTCAAACCAATGTTTTACTCTCAGATTACTGAGCAAAATGGTTTAGGGATGGCAAATATGAGAACGAGAGAGATTTTAACTGTTTTTAATACGAGATGTGTTATAAGCTAGATGAGATGCTAGAAATGCAACAAACTGAATGATAAGATGACGAGATTAGTATGAAGATTATCCTAGCATACTATACTTACTCTATGATGGAACTAAAATGATAAATAAACTACTCTAGTATGCATATTCATGATTAATTCTGATCTAAAAGAGGCTAAATGAAGAGCATATATAAAATGAAAGCTTGAAACAATTTGAGCATAAGTGTGATGCTTCAAATTTGAAAGATGATTGTTAAGAATGGAGGAATGAGAGCTCTATTTATAGCATAAACAGGGCAATGGATGGTCAAGATTGAAAGGCTTAATCAAGGGCCAAGTTTGAAAGTTGGGGATCCATGTGCACAATTGGCACCAATGAAATGGTGACAAATGTCAACACCAGATTGGGTTGAAAGAAGAGGTTGGAGGCATTAAAGGCCTGAGGAGACCTCATGGTTATCTAAAGGCTAAGGGTCAAGTCTAAGTTAGGTTTACCCACTGAATTAGGATCTAATCCAAAGATAAACCTTTGTGCAAATGATTAAGAGATAATCATGGTCAAAGCATTAATAACCTGATGAGACCCTTGGGTTGGATAGAGGTTGAGTCAAAACAAATGTTTTAACCATGTGGGAGGGTTTGAAATAACCATTAATGGTTATTGGAGACTTTGTGGATTAAGTGGTTGAAGGTTGGAAGCCTTCAATGGTTTTCAAAGACTTTAGGGTTTTTGGTGGTTGAAGGTTGAAAACCTTCAATGGTTATCCAAGACTTTGGGCCATTTGAGAAGTGACCTCCCTTTGCTTAGGGATGTGACAAAGTTTAGATGAGGGTTAGGTTAATTAGAATTGATTAGAAGATTCTAGAAGGGGTTAGGAAGGGGTTTGGGATTTTGCAAGTGGATGAGGGGATAATAGGATTTAATTGAATTATTTTGATTTTTATTCAATTTGGTTGGAATTAAATAAATTTGATTTATTCAATTTAGGATAACTATTTAATTAAATTTGAATTTAATTAAAAGTGGCTAGGAGGATTTTAATTGAATAAAATGATTTATTCATTAAATGGTATAGTGAATTTAATCAAGTGATTTACTTAATTAAATAGAAGAATGTGGATAATTTAATTAAATTGGATTTAATTAAATAGGAAAATGAACATAAAATATTCATTTAGGAATGTGGTCATTTTTATACGTCTACAGCAGGGTATCTTGGATAAATTTCACACGAAGGTTACACACTGGACTCACATGTGGTTATCCTTTGCTGGGAGGGCTCAACTGATTCAGTCGGTGGTTCAGGCTCTTCCGATTTATCGTTGTATGCTTCAGGTGGCTCCTAAGTGGTTCTTGAAGGGTTTGGACTCCCTGGCCAGGCAATTCTTATGGGCAGGCAATCTGTCATCTTCCAAATGGAGTCTTGTCAATTGGGACTTGGTGTGTAGCCCGAAGCAGTCGGGGGGGCTTGGCTTAAGGAAGTCTATTTTATTTGGGGAAGTTTTGGCGGCTAAACTATACTGGAGGTGGTGTGTTGAGCATAATCGAGGCTGGGCTAGGATTTTGGCTATCAAATATATGCAGAGGATCCTGATGGAGGCAATCCCTAGATATCCGCTTGAGGGAAAAGGTTCAACGATTTGGTATACCCTCAAGAGGGAGGCTTCTCTCATTAAGGCATGTCTCTTTTGGATTTGCAGGAGGGGGGAAGAGGTCCTTTTTTGGAACGATTCTTGGGATGGATACCCACCCATCCTTGACCAGTTTCCTAACCTTGGGAATCTGTGCCAGAGGTTTTTGGAGGTAGGGTGGTCAAGGGTGAGTGACTTCAAGGATTTTTATAGGTGCGGGCGGCTGGATTTGGAGCGGTGGAAGGCTCTTAATGAGTGGCCGGTTGCTGGGATGGAGGAAGAGTGTGCAGAGTTGCATGGCATTCTGGTGAGTAGACACTGTAATTCCCTCAAGGGTAGGGATGGATTTGCTTGGTATCCAAATCCTAAGGGCATCTTTGCTGTGGCTATTGGTTACTAGGAACTATTGAACCAAATACTAGAGGGAGAGAGAGGTGCACTGGTGGAAACAAGTGTGGAATAATTTTTCTTGGCCGAAGTGTAACTGCTTTGCTTGGACTTTGGCTTTGAATAGATGCTTAACATGGGACAACATCCGCAAGCAGGGATTCTTGGGGCCTTCTATTTGTGTTTTGTGTGGTAATGGGGAAGAAGATTCCTCACACCCGTTCTTCAGATGTCCCTTCTCTATGCTTATTTGACACTATTGGTGGGGGGTGTGGAAGCACCCTTGTGTTCACCCGGATTCTCTGGTGGAATTTTGGAGTAGCTTGGGTAGACCCCCTATCTTGTCCTCCTTCCTCCAGATTGTCTGGTATATTGGGCCCATTTTCATTCTCTGGCAGATCTGGCTTGAGAGGAATATGAGGATCTTTTGTGAGGTTAGATTGGTTGTTCAACAAGTGTGGAATAGAACCATTGTTATGATCCGGGAAACGGTGGAAGCTAAATGTGAGGTGAATTTTCCTCTGGGTAGAGAAGAGGCGGATATTTTGAGTAGGTTGGGTTTGTAGGAGTTGTCTCCCGCCTCCGCTTGTGTCAGAAGAGGTACACGTGTTATGAAGAAGGTTAAAAGGGTGGGAAGGTGGTTACCTCCTCAAGATGAGTTTATCAAGATTAACACTGATGGCTCCTCTAGGGGTAACCCAGCCCTGCTGGAGTTGGTGGGGTTGGTAGGAATATTTTGGGGGAGGTGGTTTTCCTCTTTTCGGTGCATAAAGGATGACAGTCTAATAATTTTATGGAGGGATTTGTGATTCTCTGTGCCCTTGAGCATGCTTGGGAGCTGGGTCGAAGGAAGGTTATTTGCGAATCAGATTAGCAAATTGTTGTTAACTTGTTGACTGAGCAGAAGGTGTGTGGGATTCAGTGGCAGTTGGCAGGGATTGTTCAACATATTCTTCAAATTAGTTCTTTAATGGAGCAGGTGTCTTTCATCCACATTCCTTGTGAATGGAATAGAGCGGCTGATTGCCTGGCTAAGTGGGCCTCAGAACATGGTAGTGATTGGAAAGTTGAAGGTTGGGAGCATCTCTCCTCGGATTATTGTCAGGACCTACAACATATATTTGTTGAGGACATGGATAGATATGAAGCTGGCTGATCTGGGGCTGGTTTTGTGGTTCTTTTTGGGGCCTCGGGGCTCTGGTTCTCTTTGTAATTCTTGTGTCTGATTTTCAATAAAGTTTTTACCCCTTTATTCAAAAAAATTAAACCCTAAAACGAATTGAAACATAACCCTCACTCTAGATAAAATTGAACCCTAAGCCTAAACCTAATTCTACCCTAAACCAATTTGAAATCTACTCCTAACACTAAAATAAACTATCAATTTGAACCTTAACCATATACCAAATTGAACACTAATCATTATTTAAATTAAACACAAATCTCGAACCAAATTCCACCATAACTCTAACACTTAACTAAATTTAATTTTAAACCTAACACTAAAGAAAAATAAAAGCTAACTAAACAAATAATACTGAACCCTCACACTAAAGTTATAGTACAATTAGGGTTATAATTTAACAATAGTTACTATTATATTAACACTAAAGTTTTGGTAAAATTGTGATTAAAATTTAATAATAGCTACATTTCAATTTTAATTTTGATTTAACTTATATATATATATATATATAATTTTATTAAAGTTAAAATATCTCAATTATAAAACAATTTATTCTTTAAAATTTATTTAAATAATTAATTAGAAATAAATTATTAGACTTATAAATATAAGTTTATTTATTTAAATTCTTTTTTTTTGTCACCGATGCTAAGTTAGCTTATATATATAAAGAAATTCAAGAGATATCGAGGCTTTCTTTATATATAATTCAATAAATATAAGCTAATTAATACAACATAATATTTTTTAAAATAAAATAAATTAGAATTTATGAAACCAAAAGTTATCAATAATTCCATGGAAATTTAGTCATATACTATGACTATTATTGATACTATCTATTATTTACATAAATTTATCAAATTAATACCATTTGTTTACTTCATTTATATGTACTAGTGGATTGAATTCTTCTATTATCTTTTCATTCATTATAATTAATATAATATAAATTGTTAAATCTCTTCTATTTACTAATTGTTTGGTAAAATACATATTCAATTACTATTACAAATCTATAAACAAGTTAAAAAAACATTACACATTAATGAAAACCCATAGTAATAAATTTATAATTGACCGGTGCAATGAGCCTTAATTTCCGGGTCTTGACATTTAGTGCTTCTTTCGGCCATATTCAATGTATTTCTTGCACTTCAAGTAAGGACCAAATAGGGTACGAAGGCAGAGAAAAGACTTCGTTGAAGTCCTAAATTATGAGACATGCGTCATCGGGATTTCTGACATTCCGATTAAAGATAAAAAAAATTAATGCAACGTGGGTGAGCTTTTTATTTAATGCTGACAGGACAGGAAGAGCATTTAAGTTTATTGTAACGTCTCTTCTCTGCATTTTCCAGACACGTTGTCTGTCCATGAAAAGACCAATAAATGTGATTGCTACACTTTTTGGTTATAGGAAAAGGATTCATAGCCTTCATTTATCCACAATTGTTCTTGTCGATCTAAATTTTATTTATTATTCTTTATAATTAATCAACTAATGATAGCTAAAAGTTTATTAAAATATTTCATATATTTGAGGAAAAAATTGAAACTTCTTAAACTCAGCGTTAAGTATTGACAAAATATATATTTTGTCAATATCGTTTGACACATAATTCTAATATTAATTTAAATTATGATAATACAAATTTAAAAATTTAATATTAGAAAAACAAAGTTAAACAAAATAATTGTATTTCTTATATCATAAATGTAAACAATGAATTCATTCCAATATATAAAAATGTCTGAATAATATAAAATGTTATCTATTCTCTCAAAAATTACAACTTACCTTCAAAATATTGTTAAACCAATAAGCAATGACAATTGAGAGAAGGGTACTGAAATAAGTGGACGTCAAATGATATTTCAAAGAAATGAATACCTTTGATGTTAAGTGAGAGCTTGAACACATGAAATGTGAATGAGTAAGTTTTATAGACTTTAGATAATGTTACCAAAGCTCTCATCTTCATGAGGTTAAAATCAAAATTCCCTTTGATCCAAATAAAATCTTGGTCTCATAATGTAGATTAATAGTCATAAATTTAGGGATTGTTTTAATAAAATATAACTCATAGATAGTCATCTTAGTGTTGTTTAGTGAGTAATTGTGCTTTATATCAATAGTATGCACTTCTATTTTAGTTAGAAAGAGAATGTTATGTTAATTTCTTTATTTTTAGTTTTGTACATTTACTTCAAGTTTAGTTTTAGTTTATGGTAGCATAGTCTAATGATAGGCAACTGGATAAATTCATTGTTGTGTTTATTGCATGAGAAAGCTAGTAAGTGTTTTTTATGTCTAATGTTGTTCTAAGAGAAAGTTGTCACTTGGGTTTGAAGAAGAGTTGTGATTGGACTGAACCATTGTTTAAAATGATGGTTGTGATTGGAGAAAGGAAAACAATAACCAAAATTAGAAATAAATAGAGAAAGTTGAACCTCTATGCTTTGAATAGTTGTTGCTAGTCAAAATAATTTGTGAGCTATGAATTTTGAAGAGTCGAAGTGTCAAAAGGTGTAAGAGATAGAGTCACAGCCATTGTAAGAGATCTTCTAAGGATTGTAGAATGATTTGATGGCACTACATTCAATCATTATAAGCTAAGAATGCATAAACGTTTGTTAGATAAGGACATACTCAAAGTAATTGAAGGGTTCGAGACTAAATACCCAAGATACAAATCAATAATTGCAGTAGCATCAAGGACTAAAGCAATATAGGGATTATTCTTCTATACTTTTAAGTTCAAGTGATAATATAATTTTACATGTAAGTGAGTCAAAACAACAAGGAGGCTTGGGATCAATTAATCAAGATATATGAATCAAATGATGTAAGTATATGACTAATAGTTTTTTTTTAGCTAAAATGTATGATTCATGTAAGATATTAGATCGCATAAACCAATTTAAATCTCTCAAAAATTAATTGGTAGCATGCAGGTCATTGATTTCAAATGAAGGCACTATTATGACACCCAGGATTTTGCTAGAATCATATTCTAGATTGGTTCTTTCTTTGATCACTCAGAATAATTTGGACTTGTAGAAAGTAGTTGCAATATTACTTAAGCAATAATTAGAAGAAGGAATGTGGATTTGAATGATGAAATTCCTATAATTCTACTTTTAATAGAAGATAAGAGGGCAAGGTAAAGAAGAAGAGTGAAAGAGGACTTCACTCCAAGTGCTTTAATTGTGGTGTTTTAAAACATTTCAAGAAACAACACAAAATGGTTGATCTAGATAGATGAGATAAAAAAAAGAAAGATGAAGCTAATATGACTTCAACTAATGACTAAGAATATTTTTTTTGCAACTACTACATTTCTAAAATATTGTATTTCAAGAGGCGAATATTGTATTTCAAGAAGCGATATATAGGTTTAGAAACAATTCAACATATGACATTTAAGAAAAGTTTCTTTATGTCATATTTTAAAGCACCCAAAAGCAAGATTGTCAATCTCAGTCATTAAAAAAATAGAACGTCGAATTATGACATAAGTGGTGTTGATGTTATAGCAAACAATTGGTGGGTCAAACAAGCAAAGATGAATACATGTTTGGCCAGGATGACATTAATGCTCGATATTATGACTTCCACTCGCCCATTCTCAGATAAAAATGCTTTCGGTGTAATCAAACAAACCAATCACTACGACTAAATCTCTGGTTTTATATCAGCCGTTGGTTTAGGAATTCTGGCTTACTATGTCCGTTTCATTTAGGCATAGGTAAGAGCACTATTAGTCATGAACTCAACTTTTCAGTTATTAATTTTAAAGAAATTAAAAAAATAATAATTAAAATTTCATTAATAAATTTTACATGTATTAATAGTCGTTCACTTTTTAGCTTTTTTGGTTCTACATTTGATTCATTTGTGTACGATTATTAGGGCATTTATGCACACCTCCTGGATCATTTGTGCATAAGCATTGGCAATTTTAAGTGCAAGATTATTGGGGCATCTTTAAGTAAGCATGCGGTGACACTTTGAAATGTGTACTTTTTGACCCTTGCGTGCATAACAAATCCCACAACTGCGTTGTTACTACCTAGAAGCCAAAACAATAGCTATAAACCATTCAATCGCATACGGAGACAATAAAACAATCGTTGAAATCCGATGTATCGATTATGATCTATGGGTGCGCAAAGTTAGCTATGACGACTATTGGTACGCTTCCCCTACATTTTTATTTTTAATGAAAATAATTGGATTATATAGATATTGATTTTTTTTAAAGAATATAGCATTATGATGGAATATATATTGAAAATTATAAGTTATCTTATGATTAAACTGTCATGAGTAGGGGACTCCGCTTTCCTAAAATCATTCAAGGATCAACCTTAGCCTAATTACACCTCTAAATGATTTGAACTTTGGTGGATGGCAAAATGAAGGAAGATATCAACATCTTCATCAATTGAACCCAACTACTTAAATTACAACCCAAATTATCATTGTTGATTTTTAGACTATTAATAATATTTATTATCTCTTCTACATACACAACCTATGAATATATTTATTATTATTATTATTATTATGAATTTGAAAGGTGGTATATCACATCATGCTTGGCAAATTATTGTATTATTTTTTTTTTTCATCTATTTAGTCATTTGCTTATTTATAAGTATCATTTTATATTGTTATTTCATTAAATTGCTTTTTAATTAAGCTTTCACATTGTTAATTATTAGTTTTTTAATTTTGTTCAATTTTGTCTTTCACATCTTCCATGATCATATTATCTTATTTTATAAATTTACATACTTTTAATTGACTTAAATTTTTGTGAAGTTAACAAAACTATAAAATAAGAGGCATTATTTATTGTTAGTGTACATCATGTTGTATTTAAAGATAAATAAAATTAAGGAGAAATACAAAAATAAATGTATTAAAAATAATATTTTATTTGCTCTTAAAGTCCACTCTGATTGAGCTTGAAGAGGAATGAGCCAAAGGTCGAGAGAGCTCTGCAATTTTCTTTGAATGGTGTTGATAGATGATGAAATATTGTAGGTTGCTTGGATATAGTAGCATGTCCTTGTTCAGAAGATGAAAAGATAAATATGGCTTAAATGAGGGTTTATTTATAAATTTGAAAATAATTTAATCAATGGCTTAAATTTAATTTGAAGATCAAATACTAGGAATGAGCAAGAGATTATAGTTGATGAGAGAATGCAAGTGTTGCCATCAAATTGATGTGCTTGAGGAAGATAAAGATTAAGGGGACCTGAAGTGCTAGCATTGGTTTGATCAAATCCAAGGGAGGAAAATGAGTCCTCTCACATATGTGAGAAATACACATAAGGCAAAGTGGATAGGGACATGTGACTCATCTCACATGTGTGGGAGATCACATTGGGAAGAGAGACTTGGCATATGTTCTCTTGCATATGTGTGAGGATACATAACAATATGTAAAGGACACACGTGACCCCTTGCATTTGTGCGGGAGTCAGATGGGCTAAATAGAAGGTTAAAATTGTCTAAAAGTCTAGTGGTTAGGATTTCATTGTAATTATTTAGAGATAAGTAAGAGTTGTGATTAATTTAATTAATTAAACCTAAGAAAATACAAGGTACAAGTTAGTTTCTGAATCAAGTTTAATTAATCAATTGGATTAAGTTGGGAAATAGAAGAATTGAATAAATGAATTGTATTTATTTATTTCTTGAGAGATAGGAACGTGACAGCTATGAATTCATTTAATTAAGGGTGAGCGATAAGGATAAATAAAGAACTAATTAAAAATAAATAAATAATTTTTTTAATTGACAAATAAAATACAGTAAAGTCTAATGTAATTAGGTATGGACAAATTTGGGTCTCTATATCTTGTCCCTCCTTGAAATGGTGTTTCAAATAGACAAATAAATACCATTTCAAAGAAGAATAAAATATAGTGACTAGAGTGAGATGAGACTAGTGGATGGGAGTGGCAAGGAGGGAGGTTGGTATACCTACTCAAGAAGACAGTTGGGTTCAGAGAACATGGATGTGCTCTCAAAATGGATGAAGGGATTGAAGGATAGTAGATAGAAGAGACAAAATGATGATTAGGTGAGGATTAGGGTAGATGGATATGATGAAGGTGATGAATGGAGGGAGTCATGTTGTGATAACATGAGCAACCTTGATTTATTTTTACACTTGAAATTATGCATTGAGGTATAGAGACTAGGAAAAAAATGTGCCAAGTGTGTGAAAGATAGACCCAAAGAAAAAGGTCACATATAGGCATATGCCTTATGATATCATGATATGGAGGACTATGATGCCTCTATGGTGAGATATTGTAAGGACCGTGATATATGCGAATAATGATATTATATACATGCTTGAACAAGGACAAAAATAAACATGGATTGTGTCTTGTCAAGCTAAAAATTGATTAATTTGAACGATGATGATGATGGTTATGAGAGTGTTGTTGAATATATGAACAACACAAGGATGGTGTTGTTAATGATAAGATCAACATAAGGGTTAGAAACAATATATATTGAACATGATAATGTGAGCTACATGGATCAAGTTTGTAACAAAGTTGGGAAGAAAACTATTGGATTATTTTGGATGATGCATTGGATTGATTAGTTGGATTATATGGATTAAAATTTATTTTGATTAGATGGATGGATTTGGGATAAGGGGATGGGGATTGGATTGGTATGAGGAAGATTTGGATTGATTGAAACCAATGACAAAGAAGAACGAAGGATTTGGATAAGGATGGAGGAATATTTAGATAGGAGATGAAATATTATTGGATCGAGGGATGGGGGCTAGGGGGACTATTAGATAAAAGATATGGTGATAAGGGTGTTTGAAGGAAGCATTAGTATAGATAGTATTTATGTCATTTCTAGATAACATGGATGGATTGGAGAAGATGGATGATGAATTTTGAAGGACTATATCATAGAGGAAGAATATGTGCCACAAAAGATGTAGCAAAATAAACATACTAAGTCAATTGTGGGAAAATCTATCAAATTTATAGGAAGTGATAGGGTGAGGTCATGCACGTAGGCAAATATATTGATGGTTAAAGTTAGTGAAGAATTAATGCAAAGGATGATGTATAAGAGGAATGAATATATAGAGAAAGTAGGGTTTGTATAGTCCATAACATGCATATACAGTTTTTCCTTGTCCTTATCAAGACCAAAATAAAGGTAGAAGGATAGGATATGCTAAGATAAGATAGAAAAATATAACTGATAGTAGATGAGAAGATAGGATGGAGGAGATGGGAAGAATTAGATAGGATGCATGGAGATTTTCCACAATTTTAAGGTGTGAGTGGATAGGGGATTCAAACACAACACATATTTTTTGAGTTTTAAGTGGTACTTACTCAAGGCACCAAAATAAGTGGTTGTTCATAATCCTTTTTAATGAATTTTAAATTACATTGTGAAATGTTGAAATATTGATCCTAGGTTGAGATGCACATTAACTTATAATCAAGCTTCCTTTTCACCACAAATCATTAAAATAGGTGTAAATGGGTATTGACATTGGTCCTGAGAGGAGAACCAAACTTTCCTAGATCCACAACTAATTTGTTGATTGATGTGTTGGGATGTTATGTGTGATTGATTATGCAAACTAGGATACAAATATAATTAGGAAAAGGTTGACATAATGCATGAAAATGAGAACAAAAATGTAAACAAAAATACAAATCTAGAAATGAGATATAAAGAGGTACCTTTGACAAAAATATGAGGCAAACTAGGTAGGATAGGGCACTAGGCATTGGAATCTTGGAGTGATGACTAATATGTCAAACTTACACTAGAATAGAATTAGTACAAGCCCATCAGATTAGGGGATCTCAATAGGCTAATTTGCCCCTAGAAAAAAGGCCAAATTAGAGATATGTAGGATGCAAGATCTAGATAATCAATGAATAATCTTGGGTTAATTTAAAACTTATTTTATGTGAATTTTTGATCTAGGAGTGTATGAAAAACATGAAATCTAATTTATAATAATGCAAGGTGGATGTAGATGCTATTTGGTTAGTCTCATTTTTAGTCTCAGATCTATTTGTGTACAACTAATTCCAAAAAAAAAAGATAAATTTTGGTTTAAATATAGATGCAACAAAAGTGACAATTGTGCAAGAACACATGATAGAAGCCAATGACACAGGGCACATGGCATGTGCCAATGAATGAGTCAATAGTATAGATATACTAAACAATAATGTCAAAGATTAAAATAAATAAGCATAAATTCAAGACAACTTCGAAGCAAAAATAGATAAATATGCAAATGTATGCACAAAGACAACACGTCTGATTTTTTGAACACACCATAGGACTAAGAGGGGTGAATCAGTTTGGACCTTAAAATACTTTACTTCTAATCTATAAAAATTCAAACCACGATTAACTTATTACAACAATTATGAAACATGAAAGAACAAAGCATAATAAACACATGGACACCAAATTTATGTGGAAAACCCTAAATAAGAAAAAACCATGATAGGAATCACACTCACAATATGAATAACTATTACAGTATTTTAGGCTCAAGATCAAGGAGTTCATTTTACCTGATAGGACTTGCAATACTAAAGTGCACAAGCTTAGGACTACACAAGCTTCCAAAAAGAACACATCATATTACGACAGGTACAGTGAATAGATGAATTTAAATTAACAAGATCTTTTGATCATAAAATTTTCCTTGAACCATTGCGTCAAGCAACCAATATCATGGAAAACACATTTGACATCAATCATTGTCTCAAAATATTGTCACATTGAAGATATCATCGTTAAAGCTATTCACAAACTGACTTTCATGCCAAATCTACTTGCATATCAGTCACATCCACTTCACATAAAATCACACACATTAAATACCTCAACTCATAAAACTGCTCATCTATATATAATATCATTCATTAAACTCTCAACTAGGTCTTCTAGAGACAAAATATACAATATTACATGAATTAGGCCACCCGAACCAATAATACCAAATGCGGTTTGCTCCAAGAGATAAAGGGGACCCAAACACATCACAAAAAATCCCTCTAAAATGATTCCAATGAGTTGGACATGCTAACAAATCCTCCAAAGTCAGCATCAAACAAAACATGTAGATAAACAATAAAGCACACCAACTGGTCGGCCCAAAAACATCCTCCAATACAAAATACATAATGTAGATCTACACACGCCACGGTGAGACCCATATTAGCCTCCATACACAACCTTCAATGCATATCTAGACCAAAAGAGCATGATCCAAATAAGACACACCACCTCAATCAGTTGAAAACCAAACTAGCTAACAACATTGAACACATAACAACGTAACTTCACTTGCCAATCAAACTAGCACTAAAAATCTAAACTAAAACACTACACAAACCAAATGAACATGTCCTTTAATCTATAACAATTGAATCCACATATTAGAGAGCCGCCAAGTATTCTCTAGATTAGTTCTAATAGACAACATCATTGTCAGAAACAACAACCAACTATACCAATTGAACAAAAGAGGACTTGAAAACTTGATAATGCAATATACTCAAATCATAAACATTATATCCAAAACTGTAATCCATAATCTTCACAAATTGAAGGAATGCAAATCATTCTTCCACTAGGACAATAAATACTCTTTCCTATGTATAAATGATGTTTCCTGCATATTAAAACTTCCACTATACCAACCTTCCAAAAACACCTCATACTTACACAACATCACCTCTAGACCATACAACAACATTAGAACACTCACTTTCAAACCATATACAAAACATAGTGACATCAATGACTACACCAGATAGGTTGACGTCAATGACAACACAACTCAACATAACTCAAGTTTCCAACATTGTTCCCCTTTGCCATTGATGGCAACACTTATGTCGCCAATAGTAAACAACACCTATAACTCTCTCTCCCTAATAATATCTCTCTCCCCATTTGACATCAAGGACAAAGGGTGCAAAAAATATCAATAATAGCTCTCTCTCCCTCCTCCAAATAAAAACTCTGATAACTGCAACACTCCAACTACAACCACATGCAGCACTGCTCCCCCCTAAGAGAAACAACCGCATCAATCTGGAAGACAAAAGTGAACTTTAGATCAATCCCTTGACAAATGCACCACTTGAATCCATCAATTTTAAAGGAGGGGCAATAACCCCTAACTTTTATCAAAGAGACTCAAAAGTATCCTCTGCCAAAGCCTTAGAAAAGATATTTGCAATTTGTTCCTTAGTAGGTATATACTCCAATTTGACTTCCTTCCCTGCAACTTTCTCTCTTAAGAAATGATACTGGATTTAAATGTGTTTAGTCCTTGATTGAATCACTAGATTCTTTAAAATGTTATTTGCACTTGTATTATCACACATAATAGGAATTGCCTCATGATACTTCACATTGATATCTCCAAGATTTTACTTCTTCCACATGACTTGAGTACAACAAGATGATGTTGCAATGTATTCTTCTTTTTCCAATAGATAATGACATTGAATCCTATTTCTTACTCAACCAAGAGACTAATCTATCTCCCAAGAAAAATGCACCACCACTTGTACTTCTCATGTCCTCAACACATTTAGCCCAATCAACGTCTATATATGCTCTTAAAGTGAAATCATCATTCTTCTTATACCATAATCCATAATCCAGAGTCCCTTTTCAAATATTTTAATATCCTTTTTACTTCTTGATCATGATATTTCTTATGATTATCTTGATACTTGGAAACCAAAAAGACAACTTACATAACATCCAGTCTCAAAGCAGTCAAATACAACAATCCTTCGATCTTAGATCTATACTATTTTTGATCAACATATAGAAATCCATCATCCTTTCTTAATTTACAACCAGTAGCCATAGGGGTTACAACTAGTTTAGAATTCTCCATCTTGAACTTCAACATCTCCTTAATATACTTGGTCTAAGAAATGAAAATGCCTTCTTTTGATTGTGTAACTTGGAGACTAAGGAAAAATGACGACTCACTTATCATGAACATCTCAAATTCCTTTGCATCTCTTATGCAAAATTCTTACATACATCATCATCTCCTTTGAATATTACATCATCAACAAACACAAAAACAATCAACAATATATCACCTTCAACTTTGAAATAAAGATTGCTATCTATAGTACCTTGTTTGAAATTTTGTTGTAACAAATACATATTCAGTCTTGCATATGTAGCTCTAGGAGGTTGCTTAAGTCCATAAAGTGCCTTCTTGAGTCTTCAAACCATATCTAGATCTTTTGACAACTTGAACCCGTCTAGTTGTTTAATGTAGACTTCTTCTCCAAGTTCTCCATTCAAGAATGTTTTTTTGACATCCATTTGATATACCTTAAATTTCATATATGTAAAAATGCAATAAACATCATTATAACCTCTTTCCTTGGTACCAAAGCAAATGTCTCCTCAAAATCTATTCCTTCAACTTGTGATTAACCCTTACACACCAATATTACCTTTTTCCTTGTGACTTTTCCATCTTCGTTTAGCTTGTTCTGAGACACTCACTTAGTTCCTATCACATTCTTATCCACCGATCTAGGTACCAATTCTCATGTCTGATTTTTCTCTATCTGATTGACCTCCTCTTCCATTGCCTTTATCCAACTTTTGTCCTTTCTTGTACCAACATAGGTCTTTGGTTCCACCTAAGATAAGAAACAATAATTTTATTGTCCATTGGTTTCCTCAAGTCTTCTTCTTGTCTAAACTTCTTTATTCTTGTCTCCGATGATCTATTCCTTTGAATGATTCCTTTGCACATACTATGTTGGCATCTTAGGTGTTTGTTCAGGTTATTTTTCTTCTACACTTGTCTCTTCTTTATCTTCTAGAGCAACCTTCTCTTCTACAACAACATGGACAACTTCTATTTCGGTCTTAGATTTAGGTAGAGTCAGTATAATTCCATTCTTCACTAAATCTGACATTTACACTCTACACAATCTTATTCAACCTCTTGTTGTAACATTGGTATGCCTTACTCCTTGTAGAATACCCCATAAATATTCCTTCATTCGACCTTGCATAAAACTTCTTGGTGTAATTGAGGAATTTTACCTTGGTTTATTATTTCCCAGGTCTTAATTACACTTTACTTAAGCTTACTTAGGTAATTGCATAGGAGTAGTTGGAGCATCCCCACTTTAGGTGGATTTATCATTTATCGCATTATCATATCCACATTTCATGGTTGCACTTTTCCACCTTTGGTGGGTAATCCACCTTTAGCAGTGTTATCATGTAATCACTTTTTTACTATAGGTGGTATGATAGCTTTTCACTCTACTTTTCATGTCATGAGACAACAACACTTGTCATTGTCTCATTCACTCACCTTGGTTATATAACCAAGGGGTTTCCTATGTATTTATAACTAGTTCATTGCATAATTGATGAGAATACAACTTGTCCTTGCCTCTATTGTTCTCCTTATTATTGTGCTATTCAATAGGCCTCTAGATCTTGGGTGGTTTTATCCATAGCCAATTATTACATGGTATTGGATCCTATAGGGTACCTTTGATCATCATTTTTTGGAGAGATCTTAGTGAATTTGAAGGTTGGCATCTTGGGATATTTGTGGTGCAACACATTTTTGGAGCTTTCTAGGCCAAATTCGATCCCACCATTGCATCTAAGGGTTCATTTCCATAGATTTTGAGTATAATTTTTCCTATATTCAATGAAAGTTGTTTTTTAGGGAAAAAAATAGCAGTCAAGTCATACGGCCATACCTGTGCAGGCATCTATAAATTTGCATATGTACTAAGGCAACCTCGCATCAACTCCAGTATCCTAGCTAATGTCTTTGCAACCACTGCCCTAGCAATATTTTCCTAATGTCTTCCACATCAACACTCACATCCACTAGATATCCATGCCTCTGGAAACAACTAGGCTTTCTTTCCCAACCACTTGATCTTCCCAGCTCCCATCAAGTTCACCGGACTAGTGACCTGCATATTTTCATGGGTCACGTGAGATCCATCTTTGTTCTCTACTTCACTGGCAGTTCTTTTTGGTAGTCCTAGTGATCTAATTTTATGGTCTTCCTTTTATATTTGTCGGCAATCTTTACCTCACTGTCTCCCCAACCTGATCCTTACATTGGCGTCCACATTTCTACTGACGACCCTCACATGATGATAACTCTCATGCACATTGCCCCTCCATGTGCTTGTTAAGACCTACAACCTACACACATGACCCCAACACACAACAATCTTTGATTCACCCATGGAGACACTCTATAGTGACAACACAAGTCTTAGATCTGCCACTTGGCATGATATCATTCGCCCACACGTGGACATTGACAATGCACACACAGACTATCGAATACCACAATGTACACACGACGATATGTGACACCTTTAATTGGAGGTCACATGAACACCATCCAATGACACACCACTTGAGCCATGTCAGTAAGCTCTAACACATCATCACCTAGTTGGTGACAACTCAATGCCCATTCATCTCCATGTGGCTCCCAGCTAGCAAGACACGTCAATTACACTTTGTTCATGCAAACCAATCAATGATTGCCATGTCAACATACGATCTGACACATCAATACCTAGTTATCTCCTCATCACTCTACTATGTTGTACATTTGTACTGTCACGTGAATAAGAGTAGGTCATTGATTTTCAATATTCTCCTATAGTAGAGCAGGTTGCAAACATCTTCACTAAACCCTTCACTGAGTAAGTATCATCAGTTACTAGCTCTCTTAGGGGTGAGGGATATGTCATCAAGGGGGGTTAGTTGACTTCTTCATTCTCTCTTATGGGGGGACTCTTTCCCCACTCAAGGTTTTGTCCTTCTCATTCTTCTTTGATATTTATTTTTTATTTCATCACTTTGTTGGGGGGTATTTTTTTCCTACTTGGTTTTCTCCCTTGCTCTATTTATGATAGATTGCATTGCATTTTTACATGGGAACCTTTCATGGCCTAGTTGTCAAAACCCGTCTTGCATTGTTATCTTGAGTATACATTCCTCTGAGTTGCACTTAAGGGGGGTGTTGGTGTAATTAAGGAATTTTACCTTGGTTTATTCTTTTCTAGGTCCTAATTACACTTTACTTAAGATTAATTAGTCATAGGAATAGTTGGAGCATCTCCACTTTAGGTGGACTTATCACTTTATCACTTTATCGTATCCATCTTTCATGGTTGTACTTTTCCACCTTTGGTGGGTGATCCACTTTTAGTGGTATTATCATGTCATCACTTTTTCACTTTAAGTGGGATGATAGCTTTTCACTCTACTTATCATGTCATGAGACAACAATAATTGTCATTTCCTCATTCACTCACCTTGGCTATATAACTAAGGGGTCTACTATGTAGTTTTTACTAGTTCATTGCATCATTGATGAGAATAGTTTTTTCTTGTCTCTATTGTTCTTGCTTGTTATTGTGTTATTCAATAGGCCTTTAGATCTTGGGTGGCTATCTCCATAGCCAATTCTTATTAAATTTCACTAGATCTTCCCCATCTCTCCTTATGTAACACTTGCTTCCAAAGATTCTAAAATACATAATTATAGGAGGTCTTCTATTCAATAGCTCATAAAGTATCTTTGTGTGAATCACTCTTATTTGTACCCTATTAAGAATTTAAAAAATAGTATGCACAACTTCTCTCCAATACATATTAGGTAGGTTAGCATCCTTTAACATAGTTCTATCCATTTCAACAATAGTAATATTCTTTCTTTCAACAACTCCATTCTGCTAAGGGGTCCTAAGAGTAGAAAAATGTCTTCTAATACCATTCTTTTCACAAAATCTATCAAATTAATTTGATGTAAACTCTCATGTTCTATCAGATCTTAAACATTTGATCTTAGCATCTACTTGATTCTCAACCATAGACTTGAATACTTCAAATTTTTCTAATGCTTCAAATTTTTCTTTCAAGAAAGTTACTGTTGACCATTTTTGTGTCAATCTTAGCCATGCAGATAATCGATTTGAGATATCTTCAATGGATAAAAACCCTCTTAAAACCCCTAAGGCCTAAAACCCTAAACTCTTAAGGCTTTTTCCTTAACCTTTTTTGGCCTTATTCTTTTCCTTTATTGACCAACATGGGTGGTCATTTCACTTAAGTTTACCAGCTGGTGAGAGTTCTTTTTTTGCTATATTGCGCAGTCGGGACATTTCCACTTTTGTTCCCTGCTGCGACTGTTCTAGTTTCGCGCGATCGCATGATGAGCGATGTTGGCAGGAGTTATAAGTTGTTATAATTTGGTAGGTGGATATCGCTCTTTCCCCATAGACAAGAACAATGCGACTGTTCCACTTTTGCGTGACACAACGATGAGCGATATGGCCAAGGATACGAGGGAATGAAGTGTTATCGATGTTTCCTAGCGATCAGGATCTAGGTCCCACCATTGGCTGCGATATTGCGAAGGGTTGTTTGGCTGGTGGGACTAGCTCATTTCCAAGGCACAATCATGACCATCCACCTTCACACAAGGATGATGATCGGGTGGCCTGATTTAAAACCTAAGATGATCATTGGAATTCAAACAACTGCCCAGTAGTGGTTGCCAACTTAATGGGTCAAAAATAAGTTTCTGACCCTGTTGGCTAACCAAATAAAATCCGATCTATCTCAACCACTTTTAGAGGGTTGAGGGATGACCACCATTACTCCACCATGAATCTACAGACACTTCTCTTAGGCCACCCGTGCTCATTTATCGTAGATTGAAGACTTTTTAGGCCTGACAGAGGACATTCGAACGCTATTCATGCATGGATTCTCCCTTTTTTAGGGATTGTTTCCTTTTCCTAGTTCTGGGTGGCATTTTCAGACACACAACCATTAGATCAATCTGTCTAATCTGATTCTCCATCTTTTGTAACCTAACCCTAGCTGGTTAGATTTTTTGAGCCTAGCGTTCCATCTAAGTTATGCCTGATCTATACAGGAAAATTTTGTAGCTCTTTCTAAGGGGTTCTTCTCCCTTTTCTCTTGTAGATTTTTTGTTTTTTCTGTAACTATAAATCACCTTGCCTTTATGTTAATAAATCATCTATTTTACCTTCTCTCAGTTGTCGAATACACTATGTGTTTTTCTCACCTCTTATTTGGCAATCTTTCTTTCTTTTGTCTTCAGATTTCAATTAGTATTAATCATTGCCTGCGTATGTTGTCTGTGGATATCTCTCAGTCCCTCTCAATATTTAGTTAGATTTTAACCTTCCTATTTTCTCTTGAAGATGTTGGCATTGACAAAATCGGTTAATCAAGAGAACTGATATATGCACTGAGATTTGTCATTGATGTCTAACACTGAACGGTGGAGTGGTATCAGTGGAGTAGTGTATCTCAGTAGTAAAAGTGATGACTTGTAAACACATGGAAACAACATAAGAGACAAATGACCAAGGTTCAATCAGCTCAAGGGAAGACAAACTAAGCTAATCAGTCTGTCACTCAAGAAGATCGGTGTTGAGGTTAGATCTTCAGGTTGGTCATTCTGATGATGATGAAGTCACAAAAGGTGACTTAGGAAAGAAGGCTTGAGGTTGTATGCAAACTAGAACCTCAATGGAAAACAAGAAACGAGACTTGATGTAAGAACAACAAACCGACAATCAAAGGTTGAACTGGTAATGTAGAGCGCAGTGGTATACTGGTACACTGGTGAAGCATAAGGAAGATAGGTGATCACCATAAATCTCAGAGCGGTGATTGTTTATTCAATTGCGGTGGCCAAAGGTGAGTTGGTGAGCTTGTGTCTACGCCAAACTAAAGGTTGGTGAAGTTAACTTCAGTCATCATGCAATTAAGCCATGATTACTTGCGGATTTTTTGGTTTGCATTTATAAGACTAAACCTGACCCAGAAGTCACTATTTTTTGGGGATGCAGTGGCATAATTGGTTGAGTAGTTGGTAGAATTGTTGCATGGCATGCAGAGCAAGAGCTGGAAGATTTGAATTCTAAATCTATCGAAATATGTGATTGCATTGATTAAGGAAACACCTGAAGGTGACGATAAAGAATGTATAAAGTATTTTGAGTTCATTCAAAATATTTTTGATAGTAAAATTTGCAAAGTACAGATAATGTGCAAGACGATCCAAAAAGTGCAGAGTAGAGTGTGAGGAAGTGCTAAAAGATTTAGTAGAGCAGAGAGTGTATGAGGAGGACCGACAAAGTGTAGAACTGAGGGTAAGAGGACCGACAAAGTGCAGAGCCGAAGGTATAAGCAGAAAACCAGTGTTGTGCAAAGCAAACACAATCGGTGTGGATAGACTGATTTAAATTGTGATCTAATCAAGCTATCCGTAGCTACTTCAGCAGATCATATTTCTATTGCTTTCTAACCATTGCAACTTAAATCCCTTAACTAGGTGGACTTTAATAGGTCTCTTTGTAAAATCCCTTAACTTGGTGACATCTTAATTGATGTTCCTAAGTCCTTTAACCACACTGCCTTTAATAGGGTAAAGGCACTAACAGGCCTTAAACAAAATCCCTTAATCGGGTGGCACCTAATAGTGTCTTTGTAATCTCCTAACATGGATGGCTCCTCACCGGGCATACTCCAGAAGAGTACAAATTTTGTGAGTTCCTACTCACATCGTGGTTTTCTGCCATTTGGGTTTCCACGAGATAAATCTTAGTGTCACTGTATATCTTTTCATGCATGCATATTCTTCTACAGTAATTATGTATATTGATGAATATTAAGTTAGTGCAGATTTGAGTTAAAGTTTTAATTGTGAAAACTGATAAATTGTTGATTCACCCCTCCCCTCTCAGCACCGGTTGGGACTAACAATTGGTATCAGAGCTCTAGTCCTTAGATTTAGAAGAAGCTTAACAGCTTAAGGAAAGATCCAAGATGATGCGAAAGGAGGGTCCTAAGCTCTCTAAGGAGAATTACACCTTGTGGTGTGGCAAAATGAACCTTTATCTAAGAACCCTAGGAGAACATTACTGGAATCATGTAATCACAGAGTACAATGAACCTTCAGGGATTCTCACTCCAGATCATATGAAAGAAAGGTAAGACAATATTGCTGCTATGGATCCGATTGCTAGCACTCTTTTGATAATGAGTATGCCAAGATTCAAGATTTGAAAACAACTTTTCAAATGTGGAATAAGCTGAAGACAATTTATGGAGGAGATCCTCATGTTCAAAAGGCTAAAGTGGACAGCTTGAGAGGAAAATTTGATGAGATGAGGATGCAAGAAGGAGAAAATATAGAACAATATAGTAAAAGAATAAAGGATATAGTAAATTCTATCAGAAGTGTTGGAGGAAAGCTTGAAGAAGATGATGTGGTTAGCAAAATCTTGAGGAGCTTTCTATCACAATATGCCATAAGAGTTTCTGCAATTCAGGAATTCAGATCCTTGAGAACAATCAATGTTTCGTTTGATTCACGGATTGGAAAGTTGTCTACCTTCGAACTGAGCAACTATGATTACAGTGTACCAAAGATTGATTCTTCCTTCAAAGATTCCACGATGTATGCACCAACAAGGAGAAGAAAAGAAACTGGAAGTAGTTCTACTATAAGAACCAGTCATTCTCATGAAAATAACAACCTGTTATCTGAAGAACAGGAACAAGATGAGATTGAAGCTCTATTGGCAAGAAGATTACCAAGAGGAAAAGGAAAGTATAAAGGTAAACTTCCCTTGAAGTGCTTCTCTTGTAATAAAATAGGTCATATTGCATCCAGATGGCCTGACAATGATAGGAATGATAGCTTTAGAAGCTACAAGGATAAGAAAAAGAAGGAGTTCTATCTTGCATAAGGAGTTATTGATGAAGAATCAGAAGGATCCGATGGAGATGGAATTGCATTTGTGGTAGTAAAGGAAGATAACACAGAGGAAGGTGATATGGCACAAATTTCTAGTTCAAACCGGTGTGGAGAATGGGTAATCGACAGTGGTTACCCTCATCACATGACGGGTGACAGAAACAAATTTCTTAGCATGGAGGATTGCAATGGAGGAACGATGAGATTCAGTAATGATGCTCCTTGTGCAGTAAAAGGTAAGGGATCCATAGCCCTAAATGATTAAACAATTTTTGAAGATGTTTATTGGGTAGAAGGGCTAAAATATAGTCTACTAAGTGTTTCACAACTTAACAATAAGGGTTACCAGTTAGAATTCAATGAAGGAATGTGCAAAATAAATGGCAAATCAGGAAGTCTGATTGTTATCGGTAAACAGTCTAGAGGCAATCTGTTTCACCTAGACACCACCATAGGTAGTTATCTAATGGAAAAGGTAGAAGACAATTGGTTGTGACACAAAAGACCGTGTCATGTTAACTTTGATAGCATAGAAAAATTCAATAAGACTAAGTCTGTTAGAGGTATACCTAATATTGTTAAACCTGAAAAATGCTATGTGTAAAGAATGTCAACTAGGAAAGTTGATTGCGTCTAGTTTCAGTAGCAAATCTTTCTCATCTGAAAATGTGCTGGACTTAGTTCATATAGACTTGTGTGGTCCTATGAGAACCAAGAGGTTCTATGGAGACCGGTATTTCATGTTGTTTGTGGATGACTTCTCAAGAATGATGTGGGCTGTATTCTTGAAAGAAAAATCTGAAGCCTTTTGCATGTTTAAAGTCTTCAAGGCTCGAGTAGAGAGAGGAACTGGTAATAATTTGAAATGTTTGAGATAAGATAGAGGAGGAGCGTTCACCTCTCAAGAATTTATGAAGTATTGTGTAGAACAGGGGATTATGAGACAAATGTCTACACCCAGAACACCTCAGCAAAATGGGGTTGTTGAAAGAAGAAACATAACTCTTATTGACTGTGCGAGGATTCTAATGATACAGAAGGATATTCCACATATCTTCTGGAGAGAAGCAGTGAGTAATTCTATGTACACCTTGAACCGGATACAAGTAAAGAAAGGGACAAATAAAACTCCCTATGAATTATGGTGTGGATACTCACCTAATATCTGTTATTTCAAAGTATTTGGAAGCAGATGCTATATCAAGAGGGATGAGTACTCTGGAAAATTATATCCCAAGAGAATCTCGTTGTAGTGGAAAATGAAGAAGCTTGTGAATTAGAACCTGCACAACCAATATAAGAAGCTCCAAGAAATGAACCAGTACTAGCAAAGTATGTAAACAATCACTCCACTGAAAATATCATTGGTGACAAAGATGCAGGAGTACTGACTAGAAGAAGAGAAAGAGAGAATGCATGTTTGCTCTCCATAATTGAGCCCAAAACAACAAAGGAGGCTCTAAAAGATGATGACTGGATCAAAGCCATGGAGGAGGAACTGGAGTAGATTGAGAAAAATGAAACTTGGACTCTAGTGCCCAGACCGGAAAACAAAAATATAATAGGTACTAAATGGGTGTTTAGAAACAAAATGGATGAAATCGGTCAATTGGTAAGAAACAATGCAAGATTAGTCTGCAAACGCTATGCTTAGGAAGAAGGTTTGGACTATGGAGAAACCTTTGCACTGGTGGACAGGCTGGAAGGGGTCAAAATTTTGCTGCCCTATGCTGCTTACAAAATTTCAAAGTTTACCAAATGGATGTCAAATCGGCATTCTTGAACGATGTTTTAGAGGAAGAAGTATGCCTAGAGCAACTAGAAGGGTTTGCATCTGAAGATGGAAGAAAAATGGTATGCAAGTTGCAGAAGGCTCTATATGGGCTAAAACAAGCACCAAGAGCTTGGTATGAGAGGCTACACTCATATCTATTAAGCATAGGGTTCAAGAGAACCAGTGATAACAGTAACCTGTATCTGAAGACCAGAGAAGAAAGAAAACATCTAATTGCTGAAATCTTTGTAGATGACATCATCTTTGGAGGAGATGATGAGATGAGTAGAGGTTTTGTAGAACAAATGAAGGAAGAATTTGAGATGTCCATGATCGGTGAGATAAAAAATTTCATTGGCCTGCAAGTCTCACAGCTAAAGAATGGCATATTCATCAGCCAAACTAAGTACATAAGGGAAATTTTGAAGACTTTTGGAATGAAAGATTGCAAACCTATTGGAACTCCAATGGTTACAGGCTGCAATCTCTCCAAAAATGATGAGGCTCGTGAAGTGAATGAGACAATTTACCGATCCATGATCGGTAAGTTGCAGTATGCAGTACACAATAGACTAGACATAGCACAACCTGTTGGCTTGGTTGCCAGATTTTCTGCAAATTTGAAAGAGACTCACATGGTGGCAGTCAAGAGAATATTTAGATACCTAAAGGTGACTGATGAGTATGGTCTCTAGTATCCACATAAGGGAGAATTCACCTTAAGTGTCTTCACTGATTCAAATTGGGCAGGGAACATTGATGACAGAAAAAGAACTAGTGGAGGTGCATTTTTTCTTGGAGATAGGATTGTGTCATGAAAAAACAAGAAACAAAATTGCATCTCTCAATTCATAGCTGAGGCAAAGTATGTGGCTACAACAATCAGCTGCACACATATAGTATGATCAAGCAATTATTGGAAGGTATCCAAGAAAAGGTGACTGGACCGATAGTGATTCACTATAAGAACACCAGTGACATTGTCATATCCAAGAATCTGAAGATGCATTCCAAGACAAAGCATATAGCTATGAAATATTAGTATCTCAGGGAACGGGTTCAAGAAAAAGAAGTTAGGTTGGAATATATACCAACAAAAGAGCAGGTGGCTGATATCTTCACCAAGCCACTACATAAGCATACCTTCGAATACCTCAGAGGTAAGCTAGGGGTGATGCCCCTTGTTGGTTCCCAAAACCACAGATTGGAAAACCAAAAGGCTTTCCAAATCTTCAAGTAATCCAATCAGCCTTGGCCAACGAATAGGGATGGTCAAAGATCAAATCCCTTTGCACTTTAGGCTCCACTGAACCTAGGTGGGTATACCTTTTCCTCTCAAGAACTAAAGAGATTATTTAAAGTGGATTTAAGTCTTTTAGCAAATTACAAAAATGGCAAATTCTTGTTCTGCAACTATGCTTTATTATGTGCTTTAACTAAATACTTTGAAAAGAAATGAAAATTTTTATGATAGTATAATGAAAATAAGGATGTTTTCAGGACTTCAAAAGAAATATGTAAAGATCAGTTCATATAGAATTTAAGAAGAATGTTTCTTTATCAAGGACCTTGAATGTATGATCAACCAAAACCTTAAAAGATAAATAGCAGACCAGTGCCTTTATCCAGGGGGTACTTATGATACTTTGTGGACAGAAAATCCTATCAACTCTTGAGACAATATTGATCATCAACTATGAAGGTTTCAGTATGTGTTACACAACAATGAAAACCCAGTATCACATTTAATGTAACAACATGTAATGGCACATCATAGCAAATCATATGATAGATTTATCAAGAGGACAATATAACTCATCAACACAAAAGTATGCACAATACTTAGGAAAAGAAACAATGAACCTTCATATATTAATCCTTAAGAGATGATTGCATACATAAGCTGCACTTGAAAATACTCCATTATAGCCTATTTGCATAAAAAGATAATTCTTTGTTCTATAGACTTCCCTAATACATATAACTTACAGTCCTGCCTCGTACTATGTTCTTTCTAAACTCTCGCCCTGAATCACAGTCAAAATGACTCATTATAAATACATATGCTAAGAGGCACGAATGGAAAGACACACCCTTCCATTATCCTAACAACTAACTGAACAGTAACTAAACAACCTAACTTAAACACCAATTGCATTACAAACACAAAACTAAACAATGACTTAAGGCTTTCAATCCAACCAATGTCCACACTTCTGAATGTGCCATAAATATCCTGGGTCTTTGTAGGTTGTTGCGTTGAAGATCGCATCCCTGGCTGCATTCTCGATCATGTAAAGATTCTCAAACTAGTCGGCAGTGTCATTCATATCAAGGATATTTGTTTTGGCAATGGCTTGGGCTGCACTAAGTAAAGACTTAAACTCAGAAATCCATATGGTCTTATCTTTAATTACTCCTGCATCGTCTACCAAATCGGGAACCCCATGTTGAACAATCTGCTGGCATTCATCAAATTCTGAATTCAATTCCTTTGCAACTTCCTCATGTGTGACAAGAAGACCCTGAACCTTCCTTTTTACCTTTTCTTTAGTCGATGCATCTTGCAACAATAGGTTGAGTCTATCTCAAATTCTGTTGTGTGAACCATATTGTCCATGTTTCTCTAATATACACCCCAGAACTCATCCAACAGCTTCTCCATTGTCATATCTCTTACTCAGCAAAATATAGGTAGTGTCAACCCTGATGCTCTTCATCTCCCTCTTCAACTTAGTATGCTCATAAGCCAATTTTTTGAATTTCTTCTTCCATTGACCTCCTGAATCGGTAATTTGAGGGATCGGATTCCCACTCCTCTTAAGGGTTTCTTCATATAAGGCCTTGTATTTATTCTTCTTTTCTATCTCATGCTTCATCTGGGCCTTATTGAATTTTGAAATATTAATACCTATATCGGTCGTGACCATAGGGTCTACTTCTCCAACTTTTAGGGTCATCATGTGACCAAATGCTTTGTCCACATCTAATATTTTTGGCCTTTTATTGGGAGGGTATAAAGCCCACAACAACATTTCTTCCTCATTTGGATCGTACCTTGATCCAATAAAAATGTCTTTTACTCCTTGGATATTCAATTTCATATCCTTATTGTCTGAGTTCAGCAAAGAATCAAAGATAAACGAGGCACTAAGGTCCCAACCTAGAAACACAATTATTCCAGCCTCTACTAGTAGTTGCCTCCCCTTTTGTGATGTCATAGTCTCAACTTTTGCGTCAATATCTTCTTTCAATCTCTTCTTCATTTCTGCCTCATTTTCAGGGGTAATATTTGGCACTGCTTCCCTTAACTTCTTACTCTTGAAATGGTACAGGAATGATTTGAACTCTTTAGACTTTATAAATTGATCATCTAACACAAAAGAAACATGCTCTGTCATTCTTTCATCTGTTTCTACTTTCAATGCAATGATGAGCCTATCCTGTGCTTCTGGATCCTTTTCTTTCTTAGGTGCCCAGAGTTTGGAAACAACCTCGTTCTCCCCTGAATCACTTTGGGTTGGTTCTTCCTCCATGTTTTCTAATCTCTAACTTCTCTCCTCTAGTTTTTTTTTCCAAAGTTTTCATAACATCCGCTAGCTCTTCCACCTCCTTATTTCTACACATGTCTTCAAATTCATCCTCTTGATGAAGATAGTCTCCCAACTCTTGCCTCTTCCTGCTTGCATGGATGTAACCCTCAGGATCATAATGCATCCTAGACGCATGCTGGAACAGGTTGTATTCATCCACCAACTTCCTATCAATGGCTTCATATGCTTTGGTAGATACAATTTTAAAGTCCTGGAAGTGAAGTGTACCAAGGAGGAAGGCTTTCTTGTGTGCACCTCCAAAATTCTTGGCATTAGAAACACAAAATTGCCTTACAATTTCCAAAAAAGCAATCCTGTCTGGCACAGGTTTTGGTAGCACATAAGGATAACCTTCAAATCCGTAGCATCGAACAAAAGTGAAGTTTTGGCATGAATACCAATCACCCCAATTGTGATTGACCTTTGGATTTTTGTGCTCGTGAGGCCTAAGAAACTGCTTGACATCCTTAGAGAATGATCCCTGTAGTGGCTCACGAAAGAGCAATAAAATTGGTTGAACAAAGAATTCCTCAAATTTGAGGTAATGAGAGTTCACATATCTATAATCCCAGAGAGAAACCCACAACTGCACCGGTTGATCCTATCCATTCTTCCCTACTTTATTTAGACTCAAACCCTTTGTCCATAATCCCCTGAATCTCCCATAGAATAAAACAATATGCATTTAATTGCAGCCATTTATGTCAATTTTTCACATCAGGACCTCCAACGGCTAATCGGCAAGACCTTTTCCGATGATTCAATTGTTTGGCGCCGATTCTTATGACTACCGCTGTTCACTTTCTGATTGGCACAAACTATCTCGACCAACTTATCGGGTCTCGAGATAGCAATTTGTTCTCTATCCCAATGGTTCATTTCATCCCGATGGGCACCCTTTCAGACTCGGTTTTGCCTTTTGTTTTAATGCTCCATCGGTGTAAATCTCCCCGATGCATTCACCTTTCGTTTCCTTCTACTTAACTCATTGGATGTCGACATAGTTTATTTCATGTCTCTTTGATGCCCCGATGATCTCAATATACCAATCCACATTCTACATAAGCCCACCGCATTATTGGCATAACTCATCCCGAAGAACTCCTCACAACCCACCATTCGCCTAAATGGTCCTATCAGGTTTCAGCATAACATAAAATTTCTTCCTCTGATGTCCTGATGAATCCTTCCTAGATGCTTTCTTTATCGGCATAGCTTACACCGATGTCCCCTTAAGCGCTTCTATCTTCATTGGGGGTTAGAATAGCCCTTTTCTATTCCTCTTGAAGTTTTGATGAAGGTCTGTTTTATCGGTATAAGTAATACCGATAGTTCTGCCCTCCGACCGATATGGTTCCCTTTTCCGATGGGCCCACCTTCGGTTCCCTTTAGTCATCGGGTATCGGGATAGACTATTCTCATTACTTTCAATCTCTCGATACTATATGATGAGCTTTGCCTTATCGTTACAGGTTACATAGATGGATTCATAGGCTATCAGTATAACAATTTTTATGTTTTGCCGATAAGCCAATGTATGCTGATAGGAAAACAGCCGCCTTCTATTTCATCGGAACAAGCTATCTCGATGACATGACTTTCTCAATAGAGTGCACCATGCTGAGTATTTTTTAAATGCTCCAAAGCATCTGCATGCTGTTTCATCGGGACTACTTACGTCGATGATTGAAATTTTGCAATTTAGCACAGATGGACCATCACTGTTGAATATTAGTGATCACAAGGTCTAATACATATTAGAAGACAACCCTGGATCATACCATAATGACTTCTCTGTTGACAAAATGCCTCCATAATGGATTCCTTGTGCAGTCAATACTTAGTGCATGCCCTTAGTGTGCCCAAGTAATACCTTGATACTCTTGAAACAATTGATCCTTTAGAGGACTTTACCCGTGCTAATAAAATTTCTACACATGCAAACCAACAATAAATGCTCATATGATAAAAATGAAAAAAGAAAAAGGCCTCTATATAGAATAAAATATTTTATAAAAATATGTGATAACAGTGGCTCTTTCTGGGGATGTATGTTCCTTTTAAGGACATAGCAAGATCCTAGTTATCCCTGGAAAGCAGACCAATACGAAAATTGAGAACAAAAAGCAACAAAAATTTAAATTATTATGATACAAAAGTACTCCCTGCTCATCAATAGAAGAAGTACTTAATGTACTGAGCATGAACCAGGAACTGTTGTACTTGACCATCTTTATCCTGCAAATAATAAGAGTTTTCTTCACTTTTTTCTGAAATAATGAAAGGTCCTAGCCAGAGCGCATCGAACTTGCCATGCTTCCCTTTATCTTGATCTTTGGCATCCCATTTTAACACCCATTCCCATTCTTTAAAAGACCTGTCACATGCCTTCTTATCATGCAAAGCCTTTACCATTTGCTTTCTTTGTAGGTTTCTTTCCTGAGCTTTCCTTCTACATTCGTCCAACTCAGCCAAAGCCATCAACCTATCTTCCATAAAGTTTACTTCTTCTAAAACTTCCTCTGTAACAAATTTGTAAACTGGGAGCAAATTGCTTAAGGGTAATTGTGATTCCTTGCCATATACCAGCTCATATGGGGCGAATCTTGTAAATTTATTAACTGTCACTCTGTCAGCCCATACTGCTAAAACCAATTTTGAATCCCAAGCCTTCTTATTATTACCTAACATCCTTTTGATAATCTTCAACAAGTTTTTATTGTTGGATTCTGCCTGTCCATTTCCCTGAGGATGATAAGGTGATGAATATGACAAAGCAATACCATAGTTTTTATAGAAATCAAAGAACTCATTTGATATGAAGCACATCCCATTATCTACCACAATCTTCTGAGGTACCCCAAATCTAGTTAAAATATTTTCCAAAAGAAACTTTATCACAACTTTGATGGTATCCTGTCTTGTGGGAATGGCTTCAACCCACTTAGTAAAATAATCTGTGGCCACCAAAATCCATTTATGCCCACCACTAGATTTGTTTCCTATCTCACCTATGAATTCAATACCCCACATCTGAAAAGGTTCCTCCGTATGCATGGGTCTGAGAGGAATGGCTCCATTATCTTTGAGCTTCCCTAAAAACTTTTGACAAGCCTCACATTTCCTAATATAAGTATGACAATCCTTGAAAACTTGAGGCCAATAATAGCCAGTATTAAGAATTTTATGAGAGTGGTTTTAGCTGAGAAGTGGCCTCCACAGACATCTTCATGTAAATCTTTTAAAATAATAGAGGCTCGACACTCATCTAAACATAATAGAAGGACAACATCTCTATTCTTCCAATATAGATCTCCATTTAGTAATACATACCTAGATGTTTGAAGCTTTAAATTTCTCTTCTGACTATCATTTAAATTATCTAGACATTTCATGTATTTCAAGTAATACACAATATTTGCATACCAGGGACACCTTTCAATGCTAATTTGTACATCTTTTAGCTCCACCTGATTTACTTGTGCTTCTTCAAGATTGGATTCTGCCATTAACTTTGGTAAACCTTGACCTCTTACCAATTTTGTGATCTATAAATCAATATTGAACTCTTGGATCTAATTTATCCATTTGCATCTTCTCCCAGTAGTCTTTGTTTGTCTGAAAATGTCTTCAACAACAACATTTGGTACATAGGCAATAACGGTGGCACCAACTAAGTAAGGTCTAAAGGATTTCACAACTTTTAGAAGAGCATAAGCCTATTTTTCATTCAAATCATAATTCAATTCTGATGCTTGTAACGTTTTACTAAAAAATGCCACTGGTTGTTCATGACCCTCATCATTCGTTTGTAACATGACAACAACAATAGTATGGAATGAGGCAAATAAAAATACTTGAAAGGGTTTAGAGAAATTAAGTGATTTTAAAACAGGGGCTTCCTTGATGGCTCTTTTGATATTTACAAAAGCTTCCAGAACTTCATTAGTCCATTTTATTTCAGCACCCTTTTTCAACATTTTAGCAATAGGCTTTATGATTTCAAAAAAAATTGAAACAAACCTTCTCACAAAGTTAATTTGACCGAAGAAAGATTGGATAGCTTTAACAGTTTTTGGAATTTGAATTTTATCAATAGCAACAATCCTTTCTGGATCAATTCTAACTCCATCTTTGGAGACAATATGACCTAACAATTTTCCCTGGGTAACCCCAAAATGACATTTTTTAGGATTCAAAGATATGCCATACTCTAGCGCTCTGATAAAAATCTTTTCCAGATCATTACAATGATTTTCTGCCTTTTTAGAATAAGCAGTCATATCATCCTGATACACTGCCAAGATACAATCAATCATGCCCTCAAAAGCCACGTCCATAGCTCTCTGGAATGTAGCTCCTCCATTTGTTAGTCCAAAAGGCATCCTAGTATAAACATAAGTACCCCAAGGTGTAGTGAAAGTTGTTTTGAACTTCTCTGCTTCCCTAACTTTGACTTGATTATAACCCGAGAAGCCATCCATCATAGATAACAACTCATTCCCTGTGACCTTCTGCAACAAAGCTTCCATATTAGGCAAGGCATAATTATCTTTCAAAGATGAAACATTTAGATTTCTGAAATCTACACATAACCTAATATCACCATTTTTCTTTCTTACTGGTACTAAATTTGATATCAATGTTGAGTGCCTTATAGGCTCAATAATCCCTGCATTTCTCATTTTCATTAACTCCTTCATCTTTGGAGCCAAGGTAGGATTTATAGTTCTTTGCTTTTGTCTGAAAGGTTTTGCATTAGGCTTCAAAGGTATCTCATGCTGGAACAAATCTTCCCTATAAGCTTTAAGGTCATCATATGACCAAGCGAAAACATGCCTATACTTCCTCAGCAGATTAATCAATTCTATTCTGATTTTTGGTGTGAGCTTCCTTACAACATACACTTCTCTTGGGTTTCTTTCACTTCCCAAGTTTACTTTTTTGACCTCCTCACATTCTCCTGAATTAGGCCTGAAATTCATTACATCTTTATCATCAAACATTCTTTCAAGCTCTATCAATGCTTTTGGGATTCTATTATTTTTTAGCTGCAATACTTCCTACCCAAGTACAGTTGCTTTGTCATCCTTATCCTCCACCAATTTGTTCCAATCCATCTGCTGTTGCTCATACTTATATTCACAAAATAATTTTTTTAGTAAATCCTTGTCATCATCAAAAACTTGCCAACTTTTTACATTATCAGACACTGGCGGCCAGGTCTTAATCTCCACTTGGGTAATATCATCCAAAGGGATGTCATTATGTTTAATAGCCAAGTTCGCCATGAAGTCTTCCCAAATATTGTTGGATCTCTTAGTCCAATTGATGGAGAAGGCGTCGAATAATTCAATGTGATCCCAAACTTCATTCCTATAGTTTCTTAATTTTTCATTTTTTGCAGCAAATTTGCCTTTAACTTGTGAAATGGCTAGTTATGAATCACCATAAACCATTAGTAACTTGATACCATGCTTATTTGCTAGTTTCAGACCTAATAAGAGGGCCTCATATTCAGAAACATTATTAGTACATTCAAAGGTTAACAAAAAAGAGTATTTAATTTTTTTTTCATTAGGTCAAATAAGTACAACTCCTACTCCATTTCCTTCCTTACTGCAGGCACCATCAAAGTATAACTTCCAAATTAAATTTTCATTTTGTTTAACTGTTTGTGTAACTTTACTGATCTCTAGAGGTTTAGAAATACTTACCTGAAAGTTGTCCATATCTGAGTGGCTAAAGTAAGTTGCTTCATCAGGATCAGCCTCTTCTATGAGATATGGGGATCTTGGCTCTCTGTTTATCCTCACCATTGTCCCTTTGACTGGGATGGTAGCATATGATAGATCAATTTGAACATGACCACCTACGAAATTTGACCATTTCCTAGACAACAACATCCCATAGTTCGCAGGAACTTGCACCACAATGATGTTAGTTTTATATGTGGTATCTAGGCAACCTGGAAACCTAAACTCCACATCTTTCATAATACCTACCACAGGTACAGACCTATTGTCCATGGCATAACACTTACCATAAGGTGTGTCAACATGCATCCCAAGCTCTTTCATGACATCTTCAGGCATGATGTTTATTGCTGCCCCTAAATCTATCATACAGTTCCTGACCATTTTATTGTTAATTAACAGTGTCAAATAGAATGGATCAACCTGTGTAAGGCTTTTTGTGATCGAAGTACCTAAGTAGATTACTGGAGGATCCTCTTTCAATCTAGAAACATCCTTGCTTGCATCACCAACATTTGATATAATCTTCAGGGTCTCATCCTTATATTTTGGAAATTTCATCACTTCTAGCAAGGGCATTGAAAATTTTACCTGAGACAACGCTTGAGACATGAAAGTCCCACAGTTCGAAGAAGGTTTACTGATCTGTTTCCTCTCAACTGGTTTGACCAATTTTTTCATTTCAATTTGTTTAGTTTTTTCCTGTTCTGCCCCTCTCCTAGCACCTGCATCCTTGCCCTTGGCTGTGTTACTGCTGGCTCCGCTCGATTTTGTGATCTTGGCAAAGATGCCTGCTGGATTGCCTTTCTCATTAGCTACACTCCTATTCCTCAATTGATAATTAATTTTTACTTGTTCCACATCTGCAATAGTAAAAGCCTTCTTCTCCTCTTCAGTCAAATTTCTCAAAGAAGGCACTGCTTCCTCCTGAAACAACTTTCTCAAGGCAGGGACATCTTCATCATCATCAAAAAAAACCTGTTGTATACCATATTGTGAATTTTCT
Organism: Cryptomeria japonica; assembly: GCF_030272615.1. Classification (NCBI taxonomy): domain Eukaryota; kingdom Viridiplantae; phylum Streptophyta; class Pinopsida; order Cupressales; family Cupressaceae; genus Cryptomeria; species Cryptomeria japonica. Next base: position 265,822,666 of record NC_081412.1, read on the forward strand.
CTTCTTTGATGTACATTAGAATAGTCTTCTTCTTCAGATGACTCCTCATTTCTTCCCCAATAAGGATCAGATGAGAGAGCATTCACAGTTGGTTCATAACCTTCATTTTTATCTTCCTCCTCTAGCAAGCCCTGGGCAATCATGCACTGTTTTGTAGCATGAGGCAGATTACATACATCACACCATGGATATTCATCTACAAAATTTGTAGTTTTCTTTAGTGGGTCAATAGTCTCTTTGTTGATATTTGGTTTTATTGGTTTTCCATCTTTCCAATTTGTGTTATATGGCATGTCATGCAACCCCGGCCTATTGTAACTTATTTGCTTATTGTTCTTGTATGGTGGCCTTTCATTATGATTTTTTTTACCGTTTATGTCCTTGATCATGTCCATGATTTGAGTAAGATCATCTTTCTTGGGAATCCTGGAGTTGTACAACTTTAGATCATCTCTCTTAGCAACTTTCCCAGCCACCTTCCTATTATTTTCAATAGTAGCAGCCGTTTTGAATGCTTGTTGTAAAGTGTTAGGTCTATGAGACAAAATCTCATAATGAGTTTTGCTGTCAAAAGCACTTAAATAAAAGAATAAAAAATGAATCAACTGGTCTGACATATTTGGGTATTCTATTTAGTACTTTATTAAATCTTTTATTAAATTTAGGAACTGATTCATTTTGATTCTTCCTTATGCTTGTTGATTAATGGGATGCAAATGAAGGATCATTATGATATCCAAACTCTTCCAAGAAGAGCGTCACAATTTCCTGCCAGCTGCAAATACATTCATCAGGAAGGCTTCTGTACCATTCCCTTGCATCCTCTGTCAAAGACTAGACCAACAACTTCATGAATATATCTTCATGAGGAATCTCAAATTCTTCAATGATATTTTTTACATTAATAACATGTTGCTCTGCTGAATCAACTCCATTTCCTAAAATTTTTGGGATTGCTAACCTCAAATCATTGGCAATCTGATTTGGGTAACCAACAATGTTGGTGAAATCCAATTGCCTGTACCTTTCAATGATTAAGGGTTTCTTGCCAGCATGATGGTTGTTTTGATTGCTCATAATTCCTCTATTGAATCCACCATTGATGTCATAATTTTCATTATTACCATTGTTCACACCACCACTATTATTGCCATTATTGTTACCATTGTTCCTACCTCCACCATTGCCACTTCCATGATTGCCATTGTTACCTCTATTTTGTCCATTGTTTAGATTTCTGCCACACCCATTATCTCCTATGTGGTTGTCCCTATTTGTGTTAATTTGTTTCCCATAATTTTCCCCATCTCCATTCCTTCTTCCATCCTGCAGCCTCTCTTCACTTTGATCCCTATGCACATCCCTCCATCTTCTATTCTCAATCACCAACAGTTTGTCATAGGTTACAAAAGGCTGGTCCATTCTCCTCATATGAGGGGGACTATATTTTGAACTACTTGTCTACTTGTTTCACCTCTCTCTTCTCCTACTTTGTTTGTTTTGGGGCTTGAAATATTATTTCTCTCTATTCCTAGTTTCTGTAACACCCAATCTGGTTGCCTTTTAAGTGCCCTCGCCATCTTGGCATCATCAGCACTCATATCAGCCATCTTAAGAATAAGATCATCCCATTGTTTTTCTTCTTGTTCCTCAACATTCATGATCTCATCATGGCCATGTCTATTATCTTTTGTATTTATTTTATAGAAAGGGTTTTCTTCCCTATTTTTGGATCTGCCAGCAGATGAAGAATCTCCCTCTTTGCTACGAAATTTCTTATATCCTTCAAACGCCATGTTTGATTTCTTTCCTTTGTTCCTTTTCTTGGGACTCAATTGAACAAGATCTTCTTTCTCTTTATGCAGAGACCTCCTCCCTTGCATCAATTTTATTGATAAATGTCTAGGGGTCTCTCTTATTTTTTCAAAATACCAATTATCATTCATGAATTAAAAAGTACAGTCACCACCTCCTAAGAGGAAAATATTACTACTTATCTGATCTTCTGGGATCTCTCCTCCAGTAGTGTCTGAAATAAACTACCAAAAACTTTGAGAACTTCTGTATGAACAACTCCCCAATGGAGTCGCCAATCTGTTGGTTCCCAAAACCACAGATTAGAAAACCAAAAGGCTTGTCAAAACTTCAAGTAATCCAATCAGCCTTGGCCAACGAACAAGGATGGTCGAAGACCAAATCCCTCTGCACTTTAGGCTCCACTGAACCTCGGTGGGTATACCCTTTCCTCTCAAGCACCAAAGAGATTATTTAAAGTGGATTTAAGTCTTTTAGCAAATTACAAAAATGGCAAATTGTTGTTCTGCAACTATGCTTCATTATGTGCTTTAACTGAATACTTTGAAAATAAATGAAAATGTTTATGATAGTATAATGAAAATAAGGATGCTTTCAAGACTTCAAAAGAAATATGTAAAGATCAGTTCATATAGAATTTAAGAAGAATGTTTCTTTATCAAGGACCTTGAATGTATGATCAACCAAAACCTTATAAGATAAATAGCAGACCAATGCCTTTATCCAAGGGGTACTTATGACACTTTATGGATAGAAAATCCTATCAACTCCTGAGACAATATTGATCATCAGCTATGAAGGTTACAGTATATGTTACACAACAATGAAAACCTAGTATCATGTTTAATGTAACATCATGTGATGGCACATCATAGAAAATCATATGACAGATTTATCAAGAGGACAAAATAACTCATCAACACAAAAGTATGCACAATACTTAGGAAAAGAAACAATGAACCTTCATATATTAATCCTCAAGAGATGATTGCATACATAAGCTACACTTGAAAATACTCCATTATAGTCTGTTTGCATAAAAGGATACTTCTTTGTTCTATAGACTTCCCTAATACATATAACTTACAGTCCTGTCTGGCAGTATGTTCTTTCTAAAATCTCTTCCTGAATCACAGTCAAAATGACTCATTATAAATACATATGCTAAGAGGCATGAATGGAAAGACACACCCTTCCATTATCCTAACAACTAACTGAACAATTACTAAACAAACTAACTATAACACCGATTGCATTACAAACACAAAACTAAACAATGACTTAAGGCTTTCGATCCAGCTCGTGTCCGCACTATTGAATGTGTCATAAATATCCTGGGTATTTGTAGGTTATTTCGTTGAAGATCACATTCCTGGTTGCATTCTCGATCATGTAAAGATTCTCAAACTAGTTGACAGTGTCATTCATATCAAGGATATCTATTTTGGCAATGGCTTGGACTGCACTAAGTAAAGACTTACACTCAGAAAGCCATATGGTCTTATCTTTAATTACTCTTGCATCATCTACCAAACAGGGAACCCCACGTTGAACAATCTGTTGGCATTCGTCAAATTCCGACTTCAATTCCTTTGCAGCTTCCTCATGTGTGACAAGAAGACCCTGAACCTTCCTTTTTACCTTTTCTTTAGTCGATGCATCTTGCAACAACGAGTTGAGTCTATCTCGAATTCTGGTGTGTGAAACCATATTGTCCATGTTTCTCTAATATACACCCCAGAACTCATCCAATGCCTTCTCCATATTGCCATATCTCTTACTCAACAAAACACAGGTAGTGTCAACCCTGATGCTCTTCATCTCCCTCTTCAACTTAGTATGCTCATAAGCCAATTTTTTGAATTTCTTCTTCCATTGACCTCCTAAATCAGTAACTTGAGGGATTGGATGCCCACTCCTCTTAAGGGTTTCTTCATATAAGGCCTTGTATTTATTATTCTTTGCTATCTCACCCTTCATCTGGGCCTTATATATTGAATTTTGAAATATTAATACCTATATTAGTCGTGACCATAGGGTCTACTTCTCCAGCTTTCAGGGTGATCATGTGACCAAATACTTTGTCCACATCTATGATTTTTGGCCTTTTATTGGGAGGGAATAAATCCCACAGCAACATTTATTCCTCATTTGGATTGTACCTTGATCCAATAAAAATGTCTTTTACTCCTTGGATATTCAATTTCATATCCTTATTGTCTGAGTTTAGCAAAGAATCAAAGATAAACGAGGCACTAAGGTCCCAACCTAGAAACACAATTATTCCAGCCTCTACTAGTAGTTGCCTCCCCTTTTGCAATGTCATATTCTCAACTTCTGCGTCAATATCTTCCTTCAATCTCTTCTTCATTTCTGCCTCATTTTCAGGGGTAATATTTGGCACTGCTTCCCTTAACTTCTTACTCTTGAAACCTTGATGCAGTTTGTCGACCAGGTACAAAGCGAAATCAAAAGCTCTAGGAACATGCCTTTGGATATCTGCTGCTAAAACCAACGGTCCTATGTTCGCTACATCAGGAGCTTCCACTCCTCCAACCTAGCCACAAGCCAAATATGTATATTGTAGATACTTCTTAAAAATAGTTATATCATAAGGAGGGGCATCTTCCTCTGTTAGCCTCCCCTTTTTCGCTTTGTGGATTGCGATGTTCCAACCCTGATATGTAGTATCCATTTTCTTATATTCCTCCTCAAAATCTATAAATGACAAAGGCACATCTGCCTCTAGATCCAATGCAAAAATTTCCTGAATTGTGGCTACCGAAAAGTGAACAAAAACCATCCCATTGGGCAACAAAATGCATCACTTATTTGCATCATAATGTCTCACCAGGAGTTTTAATAAGTCAATATCTACAAAAACATTAGGTACCAGGAGTTTACCTAAATTGGTGTTCCATGGGTTTGAAATTGGCATAGGCTCATCCCTGCCGAGGTAATGAAAAAGAAACAACTCATGCCCTCGCACTGGTGTGAGTACATCTCTAATTTCTCTATACCTGTCCTCCAACTACTCGTGAATAGGCCAATTCACCTTAGCTCTGTGTGACCTAGCTCTTGGAGAGCCCATCTGATCTATCATATCTTGGTTTAGCTTTCTTCATGCCTCACCGACTTCACCCTTAGATTTTTTCATCGCAGTACTGGACACTTCTACAACTTTTCGCTTCCCTTTTGAGCTTGACCCTTCCATCTCTGCAAAATTCTTCACTCCACACTCAACATCTCAGAAAACACCTGCTACCTTTTCTGCAATAACTCTATGTGAAATACTGTTATGCAACATTGGTTATATATCCCAAGGAGTCCAATCTTGTACTTAATTACCACAATCTTGATGGATTTGCTTCGTGTGGCAACAGACCTACTCCATAGATGGATTTAATTGCAGCCATTTATGTTAGTTTTTCACATCAGGACCTCCAACGGCTAGTTGGCGAGACCTTTTCTGATGATTCAATTGTTTGGCTCTGATTGTTATGACTTTACCGCTTTTCACTTTCTGATTGGCACAAACTATCTCGACCAACTTATCGAGTCTCAAGATAGCAATTTTTTCTCTATCCCGATGGTTCATTTCATCCCGATGGGCACCCTTTCAGTCTCGGTTTTGCCTTTTGTTTTAATGCTCCATCGACGTAAATCTCCTCGATGCATTCGCCTTTGGTTTCCTTCTACTTAACTCATCGAATGTCGAGATAGTTTATTTCATGTCTCTCTGATGCCTCGATTATCTCAATATACCAATCCACATTCTACATAAGCCCACCGTGTTATCGACATAACTCATCCTGAAGAACTCCTCCCAACCCACCATTCGCTTAAATGGTCCTATCGGGTTTCGGCATAACATAAAAGTTCTTCCTCTGATGTCCTGATGAATCCTTACTAGATGCTTTCTTTATCGGCATAGCTTACACCGATTTCCCCGTAAACGCTTCTATCTTCATCGGGGGTCAGAATAGCCCTTTTCTATTCCTCCCAAAGTCTCGATGAGTCTTCGATGCACCTTTATGTTTTATGTCTCCAAGTCTGTTTTATCGGTATAAGTAATACTGATAGTTCCACCCTCTGACTCTTCATGTCATTGGGGATCGGCCTAACCATTTTTGTACTATTCCGATATGGTTTCTTTTTCCGATGGCCCCACCTTCAATTCCCTTTAGTTATCAGGTATCAGGATAGACTATTCTCATTACTTCCGATCTCCCGATATGATATGATGAGCGTTGTCTTGTCGTTACAAGTTACACCGATGGATTCATAGGCTATCGGTATAACAATTTCTACATTTTGCCAATAAGCCAATGTATGCCGATAGGAAAACAACCGCCTTCTGTTTCATCGGAACAAGCTATCCCGATGACATGACTTTCTCAAGATCGCTCACCATGCTTAGCATTTTTTAAACACTCCAAAGCATCTACATGCTATTTCATCGGGACTACTTATGCCGATGATTGAAAGTTTGCAATTTAGCACAGATGGACCATCACTATTGAATATTAGTGATCCCCACTTTTCTCACAAGGTCTAATACATATTAGAAGACAATCTTGGATCATACCATAATGACTTCTCTGCTGACAAAATGCCTGCATAATGGAATCCTTGTGCAATCAATACTTAGTGCATGCCCTTAGTGTGCCCAAGTAATACCTTGATACTCCTAAAACAACTGATCCTTTAGAGGACTTTACCCATGCTAATAAAATTTCTACACATGCAAACCAGCAATAAATGCTCATATGATAAAAATGAAAAAAAGAAAAAGGCCTCTATATAGTATAAAATATTTTGTAAAAATATGTGCTAACACCCCTACCTGTAGTAAAGTAGGTAAAAAGGGCTCTATATCAATCTGGCATGATTTCTTTATGATAAATCTCCAAGACTAGATTGATAAGTGTGGACTACTCCGGTTAGGGGGAGCAGTCTTGATTAGTGTACTGAAATACATCTTTGGCATTGTTGTCAAAGGGAGAGATATGATTATAGTGATTGAGTTGAAGTTGCTGAAACAATATATTACTAGTGTTAGGGGGAGATATTCATTACTTAGAGAAAAAGTAAGACTTGTACAAAAATAAAGAAAGAAATGAAGAAAGTGCATGCAACTGATAAGATAGATTCTGAAGTGTTACCATCAATGCCAAAGGGGGAGATTGTTGACATTGACAAAACAGGTTAATCCAGAGAGTTGATATATGCGTTGAGATTTGTCATTGATTTCTAACACTGACCAGTGGAGTGGTATCGGTGGAGTGGTGTATCTTAGTAGTAAAAATGATGACTTGTAAACACATGGAAACAACATAAGAGACAAATGACCAAGGTTCAATCAACTCAAGGGAAGATAGACTAAACTAACCGATCTATTACTCAACAAGATCGGTGTTGAGGTCAGATCTTTAGGTTGGTCATTCTGATGATGATGAAGTCACAAAAGGTGACCTAGGAAAGAAGGCTTGAGGTTGTATGCAAACCGGAACCTCATTGGAAAATAGGAAAAGAGACTAGATGTAAGCACAACAAATCGCAATCAAAGGTTGAACCGGTAATGTAGAGCGCAGTGGTATACTGGTACACTGATGAGGCAGAAGGAAGATAGGTGATCACCATAAATCTCAAAGCGGTGATTGGTTATTCAGTTGCAGTGACCAAAGGTGAGTTGGTGAGCTTGTGTCTACACCAAACTAAAGGTTGGTGAAGTCAACTTCAGTCATCATGGAATTAAGCCATGATTACTTGGGGATTTTCTGGTTCGCATTTATAAGACTGAACCTGACCCAAAAGTTACTATTTTTGAGGGATGCGGTGGCAGAATTGGTTGATTAGTTGGCGGAATTGTTACATGGCATGCAGAGCAAGAGCGAGAAGATTTGAATTCTAAATATACCAAAATATATGATTGCATTGATTAAGGAAACACCTGAAGGTGACGACAAAGAATCTATAAAGTATTTTGAGTTCATTCAAAATATTCTTGATCATAAAATTTATAAAGTACAGATAATGTGCAAGACGATCCAAAAAGTGCAGAGTAGAGTGTGAGGAAGTGCTAAAAGATTTAGCAGAGCAGAGAGTGTATGAGGAGGACCGACAGAGTACAGAGCCGAAGGTATAAGCAGGAAATCGATGTTGTGTAGAGCAGACACAACCAATATGGATAGAGTATGATTTACATTGTGATCTAATCAAGCTATCAGTAGCTACTTCAGCAGATTATCTTTCTTTTTCTTTCTAACCGTTGCAACTTAAATCTCTTAACTAGGTGGACTTTAACAGGTCCCTTTGTAAAATCCCTTAACCGGGTGACATCTTAATTGATGTTCCTAAGTCCTTTAACCATGCTACCTTTAACATGGCAAAGGCACTAACATGCCTTAAACAAAATCCCTTAACTGGGTGGCACCTAACAATGTCTTTGTAATCTCCTAACAAGGATGGCTCCTCATCGGGCGTACTCCAGAAGAGTACAAATTTTTCTGAGTTCCTACTCACACTGTGATTTTCTCCCATTTGGGTTTCCACGAGATAAATCTTGGTGTCACTATATATTTTTTCATGCATGCATATTCTTCTGCAGTAATTATGTATATTGATGAATATTAAGTTAGTGCAGATTTGAGTTAAAGTTTTAATTGTGAAAAATTGATAAAGTGTTGATTCACCCCTCCCCTCTCAGCACCGGTTGGGACTAACAAAAGATACTTGTTAAGACTGATATTTGTGTATATCTTTGGGTGGTTTATTGATGTCTTGTGCATTCATAGGTAGGGGAAGAAACATATTTCAATCTAGGTGCATCACCTCTTTTCCCTTTCATCATTCCTTCTCCCCTTTTCCCATCTAGATCATTAGAATAGGTTTTATATGTGATGGGTTGGTCCAAACCTGCACCGTGATTGATAAGGAAGTCAACCTTCTCCAGAGAATCAACCTCACATGCACAAGGTCCGACACTTAGAGGTTGTTTCCATGTTTCACAAGTTTGTTGAGCACTAGTGTTCAAAAAGGGTGCAAACTTTTGTGACAAAAATTTCTGGCACGCCCGGTGGGACAACTTGAACTATCTCTAGTTCAAGTTTTCTTACTAAATTACTGATAGTTGGTGTGTCTATCAGTAATCTCTACCTTTAAAGGCAATATTTTTCATACCTGGTGACTCTAAGAAAAAATCTATTGGTCAAGCAGTCCTAAGCCTAAACCAATTGAAGATTTGGTGTGTTCTTTAGTTCAACAAGCCTTTGGAGGCACCATCTTTCAAGCACTTGGCGACTCTACAATCGTTTGACATAACCTATGGTATGCTATCTATCTCTAATTGGGCAGACCCATTTGCCATTTTAAGCATTTTGTTTAAAAAGATCCATCCCTTTCAAATTCTTTAAAATGAGTTCATATCATGGGTGTAATTTCTATTCCTCCCATTCTATGAGAATGCACACCATGCTTCCCCTACTTACCAACAACACCAAACTAGGACTGCTCCTAGTTTCAACCCCAACAACTTTGCTCCAGCAGTAAGTGGGTATTTTACTAATGCTTACCACCCACCCACCCCTGCTTAACCTTCTTGGTAGCCTAATCAACCTCAAAATGATGAAAAACTACAAATTGCAGAGCTAAAAACTATGATGCTAAGCTTGGAGAAGCAGTTGATGGAACAGATAAATAAGATCAAGGAGGGGTTGGCCTATCAGGCTCAACTTCAACAACATGATGAGTTATTTTATCAGGCTCAACTTGCACAACAACAACAATGGGATTTATAGCAAGGAGATTATCAAGCTTATTTTAGGATGAACAATATGAAATGCAAGGAGACAATTTGAGGAGAATCTCAAACAAAAAATCGCTGCAAAGGATGTTGAGATGAAGTTGTCACTTGCAAGGTAAGAGAGCCCCAAATTTAAATTCCAAGTTTTAGACAAGGTGGGTCTCGTGCATCTCCCAGGTCTAAAATTTCAAGTTTGAGGAGTCCTCCCTCATTTCAAGAGCATGTTCTTAAGAAAGTACATCCCTATGAGGAGCCCATTAAAGAATCCCAAATAGTTCCTTATATTCTAGATGAGCCTTTAAAGGAGGAGTTTCATCAATATAACTTCCCAAGTTTAAGAAGATACCTGCCTTTGCATGATTATTAGACTACATAAGTTGTAATTTCTCAAGACCATTAGGTTGCAAAACAACAAGAAGAGATGTTTGAAGAGACAAAAATAGATCTTTCACATTTTTTTATGATTGTGCATGAGGTTAAAAATGATAAATTAGATCTACAAAATGAGGTAGAGGTGGTTGTAGATGAGAAACATCAAGTTCCAGATCAAGAGGAGTAAGGCACAAATTTCCAAGGTATCATTGAGGATTTTTTCTCCAACCTTGATACTATTTTGACACCTTTGGAAAGAGAGTATGATCAGTTGCAGTAGGCCATCAAGCAAGAGAAGATTAATAATAAGGAGGAGGGACCATCCCTCTCATTTGAATTTCTTCCTTTCTTCATTGATCATGTGGAGAAGGATGTGTCTACACCTTCCCTAGTGGTTTCTTAGGAGCAGCGGGCTAATGTTGAGGAGGTCATAGGGGGTAATGTTATTGCAGCAGATAGCATGGTGGATGGGTCATGCCATGAACCTGAGGTTGTTGCATTTAGTTGCCAAGAAGAAGAGACAAAAATAGAGAGATAACCTGAAGATTTTAGATCTTCTTGTGAGGTGTCTCATAAGCCTAATTTTTTGTTGATAAGTTGGTTGTTAGCGCATGTGATTTTGATTTGCCCGAGGATCCCCCTTATGCAGATCAAGGAGTTATGGCATGATTTCCATCCTCATGTGAGCTTGAGGCCATTTCCTCTAGTTTCAATTCATACCAGAAGTAGGATAGTTGTGATAGCAGTGACTCTCCCTTGTGTGAAGAGGTTTCTTTCTCTTCTGTAAGGGTTAAATCTGGTACTGATCTACCCTTGGTGTATCTTCCCTTTGCTGCTAAACCTGGATTTGATGTACCTCCATGTGTTTCAAAGGCTTATGTGGTAGGAAATTGAATGGTGAGGTGTTCTTGCACCACATGAGCAACATGTATGATCTAATGTATGCATGCAAGAGACTTCAATTGTTGCAGTTGGCTAGTGATTGCAACCAAAGTCTGAGGGGGATCAACCCCTTCAAAAGGATCATATTTGATAGAGGCAAAGGAATTTTTTTCCTCTTAGTAATAATAAAGTAAATATTAGTTAGGTTTCTTGTTTCCCAAGAAGTGCAAGAGTACGAGCCATTCTTCCCTAGAATGGAAAAATTTTGATTTTTTGCAGGTTGTAGGGGCAGAGGTTTATTGTCATGTTTTAGTGTTGACTTTGTGCCCAATGTATTTTCTCCAAGGCTATTAGTATTATGCCAAGTAGGCTTGCCATCCCCTATGAGTTGCCATAATTTTTGACCATTTTTGTGTCAACCTTAGCCATGCAAACAATCGATTTGAGATATCTTCAATGGCTAAAAACCTTGTTAAAACCCCTAAGGCCTAAAAACCTAAACCCTTAAGGATTTTGCCTTAACCTTTTTCAGCCTTATTCTTTTCCTTTGTTGACTGGCATGAGTGGTCATTTCACTTAAGTTTACCAACCGACGAGAGTTCTTTTTTTGTTGTGTCATGCAATCTAGACATTTCCACTTTTGTTCCCTGCTGCAATTGTTCCACTTTCGTGCCACTGTGCGATGAACGATGCTGACGGGAGTTATAAGTTGTTATGGCTTGGTAGGTGGTTATCACTCTTTCCTTGCAGATAGGAATAATGTGATTCTTCCACTTTCACATGACACGACGATGAGCGATATGACCAGCAATATGAGGGAATGAAGTGTTATCATTGTTTCCAAGCGATCAAGAACTGGGTCCCACCTTTTGCTACCATATTGTGATCGGTTGTTTGGCTGGTGAGACCGACTCATTTTCAAGGCACAATCATGACCATTCATCTGTGCATGAGGATGATGATCGAGTGGCCTGATTTCAAACCTGAGACAATCGTTGGAATTCAAACAACTGCCCAGTAGTGGTTGTCGACTTAATGGGACGAAAATAAGTTTTTGACCTCGTTGGCTAACCAAATCAAATCTGATCTATCTCAAATAATTTTAGAGGGCCTAGAGACGACCCCATTACTCCACCATGACTTTGTAGACACTTCTCTCAGGCTTCCCATGCTCATTTATTGTAGATTGAAGACTTTTTAGGCTTAGCGGAGGACATTCAGACGCTATTCATGCAAATATTATTGTTTTTTCCTAGTTTTGGATGGAATTTCCAAACACACAACCATCCGATCAATCTATCTAATTTGATTCTTCATATTTTGTAACCTAACCCTAGTTGGTTAGGGTTTTTGAACCTAGTGGTCCATCTGAGTTATGCCTGATCTATAAAGGCAAATTTTGTATATCTTTCTAAGGCCTGTTCTCCCTTCTCTGTTTTAGAATTTCTTTTTTTTTTTGCAACCATAAATCGCCTTGCCTTTATGTTAATAAATCATCTATTTTACCTTCTCTTAGTTGTTGAATACACTGTGTGTTTTTCTCAACTCTTATTTGGCAATCTTTCTTTCTTTTGTCTTCATATTTCAGTTTGTCTTAATCATTGCATGCGTATGTTGTTTGTGGATATCTCTCAATCCCTCTCAACATTCAGTTAGGTTCTAACCTTCCTGTTTTATCTTCATGATACTTGTTAATATTGAGATTTGTTTATATCTTTGGGTGGTTTATTGATGTCTTGTGCATTCACAGGTAGGGGAAGAAACATATTTCAACCTAGGTGCCTCACCTCTTTTCCCTTTCAACATTCCTTCTCCCCTTTCCCCCTCTAATTGATAAGGAAGTTGGCATTATCCGGAGACTCAACCTTACATGCACAAGGTCCCACACTTGGAGGTCGTTTCCATGTTTCACAAGGTTGTTGAACACTAGTGTTCAAAAAGGGTGCAAATTTTTGTGACAACATCTACCCATGTCTTTCTAGAATAATAATCATAGAGAAACATAAAATACCTTTCACCATTCAATCCTCTTGTCCTTGTAGGTCAACATAAATCTACATGAATCAACTCCAAAGGTTTTAAATTTGAATGTTCTTTGTTCTTGAATCTCCTCCTTGTTTACTTTCCCAACTGACATTCTTTGCATGTAGTATTAACATGTTTAATAATCTTTTATAAATCTCTCACAACATGAGTAGAACTAATCTTCACCATAATGTTAGAGTTGATATGTCTCATCCTATTGTGCGACAACCAACATTTACTTCTCTGCACCAACATGCATCCGCTTCCTTTATTATTCTTCACATAGTAGACAATCATTATTTCCATTACCTTCTACAACTAATCTCCCAAAACTTCCTTTTTTGATTTCATATTCAGACCCATGAAATATGAGCTTATAGCCCTTACTACACATCTATCTTACACTCAAAAGGTTATGTCTCAGTCCCTTAAGATAATAAGCATCACCACTCTTATGCTTACCATCAATGGAAATAGTACCTTTACCACAGATAGGTGCATCTTCCTCACCTACAATCTTTACAAATCCACTATCAAACTTTTCAAAATCAATGAACTTTTCTTTATCACTTGTCATATGATTTGGACATCTAGAATCAATTATACATGCTTTAGGCTCTATTTTTATATGCAATGCAACCTTCACATTTATAGGTTTTTCACTATTCATCATATCTTCTAGATTTCTAGATCTTTTATTATTGTTCTCCTCTATAGCTAAAAACAATGATTTTTCATTTCAGACATCACCATCTTCATCTTCAGATGAATAAGTCTCTATTGAACATAGATTATTCTTAGGCTTGTCTCTATCATCTATTCTCTTATTTCTATTATTCCATTTGTAACTATCCTTTCTCTTATTATCATCATTAGGTCTCTTACCATAATCTTCCTTATAAGTACATCTAGAAGCAAAATGACCAATTCTTCCACAATAGAAACATTTGAAGGGTAACTTACCTTTGTATTTTATGAATCCTTTCTTCAGTCTTCTCAAAAATTTTGCTTCCATCTCATCCATGTCATTGATTTATTTAGGCTCATATTCAATCTTCTTGGTATCTTTAAATGTTGCTTCTTTCTTCTCTTTCTGAAAATCATCTAGCTCAACAATATTAAAGGCAAAGAGAAAGCCATAGAGTTGATCCAAGGTGTATTTATCCATATCATGACTTTACTCAATGGCATACTTCTTAGTTTTGTAGCATTTTGATAGTGTTAACATAACTTTTCTCACAACTTAACTTTCTTCTAATGTTCCACCAATACCCTAATGGCACTCACAATCTCACTTACACGGTGTAGATATCTTTCAATGTTCTCATTATCAGACATCCTCGTATTCTCAAATTTGTGCTTTAGATTTGTCAACTTGGATTTTTTTTTAAATCACCTTCATACACACTACTTAGCTCTTCTCATATTTGTTTAGTATAATTCAACCCCATAACTTTGGCAAATGCTTAATAACTTAAGAAATTGATAATTGTAACTCTATCATTTGCATTATTCTCATGTGCCTTGATCTCATTAGAAGTCCAAGGACCATTTGTTGGAGCTATTTACCTAGTCTTGATAATATCCCAAATTCTAGTTGGCAAAGATTCCAAATGGTAATCCATATTTTCCTTCCAATAGGAGTAATTTGTGCCATCAAATTTTGATGCTTTTTAATTGACTTCTCGTACCATTTTGGATCTTCCTCAAGCGGTTAAGCTTCTCTAAGAAAGAACCAAGCTTTGATACCAATTTTTGACCACATCACAAGACTGAGAGGGGGGGCTAAATCAGTCCGAAACTTAAAATAATTTACTTTGGATCTATAAAACTTCAAACCACAATTAGCTTATTACAATAATTATGAAACATGAAATCACAAAGCATCATAAACACATGAACACTATATTTATGTGGAAAACCCTATATACGGAAAATCCACAAGGAGAATCACACTCACAATATGAAAAATTGATTACAATATTTTAGGGTCAAGGCCAAGGATCTCATTGCACTTGATATGACATGTAAGACTAAGGTGTGCAAACATAGAGCAAGATACAAAGGATTGCACAAGCCGCCAAAAAGAACACATCATCTTTCAACAAGTATAGGGAATAGATGAACTAAAATGAACAAGATCTTCTGATCATGAAATAATCCTTGAACCACTGTGTCAAGCAACCAATATCATCTCAAATACATTTGACACCAATGACTATCTCAAAACACTATCACTTTGAAGATATCATCATCAAGGATCTTCACAAACTAACTTTTGCACCAAATCGGATTGCATATCTTTCACATCCACTTCACATCTATTCATGGACATTTCATACCTCAATTCATATAATCACACATCTATATATACAAGATCATTCATTAAAGTCCTCAACTAGGTCAGCCATAGACAAAATATAGTATTACATGAATTAGGCCACCTGAACCAATAATACCAAATGTGGTCCACTTCAGGAGAAAAAATGGGACCCAATCACATCACAACAAATTCTTCCAAAATGATTCCAATAAACCACACATGATAACATATCCTCCAAAGTCGACATCAAATGAAATGTGTAGATAAACAACAAAGCATGCCAACCAATCGACCCAAAAGCATCCTACAATACAAATTTACACACACCATGGTGATACCCATATCAACATCCATACGAAATATTCAATGCATATTTGGACCAAAAAAGAATGATCTAGATAATATACACCACCTCAATCAATTGGAAACCAAACCAACTGGTAGCACATAACACAAAATGACATAACTTCACTTGCCAATCAAACTAGAACTAGAAAATTGATCTGGAACACTACACAAACCAAATGAACATGTCCTCCAAGCCACAACAATTGAATCCATATATCAGAGAACCATCAAGCATTCTCTAGACAGATTTTGATAGACAACCTCATTGTCAGAAACAACAACCAACTCTACCAAATAAATAATAGAGGACCTAAAAAACTTGATAGTGCAATATACACATATCATAAACATTATATCCACAACCACAATCCATACTCTTTAAAAAATAGAGGAATGCAAAAAATTCTTCCATTGGGACATTAAATACTCTTTCCTACATATAAATATTATTTTCTGCATATAAATATTGTTTCTTGCATATTGATACTTTCACTACACCAGTCATCTGGAAACACCTCATACTTACTCAACATCACCACCAGACTAGACAAAAACATTAAAACACTCACTTTTAGACCATCTACAATACACAATGACATCAATGACTACATCAAATAGGTTGATATTAATGACAACACAAATCAACATAACTCAATTTGTAACATAATGAGGCACCTAATTGAACTATCCAGTTTCAATTTTGATCTCAATGTTAGGACAACGAATCAATTTCAAGGTAGATTTCAATACTCAAAAATTTATTGTGACTATGACAATGAGATTAATATTTAATCTGACAAGACCCTATTTTCAATTTTGTACTTGGAATAACTCAATTTTGGGTTTGCAAATGGGTAAGAATCAGTTTCATATTATTAGACTCGGTGCAGAGCTATATAGATCAAACAAACAAGTGTGTAGGTATACTTGATGGATTGAATCTACATAGAATAGATGTGTAC
Source organism: Cryptomeria japonica (assembly GCF_030272615.1). Taxonomy (NCBI): domain Eukaryota; kingdom Viridiplantae; phylum Streptophyta; class Pinopsida; order Cupressales; family Cupressaceae; genus Cryptomeria; species Cryptomeria japonica. Next base: position 265,839,197 of record NC_081412.1, read on the forward strand.
ATGTAAGTAACAGATGTGTCAAAACCGAAAACAAAAGTGTTGAACAAGAAATCTACAAAAAAGTTAGTAAACTAGAAACACAAGTGTAACAAAACTGAACGAAAATGCATAAAAGGGAAACAATTAGGCCAAATACGATGACATGAGCACCAAAAGAAAAGATAAAATCATTGCACTATGAAATAGATGCACTAAACCAAGATGTGTAACTTGGGAAACACCAAAGTCATGAAAAAATTCAGATATTTCAAGGAATTGAATCTCACTAGGCATGCCAAAATATATGACAAAAACTATTTTATGCAACCAAAAAACACTCAAACCAATGCAAATGTATATCCTACCAATGAAGAACATAAAATAGGTGTAGGAAATAGGAAAATAACAAACAAGGTATACCATCTGATGCACTCTCATTCTTTTGTCCATTGTCCTTGAGTCCTCTTTGAATTATCTTATTTGTTACTCTTAGAAATATATAATGACAAGTGATAGAATGATAAAATAAAATCTCATTGTGGTTAAATAAATGAGAGGAAATATTTTGAATATATAGATTAAGAGGAGGGAAGACCAATGGTTGAGTTTGAATCTATCCTAGAGGAGATCAATAGTGCAGATCAAGTGAGAGGAAGTGGATGCTAAAGATGGAAAAGGTATTGGGAAGAGGTGGATGAATTGGAGAAGTGGTGGAAGAGAAGAATGGACAAGTCGCTAGGAGGTGGAAGAATTAAATAAATAAATAAATTTATTTAATTCTTGTGCATAGGAAAATAAATAAATAAAATGTGAATTTTATTTGTTTACAAAAGAACTATAGGGAAGGGTGAATAGTAAAATAAATTGAATAATTTATTTAATTATAGAGGAGTGTTGTTAATTAAATAATTATTTAATTATGATAGACCAAAATATTGGATAAATGATAGATTAGTTAAACAATTAAAAATTCTTTAATTAATGGTTAGAGACGAAAAAATTGATAAATTAATTAAATAAAATAATATTAAGTATTTAATTAATGTTAGTAGAGCAAGGAAGAGTTATTCTTTTAGGGAGGATTTCAAGCCACCAGGGGACAAGTCATAGGATTGATTCCTACTAGAAGGGTAATGAAGAGGCTCTCTATGGCAGGCAAAGTTAGTTGATAAGCAAAGGAGATTTACAAGAAGTCAAGATCACAGATCCAACATAGCTGGCAAGGTTCTAGTGACCTTTCCCAACAACATACCAATTTTCCCACTCTGGTCTTTTGGGATTATAGTGAATCCTCGTTTGCCGAACAAGGCTTGGCCTCAAAAATATTGGGAAATTTATAAGGCAAGAAATTAAGTTCTCAAGCCCATGTCACGAAATATTGTTAGGGTTTACAAGAATGAAACAATGCAATTACACTCCTAAGTCATTCAAGTTTTGGGGTTTGGGCGAATCAAAATTTCTGAAATTTTTCCCAAATAATATTATATTATCTCATAAGGCTTGGGAAATATTTAAAAAATCTTAGAAGAGAGGAGAAGTCATCTAGGAAGTAGTTGTAGCATGGGATTCCATAGAAGAAAACAACCCTTGCCTCCTCGAAGAAAAAAGGTGTGGGTTTGGAAGGGTCAAAGCCTCAGAATAGAGGAAGCACTTCAAGCTCAAAACTTTCAGGTGGCTAAATATTCGCCCTTGGATAGAATGCAAGAGGAGGAAAATAGCTCAAAAGGTGAAGTTTAGAGTATTCATTCGGATGCAGATTTGTCATTGGAGAAATTGTCAGGGGATCTTCACAACACCAAGGATTTAAGAATAACCTTTTCAGAAGAAGCTTTATCTTTGCAGAGTCAAGATCTTTGACAACTTGCGATAATATGTGTGTTTTGGAACATTTATATTCATAAAAAAAATTCTATTTAAATGGGTAGAAGAACATTGGTCTGGAGTAACTGATGTTTTCTTCATAGATCAAGGGAAAGGATTTTTTGTTGCTTTATTTGAATCCATAGAGAGGAGATATTATGTTTTTCAAATAAAAAATTGGTTTTATAATAGCTCATGTTTACATATGCAAGCTTGGCATCTGAATTTTGATCCTCTATCAACCATCATTATATTAATTCCTATGTGGATCCAACTACATAGTCTCCCACTTGAGTACAAGGAGATTGAGATTCTAGAATCTGTTGGAAATAGAGTGGGCATTTTCATAAAAAATGATTTAATCTTTTATGAAAACCTGAATCTCCCAGTATGTTTATATCTACTAATGGATATGATGAGATATTTCCCTTGTAAATTCATTATAGAAATGGGTGCTATAGTAAAAAATTATTGTATGAAGAGCCTAACTTAGTTTGTAGTATTTTTCATTTTTCAAATCATCTATCTTCATCTTGTCCTGATTTTCATTGCATTAGCAGCCAAGATCATTATGATCCAGATCCTTTTATTCTCCTTTATCCTGAACAAATCTCCTTTATTCCAAGAAGGACCAAAGTGTTAGATCTTTTTTCAAAGATTGAATCAAAATCTCTTTTTCAGTAAGTCCAACAATGATAATGAAGAAGAATCTTGGGATGGTATCCAAGATGAAAGAAGCTCCTCATGTTCAAGGAACTGAGATTTGGAAACCTGGATCGTATATTCTTAGAGATTAGAATAGATAAATGAACTTGATAAGGGATTTGAACAAGTCTTGGATAGGGCCAATAGAGTGTAGTGTTTCAATGAAAGATATGGAGCTATTTATCCAAAAATACTATGAGGAAGTCCAAGAAAGAATCATTAAAGAGTTGGCAAATCAAGTGTTAGGGGAAGACAAGGAAAAAGGAGTTCTTCCCTCTACTTTCAGTATGGGAAATTATTTTCAGTTCAAAGAAAATTCCCAATTATTATTTTATTTTATTCCCCAAGACAATGAAATCAAAATAGTCAAAGAAATAAACTTAGAATGTCCTTATGAGATTTATTCTTCCTTGGTTCAAAAAGAAAGAAGGGAAAGGAAGAAAACCCTTTGTATTGTCAAACTCTATGATAAATTGAGAGACATCAAATTGTCTTTTTTATCGAGCTATAGTATGTGGAAGGATTTATGTGCGAAAGATGGAAACAAGAATAGGAAGCATGCATTATAAAATTGGTTTGATATATTTAATAGAAAACATTATTCAACTAAAATATTGGAAGGAGAAAGTATGAGCCAAGGGTAGCTTGGAATTCAAGAGTTGAAATATTTGATCAAAGAAAAAAATGGGAATCCAGAGAGAAGAGGTCAAATATTTTGGAGGATTAAGGAGAATCCTGAAATGGTGCATACTCTTAGTATTCAAGGAAGAGAGATGAATTTGATAAAGGAATTGAGTTATTCTTAGAAAGGTTCATTAGAGAGACAGACTTCAAAGAAAGATATGTAGTGTTCTTGCCAAGCATTCCTTGAGAAATCCCAAGATAGCCTTTTAGAAGTAGTGGTAGAAAAAATTCCAAGAGATGATAAGAAAAATAAACTCCCTCCCATTACTTTCAAAATGGGGACAACTAAGGATATGTTTTCAACTCTAGTAAGGGCAAAGAGATGTAGACCATTGGGGAGCACAAATCAGCAAAAGGAGAGGAATTTCACTGAAACAAATTCTTAATCAATTATAACTTAGAGACTTAAATCAGACAGACAAATATCTCTTAGGCTTTTGCAAAAGAAACTTGATTGGTTCACAGTTTGTTCTAATTAGGAAGTCTGAACATTAACCCTCACCTGTTAGTTCCAAAAGGAAAGAGAACAAATAAATAACAACCAATAATTTGAAGAAGGTTGAATCAAATGAATCTTTTGGCTATGGTGATCACTTTTTATCTTAGAATCTATTTCCTTCAGATCATAGGAGGACAGTTCTATCACAGGAAGAGAGTCTGGCTCTATTAGAGCTAGTTGCAATCTGTGATTTTTTTAGGCATCTCATATTGCCAACCAGGATAGAATGAGGATTCTCAAAAAGAGAAACAAGAATTAATTAAAAAAACTAGATCTAGATGAATTAGAGGAGGAGGAACTTGGATTGATGTGCACAAAATTAGAGAAATGAAAGAACTAAGGAAAGGGAAGTTTTGGGCCTCTGTGAAAATAACTTTAATAAGGATAAACCGGATTATGGATGATCTCGAAGAAATAGGAGAGACAAGAAATTCTTATCGGATCTTAGAAAACTAGATGGAGAAGCAAAGGATCAAATGAAAATTACAACCTTGTGGAATTTAGGGAAGGGAAAGGTGCTTCCCTTGGAGAAATGAAGTTATTATCATGGAATGTTAGGGGTATTAATTTCCCTAACATACAGGGTTTGGTTAAACATTATATAAGAAAAGTAGAAGTAGTCATTCTTCAAGAGACAAAATTGAATGCAAAACATATGAAAAACTTCAAAAGGAAATTAGGTCTGTGGAAGGTAGAATCAGTAGAAGCTATGGGTGCTTCAGGAGGTCTAGCTATCTTCTGGAACCCAAGGAGGGTGACGTTTTAAAAGATAGCAGGAAGGAGACATTGGCTAGGGTGCTCTTTAACAAGCATCAATGGAGATCTTTTTTTTTGCAATTCTGAATGTTTATGGGTCAACTCGTAATAAGCAAAAATTGGACTTCTGGAGAGAGTTGGAAAACTTCTTTCAAAATATTCTTATAGGAAAAAATTTCTTAGGAGGTGATTTCAATATCATTCTAAATTTATCAAAAAAAAGGGGGTGCATTCAAAAGGGCTCTCAATCTCAAGTGGATTTTATGAGTTGGGTAGCTAGGAATGCGCTAATGGATATAAAAATTGAGAATGGTATCTTTACTTGGAACAATAGGAGACCGAGGTTTGTAGAATGCTTGGACAAATGAGAGGGGGGGTGAATCAGTTGTCAACTAATCTTTAATTCTTTCATGGATCTCGAATAACCAACTTATTAAATATTTAACCTAATAGATATAATCATGAAATCACACACATACATACACAATGAACACATGATATGATGTGGAAAACCCAAGAAGGGAAAAACCATGGAGAATGTTAGTTCTCAATATATAACACATGTTAGGGTGACATCAGTTAAAGTGATTTTTACAAAGGGTGGCTCACTGCCATAATGCTCACTACAGGAGGGCTCACTGCTGGAAGACAAAGAAAGAAAATAAAAACCACCACTGATACAATTGCCACAAGCAACAATTCCAAAATAGCCTTTGGTGCCTAACAACACACTACACACCTTCACATAACTTATCACATTAACCATCAATCGGATTTAGCTTTTCAATCTCACATATTTTCCATTACATCATTCATTCTGATCATCCTTTACTTATACTGTCCTCCTGACTACATTACCTTCCAAGTCGGCTAAACACAATTTGAAATAGGTCTACAATAAGCATTCCCATGGTGGAAAGGAATGAGAAGTGGAACACACCGCAACACACTTCATCGATCAAATCAATATGTTACATCCATCACAAATACTAGAGCCAAAACAAGACTCATACACTACACAAATATCGTCACACAGTCTCCAATTCTGGATCAGATCGGACCCAAAAATAGCACTTCTTAACTTAACAAAAGAATGGAACCAAGATGAACATGAATTCAAGAAATCAACACCATATCCATAAATCAGAGAAATCCAAATCACAACAAACACAACCAATTACCAATTAGCACTGAACATCATCAATCGGAGCACAACTCTAGGAGCATCAAATAGTTCAGTTTACATATTTTGGATCACCAACTCGGAAAACCTCACAGAAACCCACATGTTGACATCAATGACAACCATGACAAACATATCAACACCATCAACATCACATTTTCAATAGGGTTCAACTACATAGTGGAAAAATTAGATAAATTTTTATTCAAAGGTGATCTTTCTAAATTTTCTTTCAAATTTAAAGCTTTTATCAAGCTTGCCTCAAGATTAGATCACTTTGTAGTTTAGCCAGAAATCTTGGGAGAAAAGAAACCTTTTAATTGTCCTTTTAAGTTTGAAAAAATGTAATTGAAGGACCAAAAGTTCTTTGAAATGATACAAAGTTGGTGGAAGGAAGAGCAATTTGAGGGCTCCAAACTATTTTGTTTTGTGTACAAATTAAAAGCAATAAAATAAAAATTATTAAAGTGGAACAAGGCACATTTCTCCAACATCTTTTCAGTTAAAACTAAAGTAGAGGAGGAGTTGGACAGTTTGAATGAAGAAGTAATAAGGCAAGGAATGGATCAACATAAATTCTTAAAGAAAATGAGTTTCTTAAATAGTTTGAGGAAGCATTGGCCAAGGAAGAGGTTTTTTGAAGACAAAAATCTAGAGAAGCTTGGTTAGGAGAGGGAGACAAGAATTCTAAGTTTTTCCACAATTGCACTAAGTAGAGAAGGGTTATAAATAGGATATATAAATTAAAAGACAACTTATGGAATATAAAGGAAGAACCTAAAGAAATAGCTAGAGAATCGGTATCATTTTTCACTGAGATTTTAAACAACTGTGAAGGGTTTGACTTGAAGACTCAAAATGCATTGTTGAATAACATTCCAAGGTTGATTGAGAAACAAAACATAACAAGATGTTGACATAAAAGTTTTTAGCTTTGGAAATTGAATCAACCCTTAAGAAAATGCATCTAGATAAAGCTCTAGGGTCGGATGGTTTTCGTGTTTCTTTAAAAAATGCTAACATGTTTTAAGAGAGGAGATGATAGAGGCTTTAGAAGCAGTAATAAATTCTTGAAGGTTTTGAAGGGAAATTAATAACACCTTTATAGCATTAATTGTTCGCATTATGGATGAATTGATTATGTGTTGCATTGATGTTTTGTTATTGATGTCAACACTAGCTGTTATGGTTGATTACCAACATACAGGTTTTGGTTACCGGTAGACGATCTAGTGTTACCGGCAGAAGAGACTATCTGTTGGACACTTCCGGCATGTTTGGATTAGTGAAGCATGTTTTCTTTCATGTGTTATATGCTCCATAAGAATGTTTTGGTCAGTTGGTATTGGCTTGGTAATCGAATGCTATCATACACTCTGGTAAACCCTTACTGATAGAGCTTCCATTGAGGAATCGTGACAGGATGCATAATTGGTGTTGATGCAGTTTCTTCATGGATTTTAGGATGCTGAAGAAGTTCTTTGATCATGCTTTGACTGCTTGAAGACATTTCTTTGGTGTGGTGGACCCAGAATAGGTCAGGTACCTATCAAGGTTATGGACCGGTATCATGCTAACATGTACTCTACATGTTACCGGGATGTTTCGAGATGATTTATGAATTTGTTATTGTGGTTTTGGTCTTAAGCCAACACGACATATCATTGCAATAAGGAATTATGTAATGATCTTATTGTAATATCTTTTAGGTGGCCGACCTAATTGGTTTAGGCCTTAGGGTTTGTATAAATAAGAGGTATAAACTATTTGTAATGTATCATGGTTATAAAAAGGTCATGGTCAAGGAATGTAATGTGCGAATATTGTAATATCATCTAGGTAGAGGAGTTGGTCGATCATTGGTGATCGGATTGGATTCAAAAGAGGATTTAGTCCTCCGACACTGAGCTTAATTGGGACTGTAATTAGACATGGTAGATGCTATTTCTGGCAGTTCACTCTATTGGATTGTTGTCCATTTATCTTGAGATGGTTGTAGACTCTTTGTAGTTAGTGAGACTCTTTTGTAATGAGTAGTACGCTCTAGGCAGTGTGCCTTCCTACATGTGTAGGCCCTTCATTGTATCACATACTTTCTACAATAGTATCATCTGACTGTGGGTAGGCTTCCCACCGTGGTTTTTCCCTTTCTATTTTTTCCACATACAAATCATGGTGTTATGTGGTATGGTTGCTTTGCATTGATTATCTGGTTAATTGTTAAGTTGTATTGTTTACTGGTATCTGTTCCTACCGATATCTATATGTGCTTTACCGGTACTTGATTTGTTTAAGGTTGTATTGTAGATTAAAAGTTATAATCTATTAACAACTGATTCACCCCCCCCCCTCTTAGTTGTTCACTAGTTATCCTAACAATTGGTATCACAGCTTTAGTCTTCTTTTGTAGAAGCTTAACCGCTTGAGGTAGATCCTATGGCAACTAACACTTCTAATCCACCAACAACTATTTGCAGAAGAGAAATCCCTAAGCTTTGTGGAACAAATTATGGGATATGGAAAATTCGAATGGAGACTCACCTTAGATGTCTTGGAAAAGATATTTGGGAGATCATTGAGAAAGGATACATACCTTATGATCCGACATCTGGCAATCCTGCTCCTACAAACTTGGATAAGAATATTGAAAATGATTGCAGAGCTAGAGAAGCCCTCTTGTGTGCACTTACTGATCAACAGATCATGGGATTGACTGATAAATCATCAGCTAAGGTTATTTGGGACAAATTGCAAAATTTGAATGAAGGTGACCCTACTGTCAAAATTGCTAAACTTGACGGTTACCGGGTAAGATATGAAAACTTGAAAATGGAAGATAATAAAAGAATTGTGGTATTTATGGAAAGAGTAAATGAGATTGTTATGGGAATTCAATGTTGTGGAGGATTTCTAAGTGAAGTTGAAATAGTTTCCAAAGTCTTGAGAGCCCTTCCACTGGCTTACAAGATGAAGGCAACTACAATTAATGAGTTAAGAACAATGACAAACACTTCAGTTAACAGAGACATTCTGATTGGGAAATTATCTGCTTTTGAGCTTGAAGAATTTGGATCTTCTGGAGCTGTAAAGTCTGAACCTTCTTTTCATGCATCATCATCAACATCTACCAGTAAAAGTGATTGGAAAACCCTATATACAAAAGAATTGGAAGACATGAGGAAATAAGATGAAGAACTTGAGCAACTTGAAGCCTTATTTGCTAGAAGAGTACCTAAAGGACCAACTGGAAGTAAGTATGAAGGAAAAGAACCTTTTAAATGTTTTGCATGTAATAAGATTGGTCATTTTGCATCTAGATGTCCTAAAAGGAATGCAAGGTTTGAGGAAAGAGTTAAGAAATATTTTAAGCCTAACCAGAACAGATATAGATTCAAGAAAAGTAAACAATGCCACATAGTAGATGAGGAAGGAGTAACTGATGACTCTGGAGATGAACCGACAGAAGACTTTGCTAGTGGATCTGGCAATGGAAAAGAGTGGGTGTTCTATTCTTTGAAGGAAGATGAACTGGAACCGGCTATCAAAAATGAAAAAAAGGCCCTGGCAGTAAAAGTTGAAGATAAGGATGAATGGGTAATTGATAGTGGATGATCACATCATATGACTGGAGATAAAGGGAAATTTTTGTCCCTGCAAGAATCCAATGGCAATCAAGTCAGATTTGGAGATGACAAGGCATATATGATCAAAGGTAGAGGTATTATTTCTTTGGATGGCAAGCATAATACTAATAATGTCTATTATGTAGAAGGTTTAAACCATAATATTTTGAGTGTTGGTCAATTGGTTGATAAGGGTTTTCAACTTCAGTTTAAAGATAGAAAGTGCAAAATCATTAACAAGACTAGTTTAGAGATTGCAACTGGTATTCAGACAGGAAGTAATATCTTCCACTTCAACAATGGTAATAAGACCTGCTTAATTGCTCATATTGATGAGAGTTGGCTATGGCATAAGAGGTTGTGTCATGTTAATTTTGATTATATTGTTAAGATCAGCTCAACTAAGCAGTCAGAGATATACCTAAGATTATGAAGCCTCATAATCCGGTATGTAAGGAATGTCAATTGGGTAAGCAAGTTATAAGTTCTTTTAAAAGCATACATGATGTCTACCCCAACTATAATGACAATAATAATACCTCTAATTGAAATCTCAATCCAAAGTTTGGACATTCATATGGTAGAGTTTACTATTCTCATGGCTGGTGTTCATTTAGTTGTCAATCCAGGAACGTAAAACTTGAAATGGGTCTGCAATATATATGGACTAAGCCCCTTAAATGATTATTCTAGATTACTGCAATGACTAACATTATGCAGAAAGGAAAGGTAGGAATGGAAATAATAAAAGGCTAAATGAAAGCTTCACAAAACACTGCTGAAATTCTCTAATGAGAATAACAAGAATCACACCGTTCTGTCTTGGCTACAGGAACAGTCAAAGGATCTATTTCCAGTGGCTGCAGGAACAATCCAGTCATGAACTTCTACTGCAACTAAGTAAAACTAACTTCAATGATCTTAAACACAAGATCACTCACCAAGTGGGCTCCCTTGGATGAGTGATATCAAAATCTCAGCAAAGAACTATTAATAGATTAGAACAACATATTCTTATTCATTTCTTCCTGAAAAATGATTACATATTCTGAAAGAGAAAATTCAGAATGCTTGACAAAACTTTGCTCAATTCCTTTTCATTCTGTCTAACTCTCAGAAAAGAAGGAAGAGCTTATTATAAAGAAAATATCAACTACAATGGACAACTCAAGTTATGCCCAGAAGAAGAGGCAGATAATTGTCAAATGAAGGAGATAATTGAGAGCTTGGCTGTGGGAATCGTGGATCTGAAACCGAACCACAGTCTTTGCACGCCAAAGCGATATTTTGCGAATTCAATATGCACCAGAGTTAAACTCCCATGGTGAAGTACAACTACTCCGATTATGCCATACATTGTGCTTGCTTGAATCTCCTCCAGTTTGACCTCCAGCTATCTGAACGTGATTCTCCAGTCCTTAGGAGCGAAAGAAAATCATCCACCGCAACATCAATTATTTTCTGCACTAAAACAGAAACAACATACAAGGACATGCATATGTATCTTACTTTAATTAATACATTCATTAACTCACATATGAAATTATCCTAAATAATCCGCATATCATAGGGACAAATCATTTGGCTGCAGGAATAAATTGGCATGGCTATAGGAATTAACCGACAAAGTTCAAACATGATTTCTTAAGTTCAGTTTTAAAACATGGATTACATATAGTCAATTCACAATACCTTACTATCACAATGCAACCCAAAAGATACCAAAAACCTAAGAGTCCTGATAAAAAACATGTCAATACATCGACTTATCACATGATAAATCTAATGATATACTTGATTTGATTCACACTGACTTATGTGGTTCAGCAAGGACTAGAATCTTTCAAGGTGATAGGTATTTCATGTTGATTATTGATGACTATTCTAGAATGATGTGGGCGACTTTTCTAAGGGAGAAGTCTGAAGCTTTTGATAAATTCAAGATCTTTAAAGCGAAGGTTGAAACTGAAACTGGATTAAAAATCAATGTCTAAGATTAGATCATGGCGGTGAGTTCACTTCTCATGAATTTAACAGTTATTGTGAGACAAATGGAATCAGGAGACAACTATCTGCACCTAGGACTCCTCAGCAAAATGGAGTAGTTGAAAGAAAGAACAAAAGCATTTTGGATGCAACTAGATCTATGATGATGGAAGCCAAATTGCCTCATATCTACTAGAGAGAAGTAGTGAGTACAACAGTCTACACATTCAATAGAGTTCACATCAAAGGTGAAACCGGTAAGACCCCTTATGATCTATAGTTTGGACATACACCTACTGTTAAATATTTTAGAATTTTTGGAAGTAAATGCTATATTAAAAGGGATGATTCAATTGGAAAGTTTGATCCTAGATGTGATGAAGGGATATTTCTTGGTTATTCAATTCAGAGCAAAGCATATAGATGTTATAACAAAAGATTGCAGAAAATTGTGGAGAATGCTAATGTGAAAGTGGATGAACAGTACATAAATCATTCTATATCAGATGACAAGGAAATGATAGTGGAAATGATCATAACCAAACCGACAATGCCTCAACTGGTACATGAAGCTGAGACAGTTACACCCGCACAATCAAAAAATTCAACTGTTACTGATGATAAGAGAAGTGAACTTGAAGTTCAAAAGACACCAAGGTATGTAAGATTAAATCATTCTGAAAATCAAATTATTGGAGATAGGAACAAGGGAGTTATGACAAGAAGAAAACTGACAAATGAAGAGGTATGTCTTATTTCTCAAGTTGAACCGACAACTATTATTGAAGCTTGTAAGGATAAACATTGGTTAAAGGCTATGAAAGATGAATTAGATTAGACAGAGAAAATAAGACTTGGTTTTTAGTTCCCCGACCTAAAAATAAGAATGATATTGGAACTAAATGGGTTTTTAGGAATAAAATGAATGAGAATGGTCAAGTTGTAAGGAACAAGGCTAGATTGGTTTGTAAAGGATATTCTCAAATGGAAGGAATTAATTATGGTGAGACATTTGCACCTGTAGCTAAAATTGAAGCTATTAGACTATTTCTTGCCTATGCAGCTTATAAGAACTATAAGGTTTATCAAATGAATGCTAAATGTGCATTTTTGAATTGTGAGCTTGAGGAAGAAGTTTACATTGAGTAGCCTGATTGATTTTCACTGACAGATGATAAAGATATGGTTTGCAGATTGAAGAAATCTTTATATGGTTTGAAACAGGCTTCTAGAGCTTGGTATGCAAGGTTGGATAAATATCTTTTGAAGCTTGGTTTTACTAAGGACAATTTTGAGGCTTGGGAGAGGAGGTATCATAGATTGATAGTTCCTTGAATCAGGAACTTTAATATAGAAACCAACATCCCCAAGGATCTTAGAGATGATGGAGAAATATTGGATCCAATATACAAGGAAAAATCGATTGATAAGAGACCACTCCATCCTATCCGGTGGTCAGATCAAAAAATTGTTGACGTGGATACGGTTTTAGAAAAGGTGATAAAATAATAATGTGGTGGTTGGGTTTGAGGATTCGGCCAAGCATCAGAAAATAAAAGAAGAAAGGTAAAGCTACCGACAATCCTTAGTCCAAATTACACATGGAGTATGCAAGGAGAAACCGATCAGAATCTAGAAAGAATAATCCTGTTAATCTTGAAACCACTGCTCAAACAATTGACAATCAAGAGCTTAAAAGACAACTTTATGTAAAAATGAAAGAGTCTCAATTATTTAAGATAATTGTCAAATATGGGATAACTACTGCGTTATAAGTGACTGCTCAAGCTTCCATCCATCTCGTTGTTCCAACTATTGGGATCATGCCAGGAGAGGGTACTTCACATGCTGAAACCACTAAAGAGCAAGTTCCTCCTATGACGTAGATACCCACACCTGCTCCCGTTCCAACACAAGGGCGGGTAATTATTCACAATATTGAAACCGACTCTAACCAAGATGATGAACCCATTGCAGTGACTACACGAAAAAGGAAAGGGGAGATAAAGAAAGACAACCCATTGTTGAATAGATTCATTCAACACCTAAGGCCCAAGAGGCACCTGAAATTCAGTTACAACCTATGGAGGTGCAAGTACAAATGATGGAGGAAGAAGGAGAGAAAGAATAAGATGAAAGGACGGTTCTCACTCCTGAAGACCAAGAGATATTACTCAAACAATTGGAAGGAAATAGACATAAATAAATGAATGAAATAGAAAAGGTGTTTGAGGAATAAGTGAGAAGCTAGAGGAACTAGGTAAGCAACAATAACTGACTCGTGAAAAGGTGCTCCAAGCTAACCTAGTTCAACAGGTTTCTCAACTCCCTCTGCAACAAAAAGATCGTGCACAACAACAGGATGAGGAGTAGGAGCAGCATGTAGAGATAGGGTCACCACAAAAGTAACAGTACAGGAAGGGGATCAAGACAATAGTATGCCCCAATGGTTAAATTTATCTTTCAATAAAAAGGAGAAAGTCGTGCTCCCAACCATCACTTTGCAACAAGAGATTACCGAGTCTCCAATGAGAGCCAAGAAGGCCAAAACTATTAATCATCTTTCTAGAACTAACTCAGGAGACGTAATCACAAGTATAGAAGCTCCTATACTAGATACTGAAGGGCTACCCCAAGCCACCCCAAAATATTAAGTATCAGAGGTCAATTTGGGTAAATAGACCAAATGGGAAGAGATTGCTACTTTAGTTGCTACAACTTGTACTGTTCAGACCAAGATGGAGAAAGAGCATAAGAACAAAGCAGAAGTCAAAACACAACTGAGGCAATATGAACAATTGATCATGGAAATAGCTAAGCCACTAGATTCTAGTATAGAGGACACCTTGTCATCTACTTCATCTCTCCCACAAAGTAATATAAAAGCATTATATGAGATGAGAAAAGTGGCAACAACGGTTAAAACATGGGGTCAATATCTATCGAGTAAAATCAAGATGTTCTTACAAGATACAATGGAGGTATTTGAAGAAGCTTATTTCAATGAGAAATTTCTTATTTATTGTTTTGCATAGTGGGAGCAACAACTCCTTAATTTTTTAACGCAACATAAGATACTTAAGAAAATACAAGAACTAGGAGAAGAGGTGATCACAAAGAAAGATTTGTTGGGAGGAGACACCATAGCTTGCCTACAGACATATATAGATATTCTTGACTTGAAGATAGAAATGATAGAACAGTGTCGCATCAAGGTTATTAGAGAACATCCCCCACTCCTCAATGTGCTTGAATAGTATGAGTAGTTAGTTATCAAACTGCTAGAAAAATATGGATATAGCCTCGAGCAAGATGTAGTGTTGCATCAAGAAACTATACTCAGTAGATAGGATTCCTATACCACTGATCACTTCGCAGCCACTACCGAATTCAATGTAGAAACAATAAATAGATACATGTATGTGGTATTCCAGTGTTAGGGATCTGAGGCAGTAATGGATGAAATGGTCAATAGGCTAGAAAGTACAAAGGAGGTACTCAAAGTGTCTAGATTCATAATGCAGTATATTGTTGACCCACTTGCTACTTCCATGGAATGTTTCATCGGAAACTACCAAAACTACAAGAATAACAAGAGACAAATAGGTAGTTAACACGCATATGTATATGCAAGGAGGTGTCACCCTGAAGAGGTCATTGTAGTCCACTCACAGTCTTCCCACTACACTTGTCATGCACCATCACCACCCACAAGAGATATTGTACACAAGCGGATTGCAGAGCAATGTCACCTGGGAGGCATATTTTGATGATGCTAGTTTAGTAGTAGTTAAGTCCAGAGATCATAGGCAATGACTTTCATGTTGACTACGACTCCCACCATTTTTTAACTGGGTCATAGGCACATTCTATTCCTAAAAAGCATGAGGTACTTTTCTATAAATGTAATGAATTAGGCCATTTGAGGGGTCCAAAAATTGATGATTTGAGGCCATAGTTTAGAATTTATTTCATTTCCAGCATTTAGTTTTAGACTTTGTTGAATTCCTTCAGTACCAGTGCTAGTTGTTACACTTATTCTTTCAGAAATAATCAATTCAAGTTGTTGTTTTGCATCGCATGTTCCATGACTGATGTTGAATTGAGTTAGTAATTTGTTTATTATGATATCTTCTCTCAGTTTGGATGACATGAATGTTTGATGTGTTATGCATTTTGTTTTTATGTATCTGAGATTACTTATCTAGCTCTGTGAGCACATGAGATCATAGGTCTGGTGTTCAAACAAAAATCCTATGTGATTCTATTCGAATTATTATTGATAATATCTAACTATTGGAATTCACTCTCTTTAGTTCAACAAGCTTGTATGTTTATCTTCATTTATCTCACCCTTATATCTTTTGAGTTTTGTTTCTAAGTGATCTGTGTAAGTAGCATCTACAACCACCAATGTCTCCTTGATGAACAAGTCGCATAGATCCTGAGTTATCCAAGCATTGTTGTGACCAAACTAATGGGACCTTGGGGAGAACAGACTTCGTAATCCTTTCTCTTTTCAGAAGAGGTTCCGCATCTGCGAAACCTGCATGTAGGTGACTATAAAAGGCCCATCAACAACTAAACAATAAAAAATCTTTATATCTTGAAAATACAATCCCACAAGAAAAAGAAAAGTTAGTTGGAAATGTCAATAGATGAGTTGATCACATCATATTTTCTTTGGGAATGGAGCTCAAGATGGCATTTGATGGAGGTGACAGATAGTTACATCATTTTTAGCCAAGGAAATGATTCAAGATAGTAGAGGTGGTGGTTAATAATTCTATCTCCTTAGCTATTAAATTAACATACTTTAATAGGAGCAATTAGGCTATAAATTCGGCATGAGAGCGATAAATATGGACACAAGTAAGAGTTAATGCATTTAATTGTCTTCCCTTCCAAGATTTTAAATAGTTTTTCCTTTGTACTTTTAGAAACTTCAAAATTATTCAGCTTGAGCTTTCAAGGAGGGAATCACAAGTTTGTGGAAGAGTGAGAGAAATATATAATGGTGATAGAATCCCCTATTCATCTACTGGCCTCTAAAAGGTAGATGGCCTTCTTTGGCAAAACAAAGAAGAGAAGAATGCTAAAGTCATGAATCATTCTCATTTTCTGGTTATCTAGCAGTCAAGAGGATTCTAGGAGAAGATTTTATTTCAGCAAATCATAAACAAAGAGTTAGCACATAAATCCTAGTTGTGTTTATAGCCACTCTTCTTCATGCTAGTTTGGCAAAGGATAAAATACAGAAGATTTATAGAAAGGTTTATAAGGAAGGATTTTTGGGTGACCTGGAAAGGGTTTAAGAAATATAGATGCATACTTATCTATTCCTTTTTCTAAATATTATATGGTTACAATTTAGAATGACACCTCCACCTCATTTTCCTATTTTGGTCATTGAAGATATGAAGCCCTTTCAAGCAAGGAAGTTTTGTATCAATCAAAATGTGATTTTTTAATGAAATTATTCCAACTCGGGAAAAATGAAGGAGATAATTGGATAAGGAATTACTTGGAAGCTGATGGAATAGTTTTATTTGCAGTAGAGGAGAGTTTTGATGGGTGGGTGGATGAGCTTTGGGATATTCTAGAAGAGAAAGGACCAGAACTGTGTGATGCAAAGGATCACATCCTTGCCCAACCATACATAACTTTTATCTAGCCAGAAGATGCAACCATAGGCCGCCATGGGGTTCTTCTAGGAGTGGGTTCCTCTTCTTCAAAAGCTCAAGTTAGAGATCATGTTTTCTATTCTCCCTTTCTCTGAAAAAACATATAGTTATCTCCTCTATTTTATTTTGGGAAAGATCCTCCAATTTTGGTCTTTAGTTAATTTCTAGCAAAATCTTAAGCTTACTATTTATGTTTATCTGTAACCAATTGAAACAATATGGGACTCTAGGGTTTTTGGGTTTCTGTTAGTAATGACAGGATAGGTTATCTCATGTTATGTTTATTTTCAAAAGCTTATATTTTGATATATAATATTCTTGGCTTCGGCCTTTCATCGATCAAATAAAAAATATTTAATTAATTTAGGAAGAAGCGATGATGACAAATAATGGGAAAAAGGAGATTATTTTTCAATGTCTATAAATAGTATTATTTTCTCTTGCATTATTCTCATAGGCTTTCTTTCCATCTTGATCTCCTATAGGATTTTATGTAATTTTATAATCATCTTCAACAAATTTCCAAACATCAAACCCTAATGCCATCAACTCAACTTCCATCCTAACACTCTAGAAAGAATAGTTAGACCCATCAAATAACGGTTCCTTGTTTGATGAAATACCTTCTTGTGTTGCCATATGTGACAATGAAAATCTACCTGAAATTGTTAACCTTCACCAAGGAACTTAGATCTGATACCAATTATCAGACACATGAATACTGCAAGGGGGGTGAATTAGTATTTAATAGTTTTAACTTTAAATTACTAGATTAATAACACCATCATAACATTATCAACAACAAAGAAAGTAATGAACACAACCACACAAGATAACACAAAATTTATGTGCAAATTTAGAAGGGAAAAAGAATAGTGATAATAGTTATTTGGATCTATTGCCCAAATATAGCCCCACAAAATAGTATAGCACTTACAATTGTTTTATAGGCAGCAACACATAGGAATTGCAACCCAAAAAGGAGACACCAATCCATTCTCATTTTTTTTGAAAGCACTAACCTATTGGAGACACCAATCCCCTTGAACTAAGCAACAACACAACCACTAAGCACAAACTTAGATCAAGAGGCTCCAACCCCAATTACAATGAAGATATAGAGATAAAAAAAACAATGTCATGTGGATTTTTTCAATAAAATATACATCATCTAATGGATAGGATATGTTGCACAATATGATCATAGTGTGGATAGGATATTGCATCTTCAGTCACATGCTTTACAATTTATATTTATTCACCACCTTCTTCACCTCATCATTGACATGCACAATTTGCATAACTTTATCAAAATAATATATACATTCCATCACATTATTAAAATATTCATGTAGACCTAGAATCAATTTGCATCATCCATAATTCACAATGTCAATCAAGGATTAAACATCATGTAACATGTGTTGCAGATTGTTGTGAATGTCATGGTGATGTTATTAAGTGGTTGTAATTGATGCCAACATATTGGTTAGCATTGATGTCTCTGATGTTCTTGGTATTGGTGATTCAAAATATGTGTTCCCAAAATCTTTGGTGCTTCGAAAGATGTGTTGGTGATCTGGATATTTCAGGTTATTGGATATGGTATTGATTGCTGGTATTCATATGTATCTTGGTCCTATTATTATTTTTGGTTCTTTGGGTGATGGTGTTTGTGTTGAACACAAGATGCCACTGAGAGTGGGGGTGAATCAATGGTTTCCAAATTTAACCTATTTTAATCCTAAAAGGTGTATACTGGTTAGCAGATCGAACACAAGGTAAACATACCAGTGACATAGGGAGATGACACAAATGCAACCACACACAAAAGGCACATCACATAACACCAAAATATATGAGGAAAACCTAACATGGGAAAAACCTCGGTGAGAAATGTTGCTGGAGTCTACTGCTCCAATCAAGCCTCACAATAAAACATTGGTTACAACATTTAGGGCAACAACCCAAGGAGAACCACCCCTTCTTTAGGGCACGTCAAACCAAGGAGCACCAACCCCTGCATTGAGCTCCAACTCAGTGATTACAATGACATATATCAATACAAAGGTAATATCCCGGTTACAAATGAATTTTGTAACCTCTCACAATCATCTTTCTCTACCAGTTCTACTCTTCTCAACCGGTCTTCCTCTGCTATTCTCTCTATCGGTTCTCTTCTCACCCAGATCTCATCTCCTTCACTCTCTTTGTTGCAACCTTACCGGTTCAACCTCTACCTCATCTTTGTTAGTACTTTGTTCTGTCAAATGCACTATTGCTTGCCACTACTAGTACTCTGATCTTTGATCTCTGTCAGTTTTCCCCTTATGGGTCAAGACCTGCTCGGAGCTTGCCTTGCTGGATCTTCACCGACACTCCCATTGCACTGCAGCACCTTCTCTTCCTTTCTGAAGATTCTAGAACCACTATTTTACACCACTGCAACTCACTTTGCACTTTACCGACCACTCTAACCTTGCTGGTTAAGCCTCCGCTAAACCCACTCATTGGTTGCACCTCCAATACTCAGTCACTATGATCTTTGATGAAGTCTCTAACTGGTTGTCTCTTTGGTAATTTTTCAAGCTCCACTCTTAAACATCTAACACCTAATCTTCTGGCAGCACCAATCAATCTTGATCTTTAGTCAACATATTTATATGTGTGTTTTCCCGTCTTGACAAACATTCAAACCTCTAGCATGCAAGGGTTCCTTCATCAACCATGAGGCATATCAAATCCAATTAGATCTCCTTCCAGAGATTGACCACCTACAAGGGATCACTTAACTTTTCTAATCTCGTTGTGTCCATAACACGTTTGCCATATTTAGCAAGCACGACATGCACTTGTCAACCACGATGAATGAGTTTGTGGTCCCCGTTCACCAAATCCGATCAACACCTACTTAACCTGCATCGATCAGTGCACCACTCAGAGCTTCGCCATTCGGTCTACATCGAGCCGCAATACCCTGCAACACACCCGTGATTTCCAGGGTCAACCATAAATGTTGACTCAGTCAGAAATTACGTCATCGACTCACACTTCACTGACCATAACATGGATGACACATGTGTCCTACGTGTCATCATTGTCGCCATCCACCTTTGCTAATTCATCTGTGTCAATTCAGACAAGATCACCGACCAACCATACAAGTGGTGCATACCTACCGGTCTACCTTCAGGCTTGCACATTGTTGTTCTGTCAGTGGAACACCTTTTCCCGATCACTTTAGTTGCCAAAACATAGCAACACATCTTCATTGGACAAGAGATCTTCACTTGTCACTTGGTCAGCTTTACCGGTGGACATCTAACCCCATTTGCATTCCGGTAACATCCTTGTGTGCAACTGCTCAACCTTGCCTACTTCTTCATCACCCCGAACATCATCTCAACTGTTTTTGTCAAAATGACAAACCCATCAGTTTTTTAATCCTCCTTCTCTATCTCGATGGCTCAACTTGCCAACTCTAGTTGATTTGGTGCATATCTTTGATTTCATGCACCTGAGGTATCCTTGTGTTTCATCGGTAGATCTAATGTGAGCTCTCAATCACCTGCCTTCAACTTCTTATGTCTTAGCTTAGAGGGTTATGATGCATTGCATGCATATTGGAAGATAAGCTCCACTTGCCGGTGGGAGTGGATCCTTGTCATCTCATTCTACTTCTGGCATTGCACTGATATGCCTTAGCTGAAATTGAGCATATACATCTTCAATTAGGCACATGTGATCCAGTTGGGCATAGTCACTGTCAATCATATCATCTATCCTGTGAAATCATCTTCATTTGGTGGGAGTCTTGTTGATTGACATCCAACTGCATACCGACTCTATACTTCTTCATTAGCTCACCCTGCATTCTAACTGGTCACATGCTTGTCAGTTGGCAACCATACACTGCCAAAATATCACTTACCGGTTGTTATACCATACCGGTCTCCAGTCCTTATGTCCTCAACACAAGTCAACACTAACTTTTGTACCTGTAGACGTATAAAAATGACCATATTCCTAAATGAATATTTTATGTTCATTTCTATGTTTAATTAAATCCAATTTAATTAAATTATCCACATTCCTCTATTTAATTAAGTAAATTACTCAATTAAATTCACTAAACCATAATAGGATAATTCATTTTATTCAATTAAAGCCCCTATCCACTTTTTAATTAAATTCAAATTTAATTAAAATAGTTATCATAAATTAAATAAATCTAATTCATTTAATTGCAACCAAATTGAAATAAAGCAATTTATTTTAATAAAACCTATTTTCCCTCACCCACTTGCAAAATCCTACACCTCCCACTTGCATACATAACCCTCTTTCTAACCTCTTCTAGATTCTTCTAATCCTAATCAATTAAACCAAAACCCATCCATTATCCCTTTCCCCTAAATTTGAGGAGGTCACTTCTCAAATTTGGAGTAAAGTCTTCAAAATGCATTAAAGCCTTTATCCATTCAACAAGCTAACTTGTTGAATGCCCCCAAATATGGAAGGACTCTTACAAAGTTATCCACAAAGTCTTCATAACCATTAATGGTTAACTCAAACCCTCTTACATGGTTAAAGAATTTCCATAAACTCAACCTCCATCTGACCCAAGGGTCTCATCAAGCATTTATTGCTTTGACCATAGTTATCTCTTTAACCTTTTCACAAGAGTTTATCCTTTGGGTAAAAGCTTTATCCAATGGATAACCTTAACCTAACCTTAACCCTTAACCCCTAGGGTAACCATGAGGTCTTTTCAAGCATTTAATGCTTCTTACACCTCCTCTCAACCAATCTTATGTTGACAATTGTCATCATTTCATTGGTGCAAATTGCAAACATAGATTGATAACTTTCAATCCTGACCCTTGATTAAACCTTTCAATCCTATCCATCCATTGCCCTATTTTTGCTATAAATAGAGCTCTCATTCCTCCATTTTTCAAGATCCAAGACTTTAGCATCTCACTTATACTCAAATCCATTCAAGATTTCATATTTTATATACTCATCATTTAGCTTCTCTTTTAAATCAGGAATTAATCTAAATATGCTAATTTAGAGTATGTTCCTTATCATATAGCTTAAATCATGAGCTAATATAGTATGCTAGGATAGTTCTGTTTACTAACCTTGTCATCTTATAGTTAGTTTATTGCATTTGTAGCATTATGCATAGCTTAGGATGCATCTCATATTAAATCAACAAAAAGCATCCCTCGTTCTTGTATTTGCCATCCCTAAACCATTTTGCTCAGTGATTTGAGAGCAAAAACATTGGTTTGAGGGACCGTGCAAGATAGAGAACCATGGAACCAACCTTGGGAAGCTGAGTTATACTTCATGACTCCATAGCTTGCACCAAGAAGTCCTGTGGGTGTGTGAGCAAGGCTCCATAGAGCTCCGTTTTCCACATTTTGAGTTCTATGGTCCTACTTTTCCCGCATACAGTACCGATGACTCCAATGATCACAATGCAGGTTGACATTCTCTTCTTTAATGGTGACAAGCTATACTGGTAACCTGCTATACTATTTGGCATCAATGAAACCATTACTGGTTGACATCAATGATATATACGCATCAATCTCCCATACCGGTTGCCATGCTATACTGATTGACATCAATCAAAACACAATGCTAACAATCTCCCCATTTGGCATTGATGTCAACACATGTAGTACCCAGCATATTACAAATTATCTCTCCCCTTTTGACAACAATGGCAAAGGGCACTAACAGAGTTTCTCTCCCCCTTTTCTCTACTGGCTTCTTATCCCTCTTTTGACCATTTACTCTGCATCCTCTCATCCAGCAACACTTGAGATGGAGGGCTCAAACACCAACTGACACCAATTTCTCAACACCAAATATATATACAAACTAGATATCAATTGCATATACAAGTCTGATACCACTTCTATGAAAATGTGTCAGTGAATTCCACTTACCTGTTGGTCAGACTGCATCATCTCCCCTTTGATATGCAGAAAGTTATTCTGACCTCAATTAGATGATACCAAGTGTTGAGGCTGACACTGATATCACTTGTGTACTCACGGATACCAAATGTATGTTGTCCTCCTATGCAGGTAACTCTCCTGGTGGTCCAGTTGTGATTTTAATAAAGTATAAATTGGATAGATATTGAAATACCTCATAACCCCGGACCGATGAGAACATCCAAAGACAATCATACTGGTACAACCATAGATACTTGCACTCCCCCTGTGTCCAGCATGTCTGATAACAATCAAAAGATATGATTGTCAACTCCCCTTGAGCCATAGATCACAGGTCTTCATTGCCTATCAGGTTCTAAACTGGAGCTCAAATCTACACCATATACCGATTGAGTTGTGCATATGTGATCAACTGATGATCTTTCAACTCCATGACATCCATCACAGGTTATGACATGATCTTATATTACCATAATGTCATACTACATCACTACCATGCCAAATATCATATCAGTTAGCCCATAATTATGTATGCACATAAGGTCAGCTATCAGACCAACACCATGTCATTAAGGTCTTTTCCAATATCACCTGAGACATAACCACCTCAATCCACACTACCAGGGTTACTACAATGATCCCAGACCTCATTGACTTACATAACCTGCAATACCGGTCAATATCCATACCAGTTGCATACTGCATACCAATTTCCTATATCGTGTTGGTGCCCAAAAACGGGTTTACACTGACTCAAGGCAGAGACCAAGTTGTTTTCTTCTAAAATATCTATGGAAAGCCACTTCCAACTGTTAATATTCTTTAGACTTGGACCAACAATAACAAGGATGCGAGATCCTTCGGCACTTTAGGCTCTGCAGAACCAGAGAGGGTGATCCCCATGCCAATTTGTGATTTTATGCCACACTCACCAATTATGCATGAAACAAAGAAAATAATCTCACATAAAGACTCAACAATAAGGGAGAATGCTCAGGAATGGAAAATTCCTCTGTGATCCTCAACCAATTTGAAGCATGAGATGATTAAAACACATGACAACATTCATGTAAATGAAAATATTCTAATATTCAACAAGTTATAGCAAATCAGTGGTGATTCCGAACAGTAAATCAAAACCAAGGCATTCACTTAACTATGAATAGTTCCTTATTCTATCAGGTACATGAATTCATACTTCATTAAATTATATTTCGACAAAATTTATCTAACAACATGTAACCTAAGATAATATTGCCTTGCAATACATCATATTTGTAATCCCTACCCAGAACTACTTATTAAAATCCCTGCAAATATCCCTATCACTCTGCAATTTTATTTAAGCATTTAATTGACCCCTTAGAACAAAGCATGAATAAAAATGCATACACCAAAACAGTGCAACAAATGATAAAATCCTTGATAATATGCATTCAAAACATGATAGAACAATACACTGGAGAGAAGTGGGTTTGAATTATATATTTACTGAATGATTCGGTTGTCTCTGTAAGAATACAATTCATACATAACTCCTTCAAGAACCTCCAAAATTATAGACACGAGACTCTTTCTATTTTGCTCTGTAAAATAACCTTTTACAACTTTTTATTTCACCTAGACTTTGCTATTTGGAAAAAATTGGAACACTCAAGGGACCAAAAATCGGAACCCCGTCTCATAGCCCTGAATTCCCTTTTATAAAAAACAAGGGAGCAAGCAAGCTTCAAGCCAAAGGAGACACCTGTCATCTAGGAATGACTATACAAAACTGAATTTTGTTACACAAACATTCATCCTCGAACTCTCTTACGCAGGATCAAAGTATGTAGCCGCCTTCTTTAAAACTCGTGATGAAAATTACCATCATTTTTGTTATACAGGTTCAAAAATATTTGCCACTAGAAGACAAAAATAGTTATGCAAACTATTTACAACCTTTATTCATCATTCAGATACATGCTACTCCATGCACTATAGTCTTCACCGGATGGCCAATTGAAATTCATGACTTCATCAACTTTTGCCATGTATGGAATATACTTAACGACTACTTGGTTTGCCTCTCTTTCAAAAGTTTCAAAAAATAATCTTGTAGCAATTATTTTATCCATGCTATCCTCTAGCATATCCATATTTAGCCCTTCACATATCATTTCTACCTAGGTGTCAATGTCTCTCTCTGCCTCTTCCTTCCAAAATTGTAAAGGCTTGACTGCCCCTTCTCTATCTTCAATATCTGGCAAAAGAGTTTGTTCTAATTCACTAAAACTCTTCATCAATTCCCTTACCTTTCTTTCTATATTCTCTAGCAAAATTTGGGCTTCCTGAATTGATTTTACCAACAAATATGTTGGTTGGAGTGCATGTGGTCTCTCGACATGAAATTTAGAGGCCATGGACATCATTCTGAGCTCATTTCCTCTTTGCAACCATTTTGTAAACAGGGGAATTGCCACTTCTTTATCATCATCAAATTTTTGAATATAATTGAAAAGCAAAGAATATAAGGCATGGACACTATTTAACATGCTATCAACTTTCTCATTCAAATGAGTTAGCACTGAGCTAACTATATCCTTTTGTTGCCCAGCAAATTGATTTTCTGATTCTTTCAGCTTATTTTCTAATTCAATAATCTTTTCTAAAATCTGAGACTCATTTGGTTCAATTGATCTTGTAGTATTAGGCTCGTCGTCATCATCATCATAGGGGACTAATGTCATACCAGGGACATCAACACTTGTATCTAGTTGAATTGCTTCTCCTCCCTGGACCATACGTAGTGACCTGGATGTTGATGGCTTGGATGGCCCTATAAGTGCAAGATAGGAAACCTTTATTTGTCCCTGCTCAAGGAGTTGCACTCTTGTTTGCAACTCCACACACATTTTCTGAGATTTATTATAATCATTAAGAAGCTTGTCAAACTTTCTTATCAGCCCAACCTTCTCTGAAGCTTCTCTTTTTGCGCTCTCATGTGCTAGTTTAGCAACATCAAAATTTAACTTTGTAGAATCTACACTTGATGTGTCAAATGCTCTTTTTATAATTAACCTTCCCCTCAAGTTGGGGTTTAAATCACTAATGTTAGGCTTCCTAGGTCCTTCATCTAGTGCCCATATTGCCAAGGTTGCATAATCATCTGCAAAATCTAATCCTCTTAATGCTAACCTTGCTTCTTCTTCTGGATTGGAAGGTTGGCCCTTTGATTTCCTAATTGTATCAAATGCCATTGCATCTTCTATGTCCCATTCTGGCAAGATCAAGACTCCATCCTGACTTATAATTTTCCTGTCCTCATCAGCAGTGATTTCCTTAAATTATTCCCTCATCTCATTCTTTACTTCTTCTTGGTTTTCTTGATCTGATCTATCTGGCCTTTGGGCCTTCTGCTCAGTAATTTTTCTTTTGTACTCCTCAACCTTCATCTTCCATACTAACTGCAAAAAGGTTGGGCTCCTCACAAAAGCATCATGCTCAAGGAACTTATCACATGCATCCTTTCTTGCATCTTTGAAGGCTTTACCCTAGATATCCAAGGGAGTAAGATCCAACTCCAAATTAGGAGGCAAAGCAGGATCACCGAATTGCATTTTTGTACTTCTTGCAATGAACATATCTTCCTCCATTTGTTCTTCACCCTTCTTTACTGGCAAAAATGATACAACTGATGGTGAGGGACTTATGTCTGAATCTTCAAGATCAATGATCCTAATTCCTTGAAGAGGCTTAGTTTGTATCTTAGGGAAAGGCTTTGTACTCACAATCTTCTTACCCTTTCTCCTTATTAATCTTCCACTGTCATTGCTACTATCCTCTTCATCACTCATTTCTTCTCTTTCTCTTTTGTGAGAATATTCTTGAATAGGCCTCCTTGCTACCATGCCACCTGTTCTTTGAGATAAAGGAGGTTGTGAGCTTGATTGTTGTCGGCCATGAACTTCTTTAAGTTTAGTTATCTTCTCCTTTGAAATATTCTTCAAATCATCAAAAATTTTCATAACAAAATCAATCTTGGCACCTAATGGGAAAAAATCCTTTAATGGGTCATATTTTGGATCCATCTTTTGGATGGCAGCCCATAATTTTCTGAAGATTACCCACTTCTCTTTTCTCCATTCTTGAGTCATGGAATCAAATTCATTCCCGATTAATTCCTTAGTAAAATTATGCTCATGGGGCAACATAGCTCCTTTTATTCTTGTTCTAAAAGTTCTGTAAAACCCCTCAGGATCACTGTGTCTAGCTATACTCACCCCCAAATGATATGGAGCAAATAATTTATCAAAATGCTCATATCCTCCCTTCAAAATTACCTAAATGCATCCTATTTTCCACATCACCTTAGCAAAACCCATTCTCAAAGGAATGTTGAAGGGAAGTACATTTGTTTGTTTGGAGAAACCATAGATCCTGATAACAGTACTTATAGAGTAAGGGATAAAATCTTCCCAATTATGTTCAATCTTGGCAAGAGGTAACCTCTCCTTGGGTCTCACAAATTCATGTAGTTCCTTAAGAAGCCTTGGTGGATTTACTGTCAACTTTTGCCTCAACCTAGAAACAAAACTATTATCAAACCTTACAAAGTTGGCCTCCTGTCTATCCCAAGACATATCTGTGGTCTAGAGCTATACTGGAATCTCTTGGTTATCAATTTTCCTTTTGAGGTTCATGGTACCCTCAAAGTAATATGCATTCCTAAAAAAGAACATGTACACGAGTAAAGAATACTAGGAGAATTGAGCACCAACTACTTGATTCTTAATGTCCAATAACCCCTCATGAATCTTTTCCTCGAGGTAAGGGGCAAAGTCGAAGACTACTGTGTAGTCTAGATGTTGTATTTGCATAGCCATGTACATAAAATCAGGCGGCATCACTGTAATTGGATTAAAACCCAATATTTGACACAGAGAGAAGAAAGTAGCCTGAAAATAGGAAGCAAAAGCACAAATTGGGAATGGCTCTTCTGAGCTAGGACCGATATGGTATGTTGTATTACCCGCTCTAGCCAAATGCATTGGAAGGAAATTATTTCTAATGAACTCCCTCATCTTGTAATACTCTGCCTTTTGCTCATCCAAATCTATCTACACCAGGCTCGAAGATGGTTCATATAGATAAAAAATATCTTGGAACTCTTCCCTTCTGATGGTTAATAGAATTTATCCATCATTCCCCCTAATAATTCCTTTTTCCATACCATGACTTGAACATTTCTAACCCAGTCATCGATATATTAGCATTCGCCAAGCAGAATGCTTTATCAGTTAACCCTTCCCCTAGGTTTTTTTCATTCACAAATCTCTGCCCCTATTGTTTATCATTTGTCGAGGGATTCAATTGGTCCAAGAAATCATCATATAGATTTCTTCTCATATAATCCATTTATTCTAAATGTTTCCATGAGGGAACCATCTTTTGCAACTAGGGCTTTATACTATAACTCAAAATTTAGGAAGAAAAGACTAGGGCTAGTACGAGATTTTAAATTACCAGAGTAATTCAAACAAATTTCACTACTCTCTGTCTAGAACCTAACCCTAGAACAAATTGAATTCTCTTCTTACAACTTCATGCACAATTTATAAGATCAATTTGTTTCAAGAACAAATGAAGGGTTTAGATAAACTTACTGCTTCGATTTTCACCAGAGAGATGACAATTTTGTTTTGCAGAGAGTCGTTTCGACCTTCTTCAGCTGTAGGAAAACCTTCTATATTGCTATGAAATTTTTTGCGAATGAACAACAACCTTTTAAGAGTCTTTAATTACTTCTTGGAAAAGAAGGCAAATGTCTCGTCTGCCATTATTTCTTGCGCGAGCGAAACAACGGCTCCTAGCTTGAATTTAAAAAAGATTAAAACCTTGTCGTCAATCATCTTTCAAGTTGGCAAATCCAACGATCATCTCTTGTCGACTTAGCGCTTGACTTTCTATCTGTATCAACGAACCCACAAAATCATGACTAATCAGCACCACATCATCTTTCGACCAAACTCCATTAGCGGCCCCACCATAGGTCTTCCTGGCCAACCGAGGACATGTGGCATCATCTCGTGATGTCACAGTCTGTAACTTCCTTAGAAATTCAATCACGGAGATACGAGGGACTTTAGATCTATTCAAACTTTACTGCTTTGCACAATCCCCGTTAACTCCTCCAGAATTAAAAATCGAGCACCTTTTACCTAAGGACAAAACATCTCCATTCATTTTGAACATGTGCCAATTGATAGGACTGTTAGTAAAACTAAATTTTACTGCCTGGGAACCAGTAACATGATGCTTCAACCGGTTATACTGCTAACCTTGTTGGTTTCTACTAAAAACACATGGCACAATCTCGAGATGCCATGATACTTATCATCCTCGCATCTTTGATCACCGGGAAGCACAAACCGTCAGATTTATTCTGTATTTAACAACCCATCGAAATACTTATTAGGACTTTTGGACTTAGGAAAATATAAGCGCGGGCACAAATATTTAAAGGGAGACCGGTCATAGGGAAATTTTTGCAACTTAGGGAAATCATTTTATAGACTGGTCTAACACGATTTAATGTTTAGGGAACAAAATGGCCCTGCCAACGAAGTGGAACCCTTGGCCTTAAGCGAGAAAAAGGCAACGACATAATATAAAAAGGACTGAATATTTTTCTTTATACCAAGACTTAATCAAGAAAGGACACAACCCCTAAAGCCCTAAACCTTGAAAACTTGACAGAGGGCAAAACAAAACCAAAACGACCAAATTTTGCAAGACATAATTTTAGGTCCTATCATACCGGACCAACATCTCCACTGGAGCACCTTCCTCTAACCTGTGTCTTCTTGTGTCAAGCGCCTTTGATTCCCATGGCAATTTGAACCATCCACTGACACACGCAGCAGTAATCCATCTCCCATCTATAGATGTGTAGCCAAAGAAACAACTAAACACACTTTCATCTCATCTTCTTCCTTTATACCGGCAGCAGCTTGTCCTTTCATTCATCCATTAAGGGGGTAAATAATATGGTCAATGTGTTACTCTACCTGAGTCCTGCATCTCCTTTAATGCTTAGGAGATATCAATTGTGCATTGAATACATAGTGTCAGTCCATGGTCCTACTCTCTTCCTTCTTCCTCCATATCTGCTTGATCTCAGTACTCTTCCCATTTTTTCAGTCATGGGAGTAGGTCTTACCTTCTTCTGTTGATTTTTCCTTGCTCTACCTAGTTCTGCAGCATGACCAGAAGCATTGTTGTAGAAGCACACTATGTTCATGCCAAACGTATGATTGGAGGACCTTCTCTCAAACTGGTTTAACCTTCTTCTCCGGCTCATACTATTCTTTCCAGCAACCGAAACCGGTGGGCCTCTTGATCCTGCAGGGGCATTTCTCCTTTGGTTCCACGCATGTATTTTACTCTCATATGCTCTATATCCATTTCCATGTTGATCATAGTTGTTATGTTGGTTGTCATATGTCTACAAGTTCTTATTTGTACAATCATAACTTCTATGGCCAAAACCACTACAACTCTGACAGTATACATTTTTATTTATAGGAAGAACATTTTGTCTATTCCTAGATCTCATTATGCATTCATCTGCCCTATGGCCATAATATTTGCATGCAAAGCAATAACTGAAGAAAGGGGGCTTGTAACTTACAGATTTGTTTTGCCATGCATGTGGAGATCTTACAGGTTTAGTATCTCCATTTTTGCTTCTCTGGGAATGGATCTTGGATTGTCCACGCTTTGCATTTCTTCCATTTGATCCCTTCTTCTCCCACACTTGCTTTGTCTTGTGAGCAACATCATTTCTTTGTCCTGTATCGGTAGGAGGTCTTCGATGCTATCTTCTTCTCAAGTTCTTGCTTCCAGTGAAGCTATCTTCTCCCATGTTTCCTTTTCCTTTAGGATCAGCATAGTTTCTCCTTGCAGCAACATTGATCTTCATCCTCGTATCTTCACCGGTTGTGATTAGATCAACCTTCTTCCTGGGAGTATTCCTGACAGTGAAGGTTTGTCCTTTGTTATCTCCATTTGAGGAGATAAACTGAATCTCTTTGTGGGAGACATTCTTGCTGGTGGAGCATTCACTGGCATCACATCCTAATCCTCTGGTATCCTTGGAATGTTTTTGCTTCTTCAACATTTTATCCAAGGCATCCTTGCTGCCATCAAACTAGATTCTTACCTTGAGCTCATCCTGACATTTCTCAAGGTCTCTTCGGAGATTCTCCATTTCTCCTTCTAGCTGCTAATACTCTTTATCCTTTGCCTCTAGCTCTAATGCTATATCTTTACACCTGCATTCCTTGGTGTCTTCTTGTTGAGTCTTCAACTCTGAGATACATTTCTCAGATTCTTCAAGGTTGATTAACCGGTCTTGTTCCACAATGACAACATTTTTGAACAACTTGTACTCATTTCTCACTCTTTTAAGCTCATCAAGTGCACTTACAAGTTCTTCTTCAAGATCAACTTCTACTTCATCTTCTTCTTCATCTTCACTATTACTGTCAAACACATCTTTCTGGTAGGAATGATCTGTATGATCACTCTCAGATGTGTGCCTCTCATCTTCCGTCTCTTGAGCCATGGAGAGGTGGGTTCCTTCTTCAACATTGTAGTTGCTACTTACTGATCTATCTTCATATGTAGACCCATTCGACACATTTCTCTTCTTGTCTTCACAAACCGGTTTTGCAGTGGTAGGCTCATTTCCATAGGGATTTTTTAGTCGGTCCCACAAACTCTTTGTTGATCTGCATCTGTCCACCTATGAGGAAACATCACCTGATATCCCACTGAGTATAGCATTCATGGCTTCAGCATTGCATTCATTTCTTCTTTCTTCTTCAAGGCCGGTGGGAGGACTAACCGATCTAGAGGAACCATTTACTACTGACATCTAGACACCATATCCTAAAGTGGATAGGTAGACTTCCATCCTAGAACTCCATAAATAAAAATTTGAACCATCAAACATCGGAGTAGAGGTTGTCACAAAACTGACCATTGTGTTCTCAAAACTAGAATCTACCCAAGTTGGAGAAATCTTATCAATGGGGAACCTAGGCTCTGATACCAATTGTTGAACACAAGATGCCACTGAGAGGGGGGGTAAATCAGTGGTTTCCAAACTTAACCCTTTTTAATCCTAAAAGGTGTATACCAGTTAGAAGATCTAACACAAGGTGAACATATCGGTGAGATAAGGAGATGACACAAATGCAACCACGCACAAAAGGCACATCACATAACACTAGATATACGAGAAAAACCAAACATGGGAAAAACCTCAATGAGAAATGTTGTTGGAGTATACTGCTCCAATCTAGCCTCACAATAAAATATTGGTTACAACATTTAGGGTACCAACCCAAAGAGCACCACCCCTACTTTAGGGCACCAACCCAAGAAGAACCAACCCCTAATTTTAGGGCACCAACCCTTGCACTGAGCTCCAACTCAGTGATTACAATGACATATATCAATACAAAGGTAATATCCCAGTTAAAAATGAATTCTGTAACCTCTCACAATCAACTTGCTTTGCCAGTTCTACTCTTCTCAATCGGTCTTCCTCTGCTCTTCTCTCTATCGGTTCTCTGCTCACTTAGATCATCCTCTCCTTCACTCTCTTTTTTGCAACCTTATCGGTTCAACCTCTACCTCTTCTTTGTCGGTACTATGTTTTGTTAGATGCACTGTTGCTTGCCACTATCGGTACTCTTCACTCTTATCTCTGCCACTTTTCTCCTTACCGGTCAAGCCCTACTCGGATCTTACCTTGTTGGATCTTCAGTGACACTCCCACTACACTGCAATGCTTTCTTTTCCTTTCTTCAAGTTCTAGCACCACTGGTTTACACCACTGCAACTCACTTTGCAGTTTACTAGTCACTCTAACCTTGTCAGTTAAGCCTCTGCTAAACCCACTCATAGGTTGCATCTCCAATACTCAATCACTATGATCTTCGATGAAGTCTCTGACTGGTTGGCTCTCTGCTGCTTTTTCAATCTCCACTCTTCAACATCTAGCACCTAATCTTCTAGCAGCATCAATCAATCTTGATATTTAGTCAGCATATTTATATGTGTTTTCCTATCATGACTGACATTCAAACCTCTAGCGTGCAAGGATTCCTTCATCAACCATGAGGTGTATCAAATCCAATCAGACCTCCTTCTAGAGATCGACCACCTACAACAGATCACTTAACTCTGCTAATCTCGCTGCGTCCGAAACACGTTTGCCATATTTAGCAAACATGACATGCACTCGTCAACCACGATGAATGAGTTG
The DNA here is from genome assembly GCF_030272615.1 of Cryptomeria japonica. Taxonomy (NCBI): domain Eukaryota; kingdom Viridiplantae; phylum Streptophyta; class Pinopsida; order Cupressales; family Cupressaceae; genus Cryptomeria; species Cryptomeria japonica. The sequence continues at coordinate 265,872,452 of NC_081412.1, forward strand.
GTGGTCCCCCTTCACCAAATCCAATAAACACCTTCTTAACCTGCATCTATCAGTGCACCACTCAGATCTTCTCCATTCGGTTTGCATCGAGCCGTAAACCCCTGCAACACACCCGTGATTTTTGGGGTCAACCATAAATGTGGACTCACTCGGCAACTACCTCACCAACTCACACTTCACCGACCACAACATGCATGACACCTATGTCCTACATGTCATCATTATTAGCATCCACCTCTGCTAAGCCATCTGTGTCATTTCAGACGGGATCACCGACCAACCATACAACCAGTGCATAGCTATCAATTCACTTACCCTGTCGGTTATACCCTAACAGGTCTGCCTTCAGGCTTGCACATTGTTGTTCTGTTGGCGGAACACCTTTTCCCGGTCACTTCACTTGTCAAAACATAGAAACACATCTTCATTGGACAAGATCTCTTCACTTGTCACTTGGACAGCTTTACCAGTGGACATCTAACTCCATCTGCATTCTGGTAACATCTTTGTCTGCAGCTTCTCAACCTTGCCTACTTCTTCATCAACCCAGACATCATCTCAACCAGTTGTCAAAATGATAAAACCATCACTTCTTTAATCTTCCTTCTTTGTCCTGGTGGCTCAACTTGCCAACTCTAGTTGATCCGGTGCATATCTCTGTTTCATGCACCTGAGGCATCCTTGTGTTTCACCGGTAGATCTGGTGTGAGCTCTCAATAACCTACCTCAACTTCCTTTGTCTTATCTTATAGGGTTATGATGCATTCCATTCATATTGGAAGATAAGCTCCACTTATCAGTGGGAGTGGATCCTTGTCATCTCATTCTGCTTTCGACATTGCACTAATATGCCTTAGCTAACATTGAGCATATACATCTTCAATCAGGCACATTTGATTTGGTTTGGCACACTCACTGTCAGACATATCATCAATCCTATGATATCATCTTCATCTGGTGCGAGTCCTTCTGATTGACATCCACCTGCATACCGACTTTGCACTTCTTCATTAGCTCACCCTACATTCTAACTGGTCACATGCTTGCCGGTTAGCAACCATACACTGCCAACATATCACTTACCGATTGTTATACCATACTGGTCTCCAGTCCTTATGCCTTCAACACAAGTCAACACTAACATGTGTACCGGTGACTCCAATGAACATAATGTCGGTTGACATTCTCTTCTTTACCGATGACAAGGTATACTAGTAGCCTACTATACTAGTTGACATCAATGACACCATTATTGGTTGACATCAATGGAATCTATACACATCAATCTCCCATTCAAGTTGCCATGCTATACCGATTGACATCAATGACAACACAATACCAACAGTTTGGATCTAGATTTAGTCTGGAATTCGAGTATGTGTAGCGGCTTGTGGTGTAGCGTGTGTATCAGGTTTTTGGGTTCGGAATATGTAATGATTGTATCATGTTGACCATTGATGTGTGTTGTGGTATGGTATACTACTCATTCCTTCCCACCACCAGAATGTTTATTGTTGACCTATTTTAGATCTTTGTCTTGGTTGACTTGGAATATTATGCTTCCCAGAAGACAATATATATATGAGAATGATTTGATTGAGTTAGATATAAAAAAAATGTAACATTATTTTGAAGAGATGTAAAATTGGAAATGAAAGATTTGACTGTTGGTGAGGTGAGCGAGTGTGTTGTTTTTGAGGCACCGAAAGAAGTCTAGTTTGTGTAGATTGTGTTTCAGTGGTGGATTTTTTCTTTCTTTCTCTCTTTTTTTGGTAGTGAGCCTTTTGTGGGTTGTGATCCCACCTGTAGTGAGCATTCTGGTAGTGAGCCACCCTTTGTAAAAATCACCTTAATTGGTGTCACCTTAACCGGTGTTTATATTGAGAACTAACATTCTCTGTGGTTTTTCCCTTCTTGGATTTTTCACATCATATCTATTGTTCATTGTGTGATTTTTTGTATGTTTATGTTTTCATGCTATATCCTTTCTAGTTAATTATGTTGGTCTAGATCTGAAAGTGAAAAGGATAAAAGAAATTGCTTTATGTAATCAACTGATTCAAACCCCCACTCTCAATAGCCCGGATATTCAACAATTGGTATCAAAGATTTGGTTCCCTAAAGAAGAGCTTAACCACTTGATGTAGATCCTGATCCAATGGAACATAAATCGACTATTCCTATCTTTGAAGGATCTGAATATAGTTTCTGGGAAGTGAAGATGAGATGCTATTTGATATCTTTGGGATATAACACTTGGAAAAAAATGGAAACTAAGTATGTTCAATCTACAAATGGTCTTACCACTCCTGATGAGATTCAAGCTTATGAAGAAAATGAAAAGGCAAGGTATGCTATCTTTAGTGCTTTATCTAAGATTGAATTGACAAAGGTTATTTCATTGAATATTTCTCATGAGGTTTGGGAAAAGTTGAGAGATATCTATAAATAAAATGACAGAGTAAAATTATCAAAGAAGCTATCAGCTAAGCGCGGATATGAGAATTTGAAAATGGAAGAAGGAGAAGACATAATTAGATATTTTCATAAGGTTTATAGTGCAGTAAATGAAATCAAAGAACTTGGCAGCACCTTGTCAGATGAAGACATAATTGAGAAGATCTTGATGTCCCTATCGGAAAGTTATACTGACAAGATATTGGCTATTGAAGAAACCTATGATCTGAAGAAGTTCACTAGAGAGCAACTGTGTGGAACTCTATCAACATTTGAGATAAGGAAGTTTGGAAAAGACAAGTCTAAGACTGAATCTGCATTTAAAGCCTTTGAGAAAGATCTAGAAGATTAAATTCTGGATGAGATGGAAGCAAACATTGTAAGGAGATTGAACAAAGGCACCGACAAATACAAAGGTATGTTACCTCTTAAATGCTTTAGATGTGAAAATATTGGTCATATTGCTACTAAGTGTTTGGAAAAAGGTTCAAGACAAAAATCTAGAGAAAATAAAGGAAAATTTAATAAGAGAGCCTATTATGTCAAATATGATTGGAATTTCAGATGATGAATCAGATTAAGAAGATGGTGATTGTTTGTTTTTGGTAGAAAGAGATATACCTAAGATTGATATTCCTAAGACTGTTGCTACCACTTTACATGCTAGAAGATATAGAAATGAATGTTTGATTGATAGTGGATGTTCAAATCATATAAATGGTGACAAAAGTAAGTTTTTGAAACTTGATAAGTATGATGGTGGTTCTATTAGGTTCAGAGAAGATTAGACAACACAATTTGTGCGAATTACTTCTATTTATTTTGATGGAAAACATAACACTGACAATGTTTACTATGTGAAGGGTCTACATATAATATTTTGAGTGTTGGACAAATGTGCAAAAATGGTTACAATGTTGTCTTCCAAGATGATGGTTGTGAGATCCGAAAAGGATCCAGAATTGTTATTGCAGCAAGGAAAAGGACTAGCGAAAACATGTATATGTTAGAAGGATCTACGAAGCACTATTTGTTAGATATCATATCAACGATAACTAGCTCTGGCATCAGAGGATGTGTCATATAAATTTTGATAACTTAGTGAAGATCAATTCATCAAGTGCAGTGAGAGAATTACTGAGACTGACCAAACCAGATAACAACATTTGCAGATAATGTCAAGTTGGAAAGCAGACAAGAGGAACTTACAAAGGAAAGGATCATTCATCCACTGGATTGTTGGATTTAGTGCATACAAATCTATACAATCGAACCAGAATGAGGAGTATACAAGGTGAGAATTATTTCATGTTATTGATTGATGATTACTCTAGAATGTCATGGGTTGCATTTTTGAGAGAAGACAGGAGCTAAATATTCAAGGCTAAAGTTAAAAATGATGTTGATAGAAAAATTAAGTGTTTGAGTTCTGATAGAGGAGGAGAATTTAATTCTGATGAGTATAACAACTTTTGTGAGAAACATGGGACAGGTGTCTGCCCCAAGAACACCTCAACAAAATGGTGTAGTAGAGAGGATGAACTGAACAATTCGAGAGGCAGCTAAATCAATGATCAAAGGAGAAGAACTTCTGAAAGTCTATTGAGGGAAACAATTCATAATGCAATTTACACTCTTAACATAGTTCTATACCAAAAGAGACATGGAAAGACATCTTATGAGCTATGGCATGGTAGAACTCCGACGGTGAAATATTTCAAGGTATTTGGAAGCAAGTGCTATATTCTGAGACATGAGGATAATCTTGGAAAGTTTGACAGTAGAGATAATCGAGGCATATTCCTAGGATATTCTACAAGGAGCAAGGCATACTAGTGTTATAACAAAAGGCTGAACAAAATTGTTGAAAGTGCAAATGTAAAGGTTGATGAAGACGCTTATAAAGAGTCTGACAAATTGGCAAGTTGCGAGTCTGATGAACTAGATGATAGAAAAAGGGAAGAGAAGATCGGAGAAGGAGAAGAAGAAAAGGAATCTCAGGAAGCTCCGACATCTACATCGAAGACTCCAAGATATGTTCAGAAGAATCACTCAGGAGATCATCATAAGAAGAAAATCAAGTCAAGAAAACATTCTTTTATGTCTACTTTTAGAGACTGGACCAAAAAAAGTAGAAGAAGCTTGCAATGATCAGAATTGGATGAAGGCAATGAAAGAAGAGCTGGATCAGATTGAGAAGAATCAAACATGGGAATTATTTAACAGACCGACAGATAAGAATGTGATTGGAACTATGTGGGTATTCTAGAACAAGTGGATGAAGATGGAAAGGTTGTGAGAAATAAAGCAAGGTTAGTTTGCAAAGGCTATACTTAGATTGAAGGCATTGATTTTGATGAGATATTTGCCCTAGTTGCTCAGATGGAATCAATGAGGATGTTTTTGGCTTTTGCAGCTTTTAAAGATTTCAAAGTTTATCAGATGGATGTGAAATCAACATTCTTGAATGGAGAGTTGAAAGAAGAAGTTTATATTGAACAACCAGAAGGATTCAAGTTGAAAGATGATCTGAACATTGTTTGCAAATTGAAGAAGGCCTTGTATGGATTGGAACAAGCCCCTAGAGTTTGGTATGGAAGGCTAGATAAGTACTTGACTGATCAAGGATTTCAAAAGGGTTTAGCTAACAACTTATATTTCAAAACTGATTTAGATAAAATCCTAATTGTTGTAGTGTATGTTGATGACATAATTTTAGGAGGAAATGAATGTATGTGTAGAAAATTTGCTAATGAGATGTAGAAGGAATTTGAGATGTCCATGATTAGTGAGTTAAATTTGTTCCTTGGTTTGTAAGTTAACCAAAATGACAAAAGAATTTTTATTTCTCAGTCTAAATATATCAAGGAATTGTTGAAGAAGTTTGGGTTAGAGAACTCCAAACCAGTGTGTACACCTATGACCACCAAATGAAAGCTGACAAAGGATGATAAGTCCCCTAAAGAAGATGAAAGATAGTACAAATCAATGATTGGGGACTGTTATATCTAACTATTACCAGACCAAATATCATGTATGCAGTTTGTTTGGCAGTAAGAACCAAAAGAGTCTCATGTTATGGCAGTAAAAAGAATTTTTAGATATCTAAAAGGAAAAGAGGAATTTTGTTTGTGGTATCCTAGAAGTTCAGATTTTACTCTGACAATTTATACTAATGCAGATTGGGCATGAAATGTTGATGACAAGAAAAGTACAAGTGGTGGAGCATTCTTTCTAGGCTCCTAATTAGTGGCTTGGTCAGGTAAGAAGCTAGATTTTGTCTCTTTATCTACAACTGAAGCAGAATATATTGCAACATCTTCATTTTGCGCACAAATTATATGGATGAAGCAAACTTTGAAAGATATTGGTGTAACATTCAATGAACCCATCTCTATTATGTGTGATAACACTAGTGCAATAAACATTTCTAAGAATCCGCTACAAAATTATAGAACAAAACATATATCCATTTGGTATCACTTCTTGAGGGAAAAGGTGTTGGATAATAAAGTAAAACATGAGTGTGTACCTACAAAGGAGTAGATTGCAGATATCTTCATGAAGGCAGTGTGTAAAGATACTTTTGAGCATCTCCGATAGAAGTTAGGGGTTTACCCATTTCCAGTTTGAACTAATGTGCTTTTGGTTGTGCATTGGTCCAATGAGAAGATTGCATATTTTTATCTGGACCAATGCTTGGGTGCTTCTTCTTAGGTGGAGTAGGAGTAAGTTTCATAGGGGGAGCTATGCCCGCCTTTGTCATTGTTGTCAAAGGGGGAGAGATCTGAAGAGTTTCAGTTGTTTTTGTTGCAGAGTTGTGCAAAGATTGTTTTGTGCTTGTTGTTGATGGATGTTGCCATTAATGACAAAGGGGGAGATTGTTGTAGATGTGATGGTGATGTTGTTAAGTGGTTGTCATTTGTGTCAACATATTAGTTGGCATTGATGTCTTTGATGTTCTCGGTATTAGTGATCTAGACTATGTGTTCCTGGAATCTTTGGTGCTTCAAAAGATGTGTTGGTGATTTGGATATTTCAGGTTATTGGATATGGTGTTGATTGTTGGTATTCATATGTATCTTGGTCCTATTCTTATCCTTGTTGCTTTGGGCGATGGTGTTTGGGTTCAGATTTAGTCCAAAATTAGAGGTTGTGTAGCGGCTTGTGGTGTAGCGTGTGTATCAAGTTTTTGGGTCTGAAATATGTAATGATTGTATCGTGTTGATCTAATCATTGATTTGTGTTGTGGTATGGTCTACTACTCATTCCTTCCCACCACTGGAATGTTTAGTGTTGACCTATTTTAGATCTTTGTCTTGGCTTACTTGGAAGATTATGCTTCCTAAAAGACAGTATTTATTTGAGAATGATCTGATTGAGTTGGATATAGAAAAAGTGTGACATTGTTTTGAAGAGATGTGAGATTGGAAAGGAAAGATCTGACTGTTGGTGATGTGAGTGAGTGTGTTGGTTTTGAAGCACTGGAATCAGTTCGATTTGTGCAGATTGTGTTTTAGTGGTGGATTATTTCTTTCTTTCTCTCTTTCTTTAGTAGTGAGCCTTTTTCTGGGCAGTGACTGTTGGTATTTTGGTATGGTTTTGTCATTGATGTCAACACCTACTAAAACACTAGCACTTTGGAGATCCAGCAGCATTCACCGGCAAGTAAGTAACTATTGCATAGTTACTGGTATATGGTACACCGGCAGGATATAATGATCACCGGCACTTGGAATGGCATGGAAGACACTTGGTAATATCGAAGACATCATGTGGACATCTTGTCTTAATGAATTGATCATTGGTATATTCATATTTGCATATTTGCTTTTACCGGCAAATAGGTCCAGGGTTATCCAGGGTTACACTGGCAGGTTTATCTTTTCCAGATCAGCTTGGCATGCTATGGAGATGATTAATTATTGTTGTAAATGCATTAAGATGACATGTTCAATCAGTTATTGCATCAGATATTATATTGTTTGTAAAATGTTTTTATTGTAATATCTTGTAGAGCCGACCTACTAAAATTGGTCTTAGGTTATGGTATAAATGTAAGATCTTATTTGTAAGATCAAGTGTGAAATGCGAAAAAGAATTGTGTGAAGGTATATGCGAGATTAAGAAGAGCTATACATGCAGACATCATTTGAAGGTGAAGCTAGGTTTTTATGAAAGCATATCAGCATTACACCGGTACTGAATCCAGCATATGAAGATGTTATTTTGTGCAGTACATTCTTATTGGATTTAACCATCCAATTGTAGTCAGTGTGACTCCCATTTGTGTTTGAGCAGTGAGCTCTAAGCGCTTGGCCTTTCTGCATGTGCAGACCCCATTTATGTACACTTACTATCTGCAGTAGTATCATCTGATTGTGGGTAAGGTTTCCCATCATGGTTTTTCCCCTTACAGGGTTTCCACGTACAAATATTGGTGTTATGTGTTGTGGATGACTTTGTGTTTATGTTTCATGCACTAATCTTTATCGGTGTAGCAATTAACTGTTAAAACTGTCTACCAACATACTTAACTGGTTTACCGGTATTAAGCATTAAGTTGGTTAAGTTGTTTTTGGTTTGAATTTATTTGACAACTGATTCACCCCCCCCCCCCCCCCGCCTCTCAGTTGTCTCTGGGACCTAACAATTGGTATCAGAGCTTAGTCCTCTTTTGCAGAAGTTTAATAGCTTGAGGAGATTCAATGTCTACTAATTATTTCAGGAAGGACAATCCTAAACTTGATGGAACTAACTATGGCAAATGGAAGATCAGAATGGAGACACATCTAAATTGCATTAGAAAGGACATCTGGGATGTTACAAAGAATGGTTATACTGCTGCTGTACCAGGTCAGCCTAGTCCAGCTAATTTGACAAAAGATGAGGAAAATGATTGCAAAGCAAGAGAAGCACTTTTGAGCACATTATCAGATCAACAAATCATGGGACTATCAGATAGGTCTACTACTAAAGCTATTTGGGATCATTTGGAAACACTGAATGAAGGAGATTCCACAATCAAAATTGCAAAACTTGAAAGCTTTCGGGTCAGGTATGAACATCTGAAAATGGAAGAAGATGAAATGATTTCTACTTTTATGGAAAGAGTAAATGAAATTGTTTTGGGTATTAAATGTTGTGGAGGAACTTTAAGTGAGGATGAAATTGTTTCAAAAAATTTAAGAGGATTGCCACCGGCATATAAAATGAAGGTTACTGCTATAAATGAGTTAAGAACTATGCCTAATACATCAGTAACTAGGGATATATTGATTGGAAAACTTTCAGCTTTTGAAATTGAAGAATTTGGTCATGTTGCTACTATAAAGACAGATTTGGCCTTTAAAGCATCAACATCATCTGCTCCATCATTTGACAAATCTGATTGGAAAACCTTTTATGCAAGAGAACTTGAAGAACTTGAAGCACTGTTTGCAAAGAAAATGCCTAAAGGTCCAGTTGGAAGTAAGTATGAAGGTAAAGCACCTTTTAAATGTTTTAATTGCAATAAGATTGGTCATATGGCTTCGAGATGCCCTGATAGACATGCTAGACTAAGAGAAGAAGCTAGAAGGACATACAAGCCTAATCCTGAATATCAGAGATACAGATTTAAGAAGAATAAAGACAAATCTTGTTACATTGTTGATGAAGGTGTGACTAATGATTCTGATGAAGAACCGACAGACAATGGATGAGTTTTTGTTGCTATAACAGAAGATCAACCGGCACCTACTACTCAACCGGTAGTACAGGCCTTGGCAGCTAAAGTTGAAGTAAAGGATGAATGGATCATTGATTCAAGATGCTCACATCATATGATAGGAGATAAAGGTAAATTCTTGAACTTTCAAGAATATAATGGCGGTTTAGTGAGATTTGGAGATGACAAAGCTTGCTCAATCAAAGGTAAGGGTATAATATCTCTTGATGGTAAGCATAACACTGACAATGTCTACTATGTTGAAGGATTAAAGCATAATCTTTTGAGTGTTGGTCAATTAGTTGAGAAAGGATTTCAGTTACAATTTAAAAATGGAAAATGCAAAATCATGAATAGAACTGGTTTGGAAATTGCAACTGGTAATCAGACTAGAGGTAATATCTTTCATTTGAATAACAGTGAAAAGACATGCTTAATTGCACACATAGATAAAAGTTGGTTATGGCATAAAAGACTCTGTCATGTAAACTTTGATTGCATGGTAAAAATCAGTACTACTAAGGCAGTTAGAGATTTACCTAAAACTGTCAAACCTCATAATACAGTATGTAAGGAATGTCAATTTGGAAAACAAGTTAGAGCTAGTTTCAAAAGTATTCCAGAAAAATCCAATAATGCTCTTGATTTGATTCACACTGATTTATGTGGTCCAGCTAGAACTAAAAGCTTACAAGGTGAGATATTTCATGCTAATCATTGATGACTATTCTAGAATGTATTGGGTTACTTTTCTCAGAGAAAAATCAGAAGCACTTGGAAAGTTTAAACTGTTCAAAGCAATGGTTGAAAATGAAACTGGTAAGAAAATCAAATGTCTCAGATCAGATCAAGGAGGAGAATTTACATCTAAGGAATTTAATACATTCTGTGAAGTGAATGGAATCAGAAGAAAACTATCAGCACCTCGGACACCACAGCAGAATGGAGTTGTTGAAAGGAAAAACAGAACTATCTTGGATGCAGCAAGAAGTATGTTATCAGAAGCAAACCTACCACATGTATATTGGAGAGAAGCAGTTAGTACAGCAGTCTATACATTCAACAAAGTTCACATCAAAGGTGAAACCGGTAAGACCCCTCATGAACTATGGTTTGGTAATACTCCTACTCTTAAGTATTTCAGAATATTTGGAAGCAAATATTACATTAGAAGAGATGAGTATATTGGCAAATTTGATCCTAGAAGTGATGAAGGAATATTTCTTGGTTATTCATCTAAGAGCAAGACATATAGATGTTTTAACAAAAGATTGCAGAATATTGTTGAAAGTACAAATGTAAAGATTGATGAACAATTCAGAGGAACTTCAAGGTATATAGACTTTGAACCGGCAACAGAAATTCTAACAAATGAACCTACATTGAATCCACCAATACAGAATGAAGATCCAGTTACCTCGGTAACATCTGAGGATTCCATAGTAATTGAGGAACAACAGCAAACAAAGACATCCCGGTATGTAAAACTGAATCATTCTGAAGATCAGATAATTGGAAACAAATTTAAAGGAGTTATGACAAGAGGAAGATTGGCAAATGAAAAGGTATGTCTTATTTCTCAAATTGAACCATCATCTGTTAATGAGGCATGTGAAGATAAATTTTGGATTAAAGCTATGGAAGAAGAATTAGAACAAATTGAGAAAAATAACACTTGGACATTAGTTCCCCGGCCTAAAGATAAAAATGTAATTGGAACCAAATGGGTATTCAGAAACAAACTTAATGAAGATGGTAAGGTTGTCAGAAATAAAGCAAGACTAGTGTGTAAGGGATATTTCCAGAAAGAAGGAATTGATTACAATGAAACCTTTGCACCGGTAGCTAGAATTGAGGCAGTCAGATTATTTTTGGCTTTTGCAGCACACAAGAACTACAAAGTTTATTAAATGGATATTAAATGTGCATTTTTGAATGAAGATCTTGAAGAGGAAGTCTATATTGAACAACCTGATGGATATTCTTTGACAGATGACAATGATATGGTTTGCAGGTTAAGAAAAGCTCTGTATGGATTAAAACAAGCTCCAAGAGCTTGGTATGCAAGACTGGATAAAGATCTTTTGAAGATTGGTTTTACTAAAGGAAATGCAGACAACAATTTATATTACAAAATAGCTAATGATGACATCTTGATTATAGAAGTATTTGTTGATGATATAATCTTTGGAGGAGAAGATGGATTATGTAAAGACTTTTCTATTAAAATGCAGTAAGAATTTGAAATGTCTATGATTGGAGAAATAAAATTCTTTTTAGGATTGCAGATTTCATAGACTGATAAAGGTATATTCTTGAGTCAATCCAAATACTTAAAAGAGTTACTAAAGAAATTTGGGATGGAGAATTCTAAACCGGTAAGCACACCTATGACAACAAATGACAAATTATCACAAAGGGATGAATCTACACTTGTTAATCCAACTAGATACAAATCTATGATAGGAGGTTTACTGTATTTGACTCAAACAAAACCTGATATTATGAATGCAGTATGTATTGTTTCAAAATTCCAAAGTAATCCTAGAGAAAATCATGAATCAGCAGTAAAAAGGATTTTCTGATACTTACAAGGCACTATAAATCTTGGATTATGGTATCCTAGAGATGAAAACTTTGAATTATGTGCATACACAGATGCAAATTGGGCAGGAGATGTGGATGATAGAAAAAGCACCACCGGCGGAGCATTCTTTCTTGGAAACAGATTAGTTTCTTGGTTGAGTAAGAAACAAAGTTGTACATCTTTACCAACAGCATAATCAGAATATGTTGCAGCAGCAACTAACTGTACACGAGTACTATGGCTTAAGCAAATGTTGAAATACATAAAGGTAAAATGCAAGGAACCTATTACTATCTATTGTGATAACACTGTAGCAATTGATATATCTAAGAATCCGGTATTACATTCTAAAACAAAACATGTTTCTATCAAACTGAATTTTCTAAGGGAAAAAGTTGAAGCAAAAGAGATAAAACTGGTTTATGTGAATACTAAAGAGCAGATTGCAGATATCTTTACTAAACCTCTATCTAAGGAGACTTTTGAATATCTCAGAGATCAGCTTGGGGTCATACCCCCACCAATAGAGAATTAGGAAGTTGATGATTGTCATCAACTGGCAGAATTAGCAGAGATATATTCTTACTCTGGCTTTGATGAGGAAGCTACTTCTCAGGGGGAGTAGTTGGTATATTGAATTGATTGGTATTTTGTATATGAACTTGGTTTTGTTGTAACTTTGGCATTTGATGTCAAAGGGGGAGAGATTGGTATGGAAAAACTTTGAAAAAAACAAGGAAAACACATGTTGCTGACAGGGGGAGAGATTGTTGTTTGGGAGAAATTATTACTCTCTGTATTTTAATTTCTGGTTATGATCTTTTTGGAGATTTTTGGTTTTTGGTATTTGGCAATTCTGTTTTGGCACTTTGATGGTTTTTCCATCTTGTGTTGCCATCAATGCCAAAGGGGGATATTGTTGGCATTTTGGTATGGTTTTGTCATTAATGTCAACACCTACTAAAATACTAGCACTTTGGAGATCCAGCAGCATTCACCGGCAAGCAAGTAACTATTGCATAGTTACTGGTATATGGTACATCGGCAGGATATAATGATCACCGGCACTTGGAATGGCAAGGAAGACACTTGGTAATATCGAAGACATCGTGTGGACATCTTGTCTTAATGAATTGATCATTGGTATATTCATATTTGCATATTTGCTTTTACCGGCAAATAGGTCCAGGGTTATCCAGGGTTACATCGGCAGGTTTATCTTTTCCAGATCAGTTTGGCACGCTATGGAGATGATTAATTATTGTTGTAAATGCATTAAGCCGACATGTTCAATCAGTTATTGCATCGGATATTATATTGTTTGTAAAATATTTTTATTGTAATATCTTGTAGAGCCGACCTACTAAAATTGGTCTTAGGTTATGGTATAAATGTAAGATCTTATTTGTAAGATCAAGTGTGGAATGCGAAAAAGAATTGTGTGAAGGTATATGCGAGATTAAGAAGAGCTATACACGCAGACATCATTTGAAGGTGAAGCTAGGTTTTTGTGAAAGCATATCAGCATTACATCGGTACTGAATCCAGCATATGAAGATGCTATTTTGTGCAGTACATTCTTACTAGATTTAACCATCCAACTGTAGTCAGTGTGACTCCCATTTGTGTTTGAGCAGTGAGCTCTAGGCGTTTGGTCTTTCTGTATGTGCAAGCCCCATTTATGCACACTTACTATCTGCAGTAGTATCATCTGATTGTGGGTAAGGTTTCCCACCGTGGTTTTTCCCCTTACAGGGTTTCCACGTACAAATACTGGTGTTATGTGTTGTGGATGACTTTGTGCTTATGTTTCATGCACTAATCTTTACTGGTATAGCAATTAACTGTTAAAACTGTCTACCGACATACTTAACTGGTTTACCGGTATTAAACATTAAGTTGGTTAAGTTGTTTTTGGTTTGAATTTATTTGACAACTAATTCACCCCACCCCCCCTCTTAGTTGTCTCCGAGACCTAACAGTGATCCCACTTGTAGTGAGCATTTTTTGGTAGTGAGCCACCATTTGTAAAAATCACCTTAATCGATGTTTATATTGAGAACTAACATTCTCCATGGTTTTTCCCTTCTTGGGTTTTCCACATCATATCTGACATTCATTGTGTGATTTGTTGTATGTTTCTATTTTCATGTTATATCTATGTTAATTAATTCTATTGGTTTGAATCCGAATGTGAAAAGGATAAAAGAAATTGCTTTAAGTAATCAATTGATTCACCGCCTCTCTCTTAGTTGCCCGAATATTCAACATGTAGTCATCTCGACCCAAAACCAAATGTGTTAACCAAGGAGTAAGAACACACTAGGCATTTCATATCATGAACTCAATTGGTCCCAATTTACCTTCACATGTTTCCTCCAACTGGTGCATGTTTCCTTTCTTTGGCACATGCAATGGGACCTCTTATACAGTCACGAAGCTAACACAATGTGCACTCTATCACTTCTAACTCTCTATCTTTTCAAGCAAAACCTTTGAAACTTCATGTGTAGCCTTAATTTCCAAACTACAGTCCAAAATAATCAATAAGAGTAATTGTGGTACTAAAAGAAATGACAATGTGACCTAGTACAAATGCCACCTCTAAGAAGCAAACTTCAAAAACTTAGTGCAAACACTACTATACTTCTACGAATGTGCTAGATAATCAAGAACAACTAATTTTGGTACATATTTTGAATGTTGCGTCTATAATGATAACATTAACATTCTGCAATAGGCAATCTAGGTGGACATTAATGAAAGTATTTCTCCAACAGAATTTGTCCAATAATCTCCAATATAGGCAATTTGGGGGGTCATACCATCCTTGCAAATTGTGCGTGCACTTTCAATTGGGTATATGAGTTTAAAAGGAGTTTGAATGGTTTATGCTTCAATTTATTACACAAAATTGGACAACTAAGCCTATAAAATCATTGGTGACAATCCCCATTGTAAGGTAAGGCCAAATTTAACTGTTATGAATTTATTATGGTATTCACCCCTATTCTTGAGCACCATTTCCAACTACTATATGAATGTAACTTCTCAAATCTTGAGTTTAGAGTATTTTGTGTGTTTTGAAGTCCATTTGACAATTGGGAACAAGATTGAGGTAATAACTTGGAGGTAGGAGGTAGATATATCAATCATTGGTGTCATTTCATGTAGATCTAGGGCCCTGTACAACTATAATAGTTGTACCCACCTGTGACTAAGCTTTATGTGTTGAAATAGTCTTGCATTATATCAAACAAATATTTTTTCAATGTGAATTTGATGTGAAAATCATATGAATGTTTCTTCAAGTTTGCTAAATTGATATTTATCTCTATATTTATGGACAACAATGTAATGAGAGATTAATTGTAAAATTAGATGTTTATGGTGTGGATTGGGATGCTTAGCTCAATGATTGGGGAAGTGTGGATTTGACACCCCGCTAGTAGGAGTTTGAGGGTATAGCCCTTCAAAATAAATTATTAACAAAAAAGTTAAAAGACAGTGCAAGAAGTAAACAATGCAGATAGTAAAGCAACAAGAAAAGGAAATGATGATAGAGCATAGATGCTAAAGTACTAGTAGATGCATTAAAACAAAAAATTAGAGGAAAAAATTACACCTAACTAACAAAAGCACTAATCCATAGAGTAGAAGTCCTAATCTACATAGGCACTAATACATTGGGCATACGCACTAATCCAAAGGTCCTACAAGAAAACAAATAAAATTATAGAAACAAAAAGATAACAAACAAAGAAGATAAGTAAGAATCGATGATTAAGATTCAATGTTTAACAGATAGCTAGGGTTGAATGAGAGTGAAGGCATAGGTTAAGGGCTTAACTTTGTGACAAGTGTCACAAGGTAGAGGCATGAAACATACATGTGAGAGTTAGGTGTGCTCATGCACATGGTGATACTCGTGAAAGGGACAAGAGAGGGAAGTAGTGTGTCTACTTCATGACACATGTAAGAGGTAGGGTACCTATGAGGTAATCTTTGCATATTCACACATGTGTAAGCATGAGAGGGGTGGGGACAACTATCACATGAAGGCAAGTTTGTAAGAAACTTGAGTTGTTTCGCTTATGTTGTCATTGATGTCAACCTATTTGATGTTGTCATTAATGCCACTATGTGTGGTGTGGATGTTGTAGATGGTCCAGAAATGAGTGTTCAAGTGCTGCTATGTCCATTGGTGGTGTTGCTGAGTTAGTATGAGGTGTTTTCAGAAAGTTGGTCTAGTGGGAGTTTCAATATGCAAGAAACATTATTTAAATGTGTAGTGTCATAAAATTGCGACCCTAGCAATTTTTGACTACATTAGGGTCCTCATGCACGCGAGATCAAATCCTCTAGCCTGATCGGAGACCGGAGACTGCTCAACCCTCAGAGTCTACTTCTTTCTTGGCCTCCGCATCACCCCGTCCACACTCTGCCCTGGAGAAAGGGGTAGGACAGGGGCGTGGCGCCCTTGTCCTCCCAGGATAGGGGCATGGCGCCCCTGTCCCTGCCCTATTATGGGGCATGACCTTCCTAGAGCATGCATTGTGGGTTGTGCATTGGGCAGGAAACTCCCCCGATGTCGGCCTATGATGAAAATCAAATCCACTAGCATGTATTTAAGGGGCATTCGTCCTCTCGTTTGCATAAGTTGAATAAGTCGAAGTTGGATAAGATTGGAGTGGGTCAAGTTGCATAAGCGATCAAGCATTTTTTTCCAACATTGAGCATTCTCAAGTCTCCCTTCAAGGCTAGGTGTTGCATTCAAGTCAAGGATTGAACCATTGAAGAGGAGATTGAGTCCAACATTCAATTCCACACAAGCACTTCTATCAGCATTGCTATCACAACCTCCCTTGAGGTGATTTACAATTCAATCTTTTATTTACATCTACTTGCACGTATTTTCTTTCATTACTTGGTTAATTCCAAAATTGGGGTTTGACCTAAAGGTAAACCCCCAATCCCAACCCATTTCCCTCTCTTTTATGTGTGTAGGTTGCAGGTGCGCAACTGTAGTTTCGGATTCAGGCTCCATTTGCAAAGGCGGAAAACCCCTTTTCATTTCGCGGATTTTTTGGAGGACCGTGTACATTCCCGCCACGGTCTGGACAACTTTTCCTCAAATTCGCAGGGCGACTTCGTCTCGACATATTACTGTCAGATCCAGGTGCACAGCTTCATCCCATACTCCGATCTCAAGTTATAATCAGTTCTTTGTCACTTTTACACTACATAATTCAATCAATTCCTTTCCATTTCAAATAAGAAAGAGGGGATCAACTTATCATTCCCATTTCATTCAGAATTCAATCTTCATCCTTGAAGGTTGAATCTAGTGAATCCTCACCTCCTCTTCCAATGTAACTATGTGAAAAGTGTTTGAAGGGAAATCCGTAGTGAAACTCTCATCTCTCCTTGAAGGGAAGGGTAGTTTTCCTCTTGATCTCTCATGCACATTTCACCAACATTACAAAATGTAGGAAAGAGTATTTAATGTTCTCTTGGAAGAATGCTCTACATTCCTCTAGTCTTTTATGTTCATGGCCTATGGTACTGGATATAATGTTTATGTTTTGTGGATATTGCACTATCGTGTTTTCAAGTTCTCAGTTGCTCAGATGATATTGATTGTGGTGATTTGCTAACAATGAGGTTGTCTGTCAGGACTATCCAAGGAATGTTTTGCATTGCTTCGCTATGGTGATTTAGGTGTTGTGGCTTGGAGGACATTTTCATATGGTTTGTACAATGTTCCAGTTCAAATTTCTAGTGTTGATTCGTTCAGCAAGTGAAGTTATGTTGTTATGTGTTAGTGTTGTTAGCTATGGTAGTCTCTTACTGACTTGAGTGGTGTATTTTGTTTGGATCGTGTCTTTTGGTCTTAATATATGTTGGAGATTGAATTAGGATGTTGATATGGGTCTAACCATGGCGTGGGTAGATCTCCATTGAGTATTTTGCATTGGTTGATGTCTTTGGGTCGATTAGTTAACACATTTATTTATTGTTCTACACGTTACGGTTGATGTCGACTTTGGTAGATGTTCTAGCATGTGCAATTCATTGGAATCAACTTTGGAAAATGTGTTCTAATGTGTTTGGGTCCCCTTTATCTCCTGGAGTGGACCATATTTTATAGTTTTTGTCCAAGTGGCCGAATTCATGTATATTTTGTCTACGGCTAACCTAGTTGAAGGTTTCAATGTATAACCTTGTATAAATAGATGTGTGGATGTATGAGTCGAGTTATGGAATGTATGTGGATTGTTGTGAATTAGATATGAATGATTTGCAAGCAGCAAAATTGTGAATTTTAGTTTGTGATGATCTTCACTAATCATGTCTTCAATGTGTTAGTATGTTGAGATAGTGAATGAAGTCAGTGATTTGCCATGAGTTGAGATAGTAAATGAAGTCAATGATGCTCGCCATGACATTGTTCACTTGACATAGTGGATCAAGGATAGTTTCATGACCAAGAGATTTTGTTCATTACAGTTCATTATTCCCCGTACTTGCCAAAAGATAGTGTGTCCTTTGGCAACCTGTGCAACTCTTTGTATCTTGTCCTAAAATTGTGTCTCAGTATTGCAAGTCTTTTGTATAAATTGCCTTGAGGTTGTGTGCCTTAGTCTTGCAAGTCCTATAAGGTGCAGTGATCCCCTTGGCCTTGAGGCCAAAACATTGTAGTTAATTGTCCACATTGTGAGTGTTATTCTCACTGCGGTTTTTCCCTTCTTGGGTTTTCCATGTAAATCTGGTGTTCTTTTGTGTGTTGTGCTTTGTACTTTCATGTTTCATATTTTCAGTGATAAGTTAATTGTGAACTGAAGGTTAAATGATAATAAGTAAAGTATTTTAAGGTCCGGACTGATTCACACACACACCCACACCCCCCTTCCCCCACGCCCCCATTATCTAAGCCCTATGGTGTGTTCAACAATTGGTATTAGAGCAAGGTTTCTCTGAGATAAGCTTAACCACTTGAGGAAGATCTAGGATGGCACAAGAAGTCTATTTGAAGGCATTTAAGTTTGATGGCACGAATTACTCTACTTGGAAGTCGCAAATGGAATATCATTTGAGTTCACTATCTCTTGGAATATGAGAATTTATCAAGAGTGGATATATTGCTCCACAAAGTGGCTCTACCACTCCAAATGAAGTCAAGAATTGTGAAAGTATTGCCAAGGCAAGAAAAATACTTGATAGTAGTTTGAGTGACTCAAAGTTTTTCAAGACCACTGGATTTGGGATAAATCGAGCAGTTTTTATGAAGGAGATGAGAAAACCAAGAAAGTCAAATTGCAAAATCTAAAGCACACATTTGAGACATTGGGGATGTCTAAAGATGAGAACATTGAAAGCTAATGCAACGAGTGAATGGTGTTGTCAATGCAATCAGAGCTATTGGTGGAATAATGGAAAAAGGTGAAGTTGTAGGAAAAGTGATGAGAACATTGTCTAAAAGTTGTAAGCCTAAGAAGTTTGTCATTGAAGAAAGTCATGATATGGATAAGTACACCTTAGATCAGTTATATGGGGCACTCTTTGTCTTTGAGATTGCAGTTTTTTAGTGAGCAACACAATGAGGAGGAGGCAGCATTCAAAGTTACCAAGAAGATTGAAGATGAGCCTAAATCAAACAATACCAATACCTGGATGAAGTGGAAGGAAAAAACACTTGGATGAAACAAAATATCAAACGAACGAGTAGATGGGGAATTAATATGCACAATTGCCCAAACAAATTTGCAGAAATGAAAAGGCATTTGCGAGAGTCAAAGTGGTGCTATGGGCAAAACATCTAGGACAAAAAAGGAAATACTATGTCAAGCATTTCAATCCCACATGTGACCATTAACCAAAACACTACATAGAAGATGTAAAATGGAAAGCTAAACTGCTAATAGCCCAGTTAAGAATTAGCTTACACCATATGAGGTGCCAAATGGTGAGGTGGAAAACAGCCGTGGAAAACAGTCAAAGAGGAATGGGATGATAGGGTTTGTTGTCTTTGCACTTCAAGGTTGGTGGAAAGACTGACATTACACATGGAGTGTTCAACATTTGAAGACATTTAGGGCAAATATTCTAATATTCTAAAAATGGAGTGTCTAAATACTTTGTTAGAAGAGGAATGAGTCTCTAAAGATGACAAATCACTTTGGTCAAAATTCACAACCGAAGAAACTTGATCAGCAAAGCTTAATGGTCACAATATGTTTGTGACTGAAGTTTGTTGGTTGGATCTTTTAGAGTCATTGCATTGTTTTCAATTTTGGATTCCATAGCTTGCTCTCGTAGACCTCACTAATAAATTTCATTTCATTGATGAGAGTTAAAGTGCCCTTGAGCTCAAAACAATCCCAAGAAATAAACTTCTTAATATGCCTGCGATATATTTTGAGAGAGTACTAAAATATGCTGAATTTAATTGTAGTTTATTAACACCGTACAAGAAAAAAAATGACAAACAGTAATGTGAAAGTAAAGATCTGACTATTTTTTTCTGCCACTGCTATTTGGCCCTTTCTACAAGCATTTCTTATCTCATCTTCTCTTCTTGTTCAAAATGTGTTAAAGAAATGAGCTTGTAACGACACACTGGGCCGGATTATTTTAGCATAATAAACATGTACTTGGATAGTGCTTGTCTAGATACAGATAAAGCTATCTTAAAATATAATAATATCATATGTTGGGAGATAATGCTAGCCTTAATTGCTTCAAGCTATGCTGACATTATTTGCTCTTCTGTAAGTAAGAGTTTGTAGGTTTTGAATATAGTAGTGTCTTCATATAACAAGATTGATCTTATCCATGCCATACAATTATATACTGACTGGTTATAATGTGAAACCTACAACATTGGAGTCTTGTTAATCATGCTCAGTATCTGTTTGGATGGAAGATAGTTTTTTTTATTGAAATAAATTTTGATTGGTACATTGCAAAACAGATGCCCTTGCAATATAAATTGCTTATACATCAAAAACCTGTAATAGTTAATATAATATGAACAAATGGATGACAAATCGTACACCCTCAAAATGGAAAGGACTAAATTAGAATGAACAAATCAATCAAACCAATAAATGCAATCAGGTATAGCTGTTTTGTGTGATCTTTGTAATGACTGAGAGGGGAATGACTAAGTTGTGTCCGTTATTCCCAACTAAAAGAATTCTTCCAAAGCTTGGGTTAGTACTATTAGTTGTGGCATTAAGAACTATTGTAAGCTTCTTGGTCTCCCCCTTGTCAGCTCTGAATGAAAATGGCGTAATAGTAACAGACACACCCCATGGTGGACTCCAGAGAACTTTGTAGTTTTCACTAGCTGCAATATTTGTAAGACTCCTCTGAATGGTACGAGAATTAATCAAAGTACCCACTGTGATTGAAGGAATGTTGAGATCAGAACCCATTCCAGTGTCTGATTTACACACACAACCAGTGTAATTGAGAACCAATGGTGCTGATCCATTTATGCTACATAAGAATGCGACATAATCATCGAAACCTGGAATTTAACCATATCAATGAAAGTGAGCTCATGCATATTGGGATTTTTATTCTATGGTTGCAATTTGAACTCATATAAGAAACAGTACAAAAATTGGTGTTCAGAGAACAATATCCTATTCACTGCAATGAAATGAAAGAGCTAAGAAGTGTCTAAAATAGAATCTATCATCAAATTAGGTTTACTAGCTGTTATGAGAACAGACTCTGCAATTAGATATCATTTGTTTATGGGAAATAGACTGGAATTTCTACCTGCATTGAATATTAGTCCTGGATCTAAAGCAGCAGTTGGATTGACAGACCCACTTCCCATGTCAAAAGGGGTGGCTGGAGTCAGATCAGCATCAGGATTGCTGAAGGAATGCTGTGCCATAATTGGTGATCCTTGCTTGTCATAGACTGATGCAGTGGTGGATAATGCTGAACCAATGGCTGCTGGGTTGAAATTGGAATATTTCTGTTTCACAAGAGCTGCCACTCCTGCTATATGTGGTGCTGCCATGCTTGTCCCAGATAACATTGCAAAATTTTCACCTATTTAGCAAGAAATTTGAAGCACTGAGTTCTCTTTCGTCATTTATTTTGATAATATCATGCAAGATCTATTGTGTGAATTTGAAGATCATCTATCACATTATTGATTATACCAAGAGGAATGTAAAAATTTGAATGTCAAAAATGGCATTTAGCTGCCATGCTTGTCTCAGATAACATTGCAAAATTTTCACCTATTTAGCAAGAAATTTGAAGCACTGAGTTCTCTTTCGTCATTTATTTTGATAATATCATGCAAGATCTATCGTGTGAATTTGAAGATCGTCTATCCCATTATACCAAGAGGAATGTAAAAATTTGAATGTCAAAAATGGCATTTAACTGGTCAAGGGAAGATTGAAAATATTGTGTTCCAAATGCAAATCAAGGCCAGCCTTTTTTTTGCATTTCAAAATAACTGCATACTACTCTGGATAAGATTAATAGTTCTCTATATAATAGGCATTTCTATATATTGCAGTGGTTTTTGGTAGAAAGACCACTTCAGATTATTCAGAATAAGCAATGTATAGCTACAACTACCACCCTGGCAGCAATATTTAATTATAATTATAATTACCTTATAGCAAACTGGTTGCATCATTCATCATTTCATAATGAAAATCTTGGACTAAGTATATGCCAGATAGTAGTAGATTATTTCACCTATTATTTATCCAATAAATCAAATATTTTAATGGACACTAATCAGCATTTAATTTTGCTAATAGCAATGTATCCTAATAAACAATTGATAATTGATTGGCATGCCTATCAAATTCAAAACTTATTGTTGCTCTTCATGAAACATGGACCACTTTATAAGGTCGTTAATACACTGTCCAGATAAATTGGCAGATGGAAGAAGTTGGACACTTGGTTGCTTGAATGCATAGAGTATTTATGTTTCAGGCAGATGGATGATGTTGGATGCTTGGTTGGTTGAATGCATAGAGTATTTATGTTTCTGCTAAGAAATAGTCCAGAAGACTCGAACCAATCCATTTTGGAGATATGAATTTAAATGAATTTGCTAGGCATCAGAACTGAAGGTCCATGGGGTGGAGCTTTCTGGTTTCTCTTAAGAGGATCTGAAAAGCTATTTTAGGTCCTGTCATGCTGCTAAGAGTAGCATATAGTCCTAAGTTGTGCTGAAATTTCCAAGCAATGTTAGAGAGAAAGTTGGAAGCTGTGAGGCAAGTGTGAAGAATCATAAAAGTAGATGCGCTTTTAAGAGAATCTGCACGAATCTTATCCATTTTAGAAATCCTTGAGTGCAAAACTGCAAATAAAGGTTTATTGGGCACAGCATGGCCCAAAACTTTCTAACAATTCAGAAGTGTCACACGAGGTACAAGACCCTGGTTTACTGTCTTTGCCAACCTCTTTCCCTATAATACAAATGTGGTAGATTTCATCATTGGATTAATGAGTGTCTGTCAGCATAGAAGACTAAGATACTCCCTCAAACACTAGATTGGTTGGATTACATGGCTGATATATATGTGTGGGGGGTTTTGTAGATCCTGTTTGGTATGATCTTGACTATATGCTGTAGAAAAGCTACTTAAAGCAAACCATATGCAGGTGGACTGCTTAATATTGCAGGCTTCTTACCATATAAATTACTTAAAACGTGTAGGTAAGATTCACACATGACTTCAGAGAATCATTCTGCATACAATATATATGAAAAAATAATGACTTACTAAACATTAACAGCTCCCAAACAAATAATCAACAATAAACATACTGAAGAAATTTTAATGATTATGTGCAGAAGCAAAAATGTGGCTAGATGAAACTTTTGATGACTTTGGAACTGGAACGTTTGATGGTTTACCTTGATCAGATTGCAACAGGCTTCATAGGAGTCATGGTAAGAGTAAATTATAAAGAGAAAACTGGATAGCCGCAGGCTTTAAAAACATTTCACAAAAAAGTCTTGAAATTGTTGATGATAAGCATCACCCGAAGGAATAATTACTAATGAGGAAATATTTGTGGTGGTGGAGTCGAATGGTAAAAAGATACCTTCAAATTCGGCTGAATCAGTGCCAACAGAGCTCCAGGCACCCCATATGAGATGCCCAGGAGCTATGATATTTGGTTTCAACACGTCTGCTGCATCCATTAAATTGTTGTTGAGATTGGGGCCTCTTGAAGAATAATACACTAACTTAGGGCCAGTTTTACTGTAATTAGCTTTCATTCCTCCAAGGATTCTTGCAACTCCTCCAAACTTCAGTACCCTGTCTGATTCATTTCTGACTATGGAATCATTGTAGTATTTCAGAAAAATCTGAAAAATTTACACAAACTCAATGTCAATCAGAGTGAAGGACTATTTCTTTTCCTCTTTCTCTCTCCCCTTTTCACATGCATATATAACACTTCCAACTGCTTACATCATCAAAGGAACTGGATAGAACATACTACTATAAATGCCTATTAAATTATGAGAGAACCCATTTAGATGCAGTCCATAATTAATATTAAAGCATTACCTTGGAATTATCAGCAGATTGAATTATCACACCAGGTATCATCATAGGAACTGGATTCATCTGAAATCCAACCACAAAAGGATCTGTGTAGAAGACAATTCCTGCAGCACTCAAATTTTTTGCAGTCATAACTGCTCGTCTCACAGAAGATAGGCCAAGCACAAAACGTATTGTGTAGCTACAGATCAGGAGGTTTCCTTCAACAATTTCCTCTTCCAAGATATTGGGATCTTGGCATTCATTAGCATACATATCATCAGTTCCATTCTTTTGGGCATGGACAGCGGCAACTAGATTGAACATATCATCATCGTCTGTCCCAGCTGAAAATGCCAAGAAAAGCAGTTTTAGTGTACAGATTAATACCTATTACCTGATGACATCATCACAACTGCAAAGGACTAGTAAAGAAAGTAAAAAATTTCAGTATAGGTTTTACTCACGTGCAAGCCCAACTCCTGATATTGTTAGATTGTTGCCAAGAACTATTGAATTGTTATAACTACGATCATGGGTAGCAGCTCCCACTGTGAATATCCATGGACTGAAAGATAAAATGCTCTTTGGAGTTGGCCCAGTGTTTCCTGCAGCTTGAACAACAAATATTCCAGCTTTCACAGCAGATAACAATGCCATGTCTATTGGGTTGAAGAAGGTTGCAATCCCAGGAGGTGGCCTGCCAGGTGTAATTGAGAGTGACAGGATATCGACCCCATCTTGAGCTGCCTAGAATATGGACACATAAAATGTATTGTCATATTCTCTGAGGAAACCTATGGAAAATGCAAGAATCCCAATATCCTACTAGTTTTAGATTATAAATTCAGCAGGCAATTCATGCCAACAGAAATTCTGAACAGTTCAGGGAAGCATAGAATCTGACCTGATCTATTGCAGCTACAACATCTGCTGCAAATCCTCCAAAGCCTGAATACAAGGCCTTGTAAATTGCAATGCTGCAGAAATCAATGTAAAGAGTGTTAGCATATGATCATCAGTTTCAGTATGGAAACATGTTTACTTAAGGACTAAATTTATTGTAACCCAAATTGGGGGAATGACTTTTTAGCACCAATGCCCAAGAAAACTTATTTCTTTGTTACTTTGATGTAGAGATTTAGCTACAGGGTTGACCAAATGAAGTTGAAGAGGTGTAGGAACATATTCAAAATCAATGCAGACATCTGTTGTGCCTGTATGAATGAATGGGTTAAAATTTAATTCCAACACATGTTTGCTCGTACAGCAGAACCTACTTATAAGAAACGCAACGTGATGAGAAACGAGATATTTACAAGTTGCGTATAAGAAATGGACACTTACTTTGGTAAGCTTTCTCCTAGATTTCTTTATGATTTAAAGTTTAAAAACCCATTCTTTATCTTTTGGAAGACTACACTTCCCTCAGTTGTCAGATGGCATAGCCTTCGTCAAACTTTCTCAAATGTGAAACATCAAATGCCAAGACCAGAAGTTAGGCTAGATCATGCTGAAAAGTATATTAATCTTTGTGAAGCATCGAAAGGTAGTGAAGTACATGGACAATTTTTGCAGAAACAATGTTATTTAAACAGTGACAAAAATCTATATTTTAGTTTTAAGATGAAAAAATCTCTATGATGGTATTTTAATTTTATTAGACCCCATTCTCATGGAAGGCCATGCATTGCAGTTGATTTTGATTCTTATTGAGAATTTTTTGTTGATATTGCCATTATTTTTCAGTCAAAACGCATGAATTTTCTTAAAAAGGCGCAGAACTAGACAAGTAAGCCATGCAAATACCAACTGTAACTGTAAGTGGCAATATTCATTTTCGTAAATATATCATTCCCCTTCATTACTCATTTTTGCAGTAAAATTAAGCATTTTGTGGAGTGTTATATCGTATGCTCATTGCTCATAAAAAGTTAAAAACACAATCTTAATTAGACTCATTAGAAGAATTTCATGCCCATACGTTCCCATATATGCATAAGTAATGCAGAGCTAAAACTTAGATCTGATGTAAACGTCAATATTTATATAACCATTAATACAAAATTAGGTTGAAAGGGAAAGTTAAGGTAAAATTTTAAAGCCGAAGGCAAAAAATCCATTTGATGAGAAAATTATTTCTCCATGATGAGTTTTCTGAAAATTGAAGAAATACCAAAAAACCCAAATGGAGCAATACTGACTGGATTTTGATAGTTAGTTAACTCTGAAATTCCTCTAAATGCAACTTAACGATAATTTCTCTTGCACATACCATGCGTGCATTTATACTGACTGGACCGAACTAAAGATTTACAGGAAGTAATATATTAAGTGTGAAATGAAGTCATTACTGTGCACGAGGAGCCATGCCACTTGCATTTCCGAAATGGTGGCCACTAACAATAACAGAGATGCCATAGTTGCCAGCTGCTATGGATGCAATGTGCCTGCCATCATCCAAGACTAAATTCAATCAAGAGAGCACAGTAGCCATGCTCCAGGGAAAACCAAAACAACCCTAAAACAAAATTAAAATTTGATCAAATAACTCACGTTCCGTGACCAATTCCATCGTAAGGAGAGGCATAGTCTTCAGAGGCATTGAAAACACCCCTTGCAATTGCAGCGGCCGCAAAATGGCGAGCTCCTATAAGCTTCCGGTTACATGATCCTGAAGGGAAATCTCTGGTGACCTCACAAGCCCCCGTAAAATGGGCAGGAATTGGGTATACTTTTGTTCCTGTGTCTGAGAAGCTTGGGTGTTTGGGGTCTATGCCTGTATCAATAAATCCAATCACAATTCCTTCTCCTGCGCCTTCTGGTCCACCATATTGAACCCATGCTCCTTTTGGCAGGCCTAGAAAATCAGGGGTATGTGTTGTAGATAGGTGGACGGGGAAATCCCTTATCACTCGAGACACCTCTGGTCTTGTTGCAAGTGTTTCTGCCTTCACAATTATCCAACCATAACCAATTGTCAGAATATAGCAAGTAGGGGAAAAAAGAGTACCCAACAGAGAGGGCTTATGCCCTTAAATTTATTCAACCATGGAATTAATTCTATGATTCTGATTCTTCTGAATATTTGTTGCCGGTGAAATTCTAATATGACTGTTAACATTCTTAAACTTGTTTCAGGATTCTGGAACTGGGTTGTATATTAACCAAAGAGATGCAAGCCTCAAAAAATAGATTCTGCATAAAAGCACCTGTTGGGGAGTGATGAGAACGGAAAACCCATTGATCAGGTAATGATAGCTGTAGAGTTTCTTGTAAGTTCCTCTCTGAAATGTGCGCTTCAAAAGAGAGTCCTGTAGTCTAACGAGATAGGATGTGTAGTCGTTCATTCCTGTCCTTTGATGCCTGAAAAATCAAAAGTCCGTCACAATAAATCAACATACTATTATACTGAAAGAAGTAAAACGTTGCCGCTATAAGACTGGTAATTACTTGGAGAGAAGCCACTGCAAGGTACTGGATTTGTGACCAAACAGTAAAAGAGGTGTTTTTCTAGTTCACAAGGAATTTTTTTTTTTGTAAATAGATAATATGGTGAATCTGATACGCTTTTGGTTGATGAAATTAGTTAACTGTGTATAGACGACAGTGAAAACGGAATGGAAGCCAGCTTCGATCATAATCAGCATGTTTGGGCTCTGTTGTCAGCTTAAACACTAGCGTGATTAAAAGAAAGGGGCATTCATGTAACGCCCACAGGAAACTTATCGAAGCCGCCATTAAAAGGGAACATTTAAAGCAGGCAAGAGCTTTCAGAGAAGAAACACGTGTACCTAAGATGTCATGTTAACCAGAAACCGAAATTATATATTGAAGTCCACCAAGGGTAATGAGAATGGGCAAAATTACATAGTTTACAGGGCAACTCCACAAAATATTATAAAAGGAAACAGACAAGAGAGTGTACATGCACATGATATAATCCGACCAACTTCTCCAAATTGAACAATATATAGGAGCTACCATTACCAGAAACTTCAAGTACTAATGGCAGAAGTCCAAGATCAGCCATGGCCATTCTTAAAGTTATATAAGCTAAATGTTTGAACTTTGACTAACTCATGAGCAATCACTGAGGTGGGCAGAATTTTCTCCCTGCCGCACCCAAATTGTAGAAAAGAGAGAAGAAAAAAGGGCACCTTGATTTATGCAGCTTGTGCAAATTTCCAGTCTTGAGATTGTGCCTGTCAAGGCTAGTGATGAGGCTCGCATTCTTCAGGTGCACAAGAGAAGAGTCTCTCAGCATAACTATGTACACAATCTCTCCTCCGGGCAGAGCTGCATCAGTGAAGCAGCAGCAACAACAAAAAACCCATATAATCACCAAACTAGCCCAATAACAGTAACATTTCTTAGAGGAAGAAGCCTCTGCATCCTCCATACTGTGCTACTGCTAATCCACAACCTCTCACTTCTGCACAACCGATTCACTACCACTGAGCAACATTGAACTAACAGCACATATGTTATATGGACTGTGTGTGTCTGCCAAGTTAGACGTTAGGAGGTTAAAAAGGTGATGGGTGGCATTACAATGATTGTGCTGATGCTCCAACGGATTTCACATCCACCAAAACTTTTGTTGCTTGACCAGGGCCCAAGCAAATGGTATCCCGAGGACAGAGTTTTACCGACTGTTGAAATGAAGAATCACGGGCAGTACACAACACACTTGCACAGAAGGGAAGAGTGCCGTTGAAGGTTAACTGTGCTAAGTACCAAAAATGAGCTCTCTAACGGATCTTCCTTGTGTTTTTTTCCTGCCCAGGCTTCTTGTCTTACTATTTCCATTCCCAAGGTACAGACTGGCCACTATCAGCCCACTTATGTAACCAAGATTTTATTCATGCCCTGTCCCTTTTCTTCAACATAAAATACTCTCATCATGGGCCCAACGGCTTTGTGGGGTTTCCATTCTGTACACACCACTAGTTCAGTTAGATTTTGATATTGAATATGCATAGTATCTCTGTTTTGGCCATTGTCTGTCCTGCATACTTGATGATGCATTCTTTTTACCAAAATGATTATAAAAACATCAAAGAAGTATTATATTAATCTAATTAGATCTACA
The DNA here is from genome assembly GCF_030272615.1 of Cryptomeria japonica. Lineage (NCBI taxonomy): Eukaryota > Viridiplantae > Streptophyta > Pinopsida > Cupressales > Cupressaceae > Cryptomeria > Cryptomeria japonica. Next base: position 265,901,857 of record NC_081412.1, read on the forward strand.
TAGATGTTTATGTAATCAACTGAGCATTGACAGTATGATAATTAAAAAAATCTAAATAACTAAATAAAACATAGTGGTACGTAATTTAATGATTGTAAATTAATATTTTAAGTTAAAAAATTGGAACATATGATGTTTGACTATTAGATACAAGATAGAATTGTGTTATTTGTTTTAGTATTAGCATATTGTTTTTACTTTATTTAACATTAAGTTTGGGGATTGTAAAAATGTTATACATTTACAAATTTGGTCTAATAGAAATGTTTTACACTTATAGATTTGGTCTAAAATTATACAGAATTATACTTTTTGTTCACTTGATTTGTCATTATTTGTTCTACTTTCTTTGGTATCCAATGACTAGTCTTATTTAACAATACTTTGAAAATATTATCTTTAGTGTCATAAGGAGACATGTTCTCCTAGACCAACCTTCAAAAAGCTTAAGAAATGATTTTAAAACAACACTCCTTAGTTGTGTATGTGCTATTAGGATGATATTTGAAGTGTTGTAATGCAAAAAATATTGGATTGGGATATGATATGAAATGTATGCATTGAATGTATTTAAGTATAAGAATATAGTCATAAACCACACAAATTAGTGTTTAGTCATTTCTTTAAGTGAAAAGAATACATGTAATTGAATTATATTTGAATTTAGATTTTAGATTTGAAAAAGTCAAATCAACATGGACATGGAATAGATGTAAGTATATGCATGTATAGAAAGGAATGAGGTAAACGAATATAATAAATATGTGAACATAGGAATGAGGTAAGGGGTATATGTATAGGAATGTGTGTAATATATAATAGGTGACATAAGACAAAAGATTCAACACTACACAAAATTAAATTTTTTGTTAATTCATTGATATATCAAAAAAAGATATAAAATTGACATAGACATATAAATTTTGACCTTACAAATATATTTTTTAATTGTAATCAATTATTGCTATGATAAAAAGTAAATCAAGAATGTTGGATAAACATTATTGTCAAACCTTTTTCATGAACCATTGAGAACTTAAGCTCAAGACTACTCATTAATTGTTGGGATGCTCCACCACTAAATTATAGATCTACTTACAACTAACCAATTTATAATTCAATGACACATTCTATTTATATTTTAATGAATCATAATACACCATCTAAAAGCTTTATGGTCAACCTTTTTAGAATATGTAACCTTTATAATGGCCATATCCACTTTTGATGCCCACTGAAAAGAAATATTATTAGGCTACTATTTACATTTATTTTTATGATGATAATAATATATTCACCAATCTTAGTGTTGAATGATGCACTATCTTGGTTTAGTGGTTGTAGTTAAGTGGTTCATTTCCAATACTTGTTTGTGCAACCATAAATTATCCTCTCATGTTCATTCAACTAAAAGAACCCCAATTTGTCTCTACTATTAAACTTCACAGTCCTCCACCTTTTTCCTACACTCCTATCCCATTCAATCCATAAGAATCAAAATGTAATTTCCAAATTAGAATTTTGAAAATGACTATCAATTTTTTTGAGTTTGAATATATATATATATATATATATATATATATATTGAGGGATATCCTTCTTGAGGTGTCTATTAGAGTTTAGGGTGAATATTTAATTAAAAATAGGTGCCTCAAGAAGGATATCTCTCGCCATATTTTGTATATTATAAAATTAAATATATATAAGCTAGTAAGACTTGTGGCACAACATAGACGACATCAAATAAGTTAATATATATTTATATAGTATGTGTTATTAAATAAAATTATACTAATATATTATATTAAATTATTAGTTTAATATATATATATATATATATAGAGAGAGAGAGAGAGAGAGAGAGTAAACATGTACAATATATCCAAGTAGAGTTTCAGCTACATCCTAGTCAACTATACACCAAAATACAATTTCAATTAGAGAGTTTCATCTGGAACAATCAGCTTGCATAGATGGACATTGATTCTCAAAATTACAGATTAACCCAAATAGTGGACCAAGTTTGATTGGACAGTGGATCTACACATTGGCAAAAAACAGACAAAAAGTGATTGTCGAAGATCCCCTCAGGTATCCATCCATGAGGTCCAACCCAATGGACCTTCCATCCAAATAGCAGTCTTGTACCCTAGTACAATTTTGGTCTCCACCAGTTGGTCATGATACTATTGCTCCATCGTTTTTCCTTCATTAATCTCCTTCACGAAGGCCTCCAGTGCACTCACGAATGGAGATCTTTCGCCTGTGAACTTCAACCACGTATATCCATGGGAGAGCTCTGATAAATAGACAAAGACTTCTCCATCGTTAATGAATTTGTCAAATTTCTTGGGGGTAAGCTTGATCACCAATGTAACCTGCATATCAACATTGTACAATATGAGTCTCCTTAGAGACTCAGTAAGCATTTTGTCCCTGTTTTGAAATAATGCTTCATTTCTAAATTTCCATATAATCCATAAAATTTCACATGAAAGAATGGACCAAAAGAGATTACAATCTTTTTTCATGCCATTAATATAGCCATGCAAGACATCCAGGTGGGAAACACAATTGTTAAAGCTAATTCTAAACATATTCCAGATTTCTTTAGCAAATGTACAACTAAAAAAGATGTGCATAACATTTTCAAGAACTCTACATAAATTACATATAATCAGATCATTATGAGAATCTTTAATAGGAAGTCTATGAAGCAACAATAGCCATTTAAAACATTTTTTCTTAGGGGAAATATCAAAATGCCAAAGAAGAGAAAACACTTTATTCCAGATCTTATTAGAATATTGCATGTTCCACACAGAGTTCAGATGCATAATAATATAAGAGTTAGAGGTTAAAGACTGATAAATCATCTTGGCCTTAGTATTCTTCAGCACTGATCCATCCATCCATGTGTATGAGAGGAATATATCATCTCTCAAGCTACATGCTATAGGTAGATCAAGTCTGGAGCATGCCTCTCTAATCATGGCATAGGTCTGCCAATTAGAAGGAGGAATCTAAATTTTTTTATTGATATCACACCAAGAAAGGAGATTGTTATTGTAGAAAATATCATTGAAGGCACAGATGCCCTTCTGAGCCCATTTTTTGCTAGAGCATCCTTAAATCAAGGCAAAGGGTTTATTTTTATGCATTAAATTCCACCAAATAGATCTTTCGCCACAAATAGTATTGTCCTTATAGATGACTCCATTATTAGAAACTAGGTGTCTTATGAACTCCCAAGCCTTCCAAATTGTCTTTAAGACATTGGAGCCCATAAGGGAAACAAGGAACCTATCGGCAATCAAATCATTAAAGGGGAGTATCTTCCAGGATTTGGTCTGCTTCGGAACAACAAGTTTGATATTATTCCTAATCAATACCTTTCATGGTTCCTCCCCCTCAAGGGCATGAAGGATCCATTTGGCTACAAGGGCAATGCCTTGGATTTTTAAATCCTTCAATCCCAGACCTCCCAAGGGCTTATCAATGCAACACCATTTCCAGTTCACAGAGTGCCACTTTTTCTTCCCTTTTGTTGTTATATGGAGCCTTATCAAACTTGGAGATTAAATTTTCCCCCCTTCTATCGACACAATTTCCCCTTAAATTATTTAACAGGGCTTTGGGGACAACGCCCCCAAGGTGAGGTCAAGGGGTAGCGCCCCTAGCGCGCTCCCTATCGTGATATAGGGTGGGGTCAAGGTTAGTGCCCCATGGGCCCAAACAACTTTTATTATTTTATAAAGGTGTTGGGTGTTATTTTTCTATTGGCTGACATATTGTAACCCTAAAATTGTAACCAACATAATTATTGATAAATAGCTAACCTGGCTAGGGTTTTTTGTAGAGAAATTTGTAGCAATTTATAGTGGTATTGAGTTGCAAGGGATTGCTAGTTGTAATTGGTTTGATTTACTGGAGAGTACTATTTGACTCTTTGTTTTGGTGGATGTAGCTCAAGTTTGGGTGAACCACATTAAAATTGTCTCCTCTTTGTTATTATTTCTATGTTATTCATTCCTCTGTTTAATCTTTATTTGCATATAATTGATATTTTCTGCATGCAATTCCTAACACATTTACCGTCCGACCACAAGATTTTTTTGATGGTCTTTTGTATCCCATTCACTTGATAACTGTTAAACATCCAGACCGAGGCATAGTAAATGTTATAAGATGAGAGGATCTTTTGACACACTTGCAACCTTCCTGCCAGAGAAAGATAATGCCTATTCCACTTGTTCAATTTATGCTCTATCTTAGATCTGACCCAGTCCCACATATCCTTAAGGCAGGGATTCACTGCAAACGATATGCCCAAGTACCTCACTTGCTTAGAAGGACTACCCCATTGAAAGCCAAATTTGTGCAGCCATAGAGGGGGGGTATCATCCCAGTCCAACATAATGGATTTGGGAGTAGAGATTCTTTCACTTGAAGCATCACAAAACACTTTTAGCTTGGACATGAGAGAGTCCAAGTTATTCTCTTCCAACTTCATAAAGAAGGTCGTATCATCTACAAATTGGATGTTAATAAGATCCATATTGTTGGGCAAGGTGATACCTTCCACCTTTGGGGATAGGGAGGAGTCTCTAAGGAGATAGAATAAAGTATCAGCAGTAATAACAAATAGGGTGGGTACAAGGGGGAAACCTTGCATGATAAATCCGCTCAAGGACATGGGTCAGGATCTGGCATTATTAACCTTAACCTGAGTGGAAGCATCTCTAACCAGAACTGAAACCATATGACAACATTCCTTTGGGAAACAAAAAGCATCCAACATCATGAGTAAGAAGTCCCATTCTACACGGTCATAAGCTTTCTCAAAATCAATAAGAAACATAACAACCTTTTGGTTGGAGATCTTGGCCCAGTTCATGGCTTCCCAACTAGTGATCATATTTTACAGGATATCTCTTGCTTTGATGAAGCCCGTTTGGGTATTACTGACCAAAGTAGGTAGAATTCCTTCAAGCCTGAGTGTTAGGATCTTAGCCCGAATCTTGTAAGATACATTGAGGAGAGTGATGGGTCTCCAGTTCTTGATGAGGGACTTGTCCAGGCATCTTTTGGGATCAGTTTAATCACCCCCTTATTGATCTCAGTTCCTAAGGAGACCTTGTTTATGTTGGCTATTGCAGAGAAGTTTGTTGCAATGATGTGTTGTCATTGATGTCAACATATTCTTCCGTGTTCCAGTGTTGCAGTCAGATTGGATGAGTTGGTTTGGTCAGTGTGTTGCAGATGAGTTGTTGTAGTTTAATGGGTTTTGAGATAAGTATGTCTAGTTGATTCAGCAGAAGTTTTAGAGGTTCACATGGAGATTTGATCGAGTTGTGTGATTTGGTATTAAAGATGGTTTTTCAGTTGTTCATGTTATTCAATATTTTGGTTTCTGCTCCACATTTCTCGATAATTGGAATATCTTGGTTTGCAAATTTGGCAGAGTGTTTGGGACATTCATATGTGTCCTCAATTCAAATGGTTCATGATTTGGAGGTCCGCAAGTGAATCTTTCAGTTTGTCAGACAGTTTAGTTGGTGTTCTTGAGGTTCGATATAATGATGATGAATATTCTAGTAAGTGGTGATGTTGTGGTTGTTGTTGTGGTGATTCATGTTGCTTGTGGATGTTTCTAGATTGTGTTCTATCTGTGTTGATGGTCCTCATTGATCATTGTGCGCATTGTTGATCATTTTCTTGATCTGGTGGTGTTCTTCATGTTATGCGACATTGATGATGATTGTAGCGCATTGCGTATATTTGAGGCACAATCTTTGGAGGTGTTTCTCGCGTGTGGTGTTGATTTAGGTCTAGATTATGTCTTAGTCGATATTGTTTTGGTCTGCATGTAATATTGTAGCATGTGAGGTTATTGTTTTGTAATTTGTGTTGAGGGTTTAGCCGACCTTGAAATATAGGTTGAAGATTTGTATAAATATATGTAATATTCATATGAGAGATGTATATGCATGTGTGAATGTTGATTTGATCTTTCAGTAGCAGAGGAGAAGTGTGAAAGAGTAGAGTTTAAGTTTATGCTTAACCGGAATAGTAAACAAGCATGAGGAGATGCCATTTTATCAGTTCATTATCCTCTAGATATAATCTGAATGTTTTTGTTAGGTAGTGAGCCTTCCCAAGGGTTGTAGCCCTTCTTGTTTTGCGATTTGAGTAGTGAGCTCTAGGCATTGTGCTTGAATGCATGTGCATTCCCCATTGTAATATTTCACTTACTCCTAAAAGGGTATTATCTCATTGTGGGTAGGTTCCCACCGTGTTTTTTCCCTTAACTGGGTTTTCCAAGTCAAAAATCTTGGTGTTATGTGTGTTATTGATGTGGTGTTGATTCATGCTTTCACTATTTATCATATATCTGAATTTAAGTTTGAGTTATGTAGAGTTTGAGGGCAAACTGATTCACCCCCCGTCTCATTTTGTTGCATTGTTGCCAATAGTTAATGGCTTCTTGGTAAACCTGTAAAAGATCCTTAGAAACCCATTCAATATTCTCTTTATAAAATTCAGTAGGAAGGCCATCTGGGACCAAAGATTTGTACTTGTTTAGGGCTTTAATGGTTGAGCGGATCTCACTCAAGGACACAGTCTCCTTGATCCTATCAGAGTCTTTAGGAGATATTTTCTTCGGGATAAGAGCCTTGTATCTATCCAGGGCAAAGGAGGAATAAGAGTTGTAACTCTTCAAAGTGAAGAGCTTATCCTAATATATCATGAAGGCATCCAAGATTTCTGCCTCATTAGTCATTTCAACACCCTCCTCCCAAATTTTGTCAATCCTTTCTTTGCATTCTTTTTTTCGAAGCATATTAAAGAAGAATTTTAACCCTTTATCTCCATGGTATAGCCAATTAAGCTTGGATCTTACTTTGGCCCCTTAAGTCTTCTTATGTTGTAGATTCTTGAGACTATCCTTGGTCTGAGTAATAGCAAGAGATAGATCTACATTACTGGGATCTTTTTGAATCCGGAGTTCTTGAGCCAACAAAGTGTTAGTAAGATCCTTCTCTTTCCTCTTACCATCCTTGGAAAACTTCTTTCCAATAGTTTGGAAGAGAATTTTCCAACTATTGGAATTTCTATTCCATCTATTGATAGTAGATGTGGTGTGGCAATCCCACTTATTGATCTGTCTAATCATAAACACCATATCTTTGACGTCCTGATTTAAAAGCAATTTGGCGTTAAGCATGAAGTTAGCCGCTTTAATATGTTGGGGGGATGAGGAGAGGATAACCACAATGTGGGTAAAAATTGGGTGGTGATCTGATAAAGTGTAGGGGATCTCCTTAACAAAAGATCCATTAGCATTATGGATGAATGAACAATTGTTTTTTGTGAGCATAGAATTGATCTAATCTCGAGTATATCCACTTCCTGCCTTGTTGTGAATTGTGGAAAGTATACCATATGTTTTTGTGATCCTTCTTAAATCCTAACAGGGGGTCAAAGAGCTACAACTTATCCTTCATCCTTTCCCAATAAATATTTTCCCCTCTTCCAGTACATATTGAGTCCTCCAACTTTATCCTCAAGATTCTTAATCATGTTAAAATCACCGCCTATGATCTAAGGGATATCTAGAAAATTAGTCATCCACTTCCACAACGCGATCCTATCTTTGTATTCATTAGGAGCATATAGAGAGAAGACTCCAACTGTCATGTTCTCAATTCTCAGGGTGATCCAAGAAACCGAATTACACTGAGAGGAGCCGCTATCAACAATCTTGGATGCCCATTTTCTATCAAAAAGGACAACAACACCTCCTTTTCCCCTGTCATGGTTGGTATAAAATGGAGGGCATCCTTCCAAATGAAGTTGAGATTAACTTCAAGCATAAATTTGGAGGCCTTTACTTATTGTAGCAGAAGAATGTCAATATTCCTATGTAGATTAAGGAATCTTCTAACAATATGTTTTCTGTAAAGGGATTCTAATCCCCTAATGTTCCAAGAGATGAGCTTCAAATCCATAGAGCAAGTCAGTTGGTGATTGTTGAGGTAGCCTTGAAGATATCAAAGCATTTAGGGAATTCCTTTTTAGTGTCCTTCTTTTTGGGGAGAGGGGACATTTTCCCTTTTGGCGTTCTCCTTTTTTTAAAAAAATTGGTAAAGATTTCATTCCCATCTGAGGTAGATTCCATTCCATTATCAAGATGCTCCCCCTTGATGACAAAATCAACGAATACATATTCATGATCTATATCAAATTCTTCAAATAATGGGTTGGATTAGGTGATATCATAAGGCCCCGAGTTGCTAATAATGGGGGAGTCTCTAATAGATTCAATACAAGAAGGTCATAGATAATAGGGTGGGCATCAAGCAGCACAACCTCAATATCCTTGGGGTCATTGGGGGTGAGATCCTAACAGACTTCGGAAGGGGGTAGCTACAAAGAGAAACTAGGCAAAGAGGCTTCCCCACATAGCTTGGAGGAAGAATTGTTGATTTTATTAGGGTTCTCAACATAATCTACTCTCTTATCAGAGTCATCTGGGAAATAATTGTTCACCATCTTTAATGGTTCAATAACTAAGCCCTTAAAGTTATAACTTAGAGATTACACAGATCTATAAGTAGTAGCTATCAGACACATTTTGAAGGTTCATTTAACTTATCAACCTAGGGACTTGTGCTTGAAATGGGTCAACAATGTATGCGCACTAAGACTCTATTATGGCCATCATAACTTAAGAAAAGAACAATGCTGGAATTTGAAATGTTGTAAATAACTTATGAAAGAAACTAAACTTAGATTAAAAACTAATCTGAACATGCAAATCTTGAATTCACACCAACCACATGAAAGAAATTCCAAACAAACAGAAAGTAAACTACTCTACCCACTTTGGCTGCAGGAACAGACACATAACAAATTTCAGTGGCTATAAGAACAGTCAATTGCTGGAACAATGCTAACTACTAAATGAAGAATAACTACTAAGGTAACTGAACAAAGTTATCACCAAGTGGCCCCCCTTGGGTGAGACTTCCCAGATTACACAAGTCCTGGAAACTCAAAATATTGCTTTATTCATAAAAAATAGAAGTACACATGATATGACAACATGTTCTTAAACTATATTCCAAACTGAAAGTAAACTTACAACATCATAATATTCAACAACCTCCATAAGAGATCATTTGATTTATTATTTATAGAAGAAAAACTACTAACTAATCCTAACTAACTAGGCGAGCAACTCCACAACATAAGGAGGGCGCCATTTATTGAAAGCATGAAAAGAGGAAAGGAGAGCTCATGCATGCGCTTAGACAAGTCAAATAGGACTTCCTCAACAGAGATATAGTGCAACATGCCCCTAAATAGACTCAACTTTTGTACATGATTAGTTAAAAGGTAGTTGCAACATTAGATAGAAAACGCTCCTCTACGTTGGTTACTCTTTGATTTCTTCAACAACCAGCCAGCTGGTAAGAGTCCTGGTCCTTGTTGTAAGCTTAATTATAACACCACTTTCTTAGTACGAACCTGCAAAACATGTTAGCACATACAAAAAAACATATTTCCCAAATCATCTTGAAACAACATTCTTTTCAACACATGCACATTTAATAGATAATTGCATAGAATATGCATTAGTATCATGAATTATTTCAAGGTTAAACTTAGACCCAAAAGGTAATAGCTTTTAAGGAAATAGTATAGTGAACAATGATATCATAGTATCCAAGTCTAAAGTATTATCATAAACAACATAATAAACCCTTAGAAAACAAGACTATAAACTTGTCTCATCATTCCCCCAAACCTAAGATCTTGTTAGTCCTCCAGCAACATTATTCCTTAGACAGGTCAGGGTCCTCATATCACTAACTACTAACTATCCTACAACATTGGCTGCATCTTCTGAATTAGGATCCCAATAAAATTCATGCCTATGTTCCAACCTATTCCAACTTGGCTTTTCTTCTGCTATTTCATACTGATAGTATCTGTAGTCTGGCACTAGCCATAACAGGATGGGTGGTTGGTATATTAATGGGAACCAGTAATACTTTTGTGTTCTGCCAAGCTGTATATATCTAGTACATCTTTTTAGTGAATGTGGCTCGGCCTGTCATAGCTAGTCAGTCAATCTATCCCATCTTTGTGAGAGGTACCCTGCTACTATTTTTCCTATAGTATCTTTCACTTGTTCATATTCTACATAGGCTTCTTCCTACAGAGGCAACACTTTGTCCTTAATATTCTGCCTATATAGAAGTTGGTACCATTCATAAAGACATTGTTGCAGGACCCTGAGATTCAGCCCTAAGAGGCAAGGGTGCCATTTCATTCTGGAATCGAGGACATAAATACCCTCAAATGGATATCTCCAATATACATTAGTGGGTTCCATTGATGGTCATTTGGGACAACATAATTATGTAGGTAAATTCACAAAGTAAATTTTTAACATATGTTGGAGTTTCTCGGTAGGCTTGAAAGAATTCCTTAAGGGTTTTGATGGAAGGATTTAATGTTGAAATTACCCTAGAAAGTTGAAATTTTAGATATCTCTCCTTTAAATGCAATGTATAAACCCTTGGAGGGATCCTTCATTTCATTAATTGTGGCACTAATTCTACCACATCATCCACTTGTTTCTTCAATTTAACAATCTTCTTATCTTTCTCCCCGATTTCATTATCGTTTTTCTCTATTTGTTTCTGCAATCTAAGGTTTTCTTCATCCCTCTTTTCTATTTCATCCAAAAATTTCATCACTACACTATGCCATGAAGATACAGGGAGTCTATGAATACCTACCAAAATTTTATGGGCATCATGCTTTGATTGTAGTGTTGGTGGTTGCTTGAATTCCTACTGAAAGGATTCATCATGTTGGCAAATGCACACTCCAATGAGACATTGTAGGTGATTGAAGGTTTTGTCATTGATGGCAACCTTACAATCCTATGACACCAGCAAGGCAATCCACCGACACCAGCAAAGTTAGATTCTACACCGGCACACAGACCACCAGCACTGGCAGTAAATTTTGTTGTTAATATATTTTGTTTATTATTGTAAAATCATTGTAAGCCGACTTGGCAAATTGTAAAATGACTCATATATATAAGAGATCATTTTAGAACAATTAGGTAAGCATAGAGGAATGTAATTAGGCGAAATAAGGCAGACCTATTATGCGAATTATAGGTTAAGGGTTTATGTCAGAAGCAGAGCTATAAACTGGTACTGGATCTGGCATAGTAGATGCTATTTTGAAGCAGTACAAGACATTGGATTTGTATAATCCATTTTGTAAGTCAGTGAGACTTCCCATTTTGTAATTGAGTAGTGATCTCTAGGCACTTGGCCTTCCTGCATGTGAAGGCCCCTCTTGTAGCAGTAATATTCTCTTATTGGCCAGTAAGTGAATATTGTGGGTCACAAATCCCACCGAGGTTTTTCCCACACCGGGTTTCCTCATTAAAATATTGTGTTATGGTGTGTTTTTCATGTGGTTGTTTTTATCTCTGTTTATTGCATTACTTTTTGCTTACCGGTACATAGTATTAATATGCACTACATGTTTTAAGTTAAGAAAATCCTATTACCAGTTAGATACTGATTCACCCCCCCTCTCAGTATCTATGGGAATCCTAACACATCCTACTCCTGATGTGGTACTTCCTCTTCTTCTTCTTGCTTTGCAATGATATCAAGTTGATATAACCCTGTTTCTGCATATTCCTTAGACACATGCTCTTCAAAAGTTCTCTTCTCTTCATCGTGTATCTCTTCCTCAGAGACAACTTACACTTTTATGGTTGCTTCTTTAAGCCTAGGGATTTTTCTATTTTTCGATGTTGCAGGAGGAATAGTGTCTTCAATTTTTCATTTGCCAGGGCTAGGTTTTACTGTTTCAAGAGTCACAACCCTAAACTTGTATTTCCCTTTTTCTGATTTCTTCTGTTGTTCTTCTGCTTTTCTAGTAGCTACCCTAGTTCAGCGCGGGTTTTGGTGTGGCATGTCACCATCATGGCTTGAAGAAGGAATTCTTTCTTCCTTTGATTCAAAGGAATCAACTGCTATATCCACACTGGCTGCAGGAGGGCTTTCTCTAGTTCTTACAACAAAGGTAGATGCCTTAGAAGTGGTTGTAGAAACCTTTCTCCTTCTGCTAGACCTACAAGTCTGATTCCTCTGTTCCACATTTGTTGGTCTAAACCGATCCACATTGTCAAATTCCTCCCATGTCATACCAGAAACTTCTCGTAAAGATTTTTCAACTAGCAATTTTATCAAACAGTGGTGAGACATAGAGTTAATCCTACCTTTTTGGGTTTCAGTCACCATGATCTCAAGCAATTTGAAGAGCACATTAGGCACGTTCATTCTCCTCCCATGCCTTAGGTGGTTTAAAAGCTTAAAATGATTAGAGTGCAGACAAGACTAGCAACCCTCATAGGTAATATATATAGGAGTTGAGAAATACAACACCACAGGAGCCTGAAGATCTTCTGCAAGCCGAATAACCTGTTACAAGGAGAAGCAATGAAGCAAAATCTGAAGAACAAACAAAACACAGAGAATATGCTCAAAAAGAGAGAGCTCAATATTCACAAAAATATGTAATGTGATTCTTACAATGAAAAGAAATAACTCAACCTTTAATAGGTCAAGAAACCCTAAAAAAGGGAAAACCTAGGTTTGCACATAATAATTAATTAAAATAATTAATTATATGCACCTAAAGTTAGCTTAAGTGTAAAAGAGATAAAGGGAACTTAAATAATTAAACAAATAATGTTTAATTAATCAAGTAAATACCCGAATGCTCTAACAATATATTTGCAAATGTGCACAATTGCATGCATCCATTTGTTTGGCAATGATGTCCTACGTGTTCCCTGTTTATCGACAACAAGTGGTGGATCACAAGGTTCAATGAATTTTGTCCTTGTTGTTCTTGTGTCTTGAGATGTAGGGTATGGTTCTCCATTAGTGGGCAACCCTATAAATTTTGCAATTCTCTCCTTTGTGACTACCACTTCCAACCCTTTTACCTCTTCTTTACCATTTGAAAAAGTCTGCGCGAATTTTGTAGCAATGTCTTGATTGAAACTCTACAACTTCAAGAAGTAGTCTAGCCGGCCATAATTTTGAAATTCCTCTAGACAAACATCATCCTATAGAATTACATCATGAATAGTGAGTTCATTCCCAATTAGCTACCCACCCATCTTTCCTATAGTAACTCTCTTAAACACTCCCTCGTGTTCTGTCTTCACTAAAAGAGTCAATTTTTCTTATGTTGGCAAAGCTGATCTTTTATGATTTTTCAAACCCTACAACTTACCCTTTTTTGTTAACTTTGTCGATTAAGATAGGGGAAATTCATTAATGAGAATTTTAGAAAGGCTTTTCAAAAATCAAATGGCGGTGTGACAGCGCTCGTTACTTCTCAAATGTCACAGCATTATGTCAAATCAGCTAAAGGACAACTAATGGTGTATGCTTCCCCCCCAAAAATTAAGGCATGTGTCCTCACACGCTTGAGTTCATGTGAAAAATATGCATGCTAATATCAAATTTAATGAGCATGATTAAAAGTAATGCCACTTAAGGTAATTATCGAAGAAGTAATCGTTCGTACGTACCTGATAAAGTGGATTAGCATGCCTAAGATATATGACATGCGCAGTACCTGTCAATCAACCAGTCAAGTAATAAATGAAGTATGAGATGGAGCGTAATGATGGAGAGAGAGATGGAAGAGAGAAAATTATGGAGTGAAGGTGGATGTACGTAATGAAGGAAGAAGGGTTTTCCATTCAAGTGGAAATCTTTATTATGATTTTATGCATGTGTGTATCATGCAAAAGGATGGACACTTGGTCCGCTTCCTTCAGTTGCAGGAAAGTCAGTGAATTGCTGGAGGAATTGTGATTATGAAGCTGGTTTGTGATATAAATGCAAGCGATGACCATTGAATAGCAATTTGAATCTAACAGGGTCAATTGTGGTAAGTTGAACAACTCCATTTGAAAATACTTTTTCTACCTCATATGGCCCTTGCCATCTAGTTTGCACCTTTCCTACACCTTCCCAATATCAAGAGTCATAAAGAAGAGCCCAATCACCTAGTTGGGAGCGCTTTTATTTAATGTATTTATCATGTCATTTGATCTATTGAGCCTGCACAACTTCTGTGTGATGAAGGGTTATTGTTCTCATTTCATCTAAGTTATTGAGCTGCATGATTGATTCTTTGTGTGTTTTTGGTATGTTTATATTCAGATCCAATGCAATTCTTAGAGTTTTATGTTCAAACTCAATTGGCATCATTGTGGTTTTTCCATACAATAGTTCAAATGGTGTGACACCAGTGGTTGTTTTCCATGTGGTTCTATATGCCCAGATAACTATTGGCCCAATCTTTCCTATGAATGACCACTATTTTTGTCAGAATTGCTTCAATTTCCCTATTGGTTAACTTAGCTTGACCATTTGCTTGAGGATGATAAGGGGTAGATTATTGATGCCTGATATTGTATTCATTAACTAGTGTTGTAACAAGGGTTGATGTAAATTGAGCTCCTTTATCTATCACTATCTCCCTTGGAACTCCATATCTGGTGAAGATTTCCTCATAAAGAAATTCTGCAACTTTATTATCCCTTTCATGTGTCATTGCCTTAGCTTCAACCCATTTAGTGAGTCAGTACATACTAGGATATAGGACTTTCTTTTGGATGGTGGATCAATTGGACCCACAAAATCTAGGCCCCATTTGTCAAATGGTGTGACAACAACTTGAGGGCAGAGTGACATCCCATTTGATTTTGTTGGTCATCCCATCCTCTGACATCTATCACACTTTCTTTTGTACCTACTTGCATCTTTATGAAATCTTGGCGAGTAATACCTGTGTTGATAATTTCATTGCTCGCCTTTTGTCAGCAAAGTCTCCCCCACAAGGCTCATTATGATATGTATGCAAAATGTCATAGGTTTCATCTTCTCTAACACATCTCCTTATCACATGACCTGGTCTAGTTTAGAACAAACATCCTTCAATCCATTAGAAAGGAAAAGTTTTCTCTATTAGAGTTCTCCTCTCTTTTGGAGAGAAGTGAGAAGGAACCTTCCCTGCAACCAAATAGTTTGCTATGTCTGCATACCAAGGTGTATGCATGTTGATTGAAAACAAGTTCTCATTAGGGAAAGCCTCATCAATTACTTGAGTATCTTCTGATGTGGTCAATCTAGATAACAAATCTACTACAAGAATTGTTTTGTTAGGTTTGTCAATTATGGTGATATCATTTGAATTATTGCATCAATAGTAACCGTCTAGCCAATCTTCCCATGGTCAATGATTTACTCATAAGATATATGATTGTTGCATGATCAGTATGGATGAAGATCTAATATCCTATGATATAGTGCCTAAATTTGTTGAGGGCACGGATGACTGCCGACATTTCTTTCTCTATGATTGTGTAATTAAACTCAACCCCTTGCAGGTTATTGTTGACAAAATAGATTGCATGCTCAACGAATGCCTCTTTTTGGCCCAAAACATCTCCTATCGCATAATCTGATGCATCTGTATGAATGTGGAATGGAATTTCCCAATTAGGACCCTTGAGCACATGTGCTTGTGTTAATGCTTCTTTGAGAGTAGAGAATGCTTTATCACAATCCTCTATCCAATGAAATTGTGCATCTTTAATCAAAAGGCTATAAAGTGGTTATGCAATTTTGCTAAAGTCTTTTATGAAGCACCTATAATATCCCGCATGTCCTAGAAAACTCTTGACATCCTTTTTCTTTGTAGGTGTAGGAAGACTAGAAATTACTGCAATTTTGGTTGGATCTACTTGTATTCCTTTTTATAGATTTAGTGGCCAAGGACCACTCCTTGTTGCATCATCATGAAACACTTTTCACTATGCAATGCCAGATTATGGTCTTCACATCTTTGTAACACTATTTCTAGTCTATGTAATGCTTCAACAAAATTAGCACCATAAGTAGTCAAATCTGTTGAACACAATGTACCACTGAGAGGGGGGTGAATCAGTGGTTGCTAAATTCTTTTCCCTTTTAAAGCAACCTTAGAATACCGGTTGTTATCCTAAGCACTAAACAATCAAACTGGTAAGGCAAATGCGGATACCAAAGAAGACAATCACACAAATGCAACCCACAATACCAGATGTACGAGGAAAACCCAATATGGGAAAAACTTCAGTGAGAAATGTTGTTGCAGATTACTGCTCCAATCCAGCCTCACAAGTGAAACACTAAATTACAAAGATTTAGGGCACCAACCCAAGGAGCACCAACCCCTACTGATTTAGGGAACCAACCCAAGGAGCACCAACCCTTGCACCAAGCTCCAACTTGGTGATGTATATTGAAATACAATTTTGATACAGTTATAGCTTCTTGTTGCAAATGAGTTTTGCAACTCTTGATCAAATAGGTCTATGTTGGTTAATAGTCTTCTCTTCTTCACTGGATCTCACACTACTAGTTAACAGATTGCTCTCTCTGATTCTTGGCCTCTCTCTCTCTCTCTCTCTCTCTCTCTCTCTCTCTCTCTCTCTCTCTCTCTCACACACACACACACACACACACACACACACACACACACACACACACACACAACCTCACAACACACTGTGTCACACTTGGATGCCTTCTTTATCAATCACACCCCACCAGTTAGCTCATTTGTTAGACCTGCTACTACTATACTGGTACTCTATCACTGTCGATTAAACCTGTTGACATTGTCTTGTCATTGATGTCAACCGACATAGAAGAACAACCGGTATGGGAATACAGTTGATGTGCAGTCATTGATGTCAACTAGTGTTGCAGGTCATAGGTAAAAAAAAGAATGTCATTCAAAGGAATGGCCATTGGAGTCAAGGTTGAGTCACCTGTACACAAGATAGTGTTTGACTTGTGTGGATGAAATGGATAGGTTACCGGTAAGGAAAGGATGTCAACTGGTAAGAGTTGTGTTGACAGTGAGTAGTTGCCTACTGGAAATCTTATGACCAGTGTACAAACAGGATGAGCAAGATGCTTGAGTTGTTGTTTGTGATGAATAGGTGAAATGCTACCTAAATCATATCAACATGGGAGGAGAAGGATGTACAGCTCACTGGCATGTTGTGTGGATGCAGAACAACAAGGCTCCTACCGGATGAAGATGTAGTCACCATGTGAAGAGATGACTGATAGTGAATATGCCCACACTGGATCACATGTGCTTGTTTGAAGTTATGCTACACAAATAGGGAAACCACATGAGTGGATTGCAGGATACAGATGATAAGGATTCACTACCACCAGTAAGTCGAGCTTATCTCCTATTATGCATAATGTGCATCATAGTTTTGTGAGATAAGGAAGAAGAGGTAAAGGCAGGTGTTTGAAGGCTCACACTGGATCTACCGGTGAATCAAAGGGATGCCTCAAGTGCATGAAATCAAGGATATGCACTGGACCGACAAAGAATGCATGTTGAGTTTCTAAAATAGATGAAGTGTGATGGGTTTGTCACTTTGACAAACCGGTTGAGATATGGTCTGGGATGATGAAGAAGAAGGCAAGGCTGAGCAGCTGTAGACAGAGGAAAATGGTCGAATTAAAGATGGAGTCAGTTGAAGGTTGATGACATGGTGTCATCAAGGGTTTTACTAGTAAGTATGTCCACCAGTAATGCAGACAAGGTGCAGATGCATAAGAATCCCATTTAATGAAGATGTGTATAAGGTAGGTTAGCAAGAGTGTTGACCAATTGAGTGTTCCATCGGAGGAGAAGCAGAGTGCAAGGTTGTCGATGACAGGTTAAGGGTTTAACCAGCAGGGTTAGTAACCTGGTAGAGGAACCCGATAATGGAGTTGGTTGGTGTTCCAATCCATACCGACATAGATGATCAAGCAAAGGTGGATGTCGACACAGTTGCCACATGGAGATGAAGTGACATGCATGCACAGGTTGGTGTGTTGAGTCGGTGAAGTGTCAGGTGGCAAGGTAGATGGTGACAAGTTGACATTTATGTTGACTACGGCATTCACGAGATACACTACAGAGGTTTGCGGCTCAAGGTCAGGAGGACAACAGAGATCCAACTCAGACTGATTGAGGAGATTGAGTTAGGTGAAGGAAATCACAAGACCAATCTTGGTGATCAACCATGAAATCTGCCGACAGGTTAAAAGCAGATTGTCAAAAATAGAAGGCATGATCAAGAAGGCACAACAATGGTGGGATTGATTGATGAGTCACAGTTCATCAATCCAGGCGATCAGATTGGATGAGATCTGATTGGATTTGGTTTGCCTCGGGGTCAAAGAAGAAACCCTAACCACCTGAAATTTGAATTGGCTTTTGGCGAGAAAACTAGGTTAAATATATGCAAGCCAAAATCATTGAAGGTGGCTTCTAAATAAGAGAGTGTTGCTGCATGTGAGAAGAAATCAGTCAAGGACCCACTAAGAAGAAGGAGAAGAGACTGAGCATGAGGAAGAACAGGGTTCAAGTGTTCAACCAACAATAAAAGTATAGAACTGACAGTGACCATACCGACATAAAGCAAGTGAAGAAGACTGCAGAGAAGGCAGGCATAGAATCGACAGAGTGTAGTACTAGTGGGGAGCAATGGTGTAGTAGAGAGCGAAGAGAACCGGTAAAGTTCAGAATCGACAAAGAAGGAGAAGAGGTTGAACTAACAAGAGTGCAGTAGAGAGTAAGGTTGCAGCAGTGTGTGGATTAGTAGAGAACCGACAGTGAACTAGATAGAAGATCCAACATAGAGATTTGCAGAAGAGTTACAAAATCCATTTTTAACAAGGCTATTAACTTGTAAATGATTATGTTTTGTAATCACTAAGTTGGAGCTCGGTGCAGGGGTTGTAGCTCCTTGGGTTGGTGCCCTAAACATTGTAATCAAAGATTCATTGTGAAGCTGGATTGGAGCACTAGACTCCAGCAACATTTCTCACCGAGGTTTTTCCCATCTTGGGTTTTCCTCGTATATGCTGGTGTTATGAGATGTCTCCTTTATGTGTGAGTGCTTTTGAGTTAGTCTCCCCTCTAACCGGTAAGTCAGTTTTATGTTAGATCAGGTAATTGGTATACTCACATAGGATAGTTAAAGGGAGAAGTTTGAGAACCACTGATTCACCCCCCTCTCAGTGGTGCATTGTGTCCAACAATTGGTATCAGAGCAAGGTTCCTAGTTGATAAGCTTTCTCTAGCTTGGGTAGATTCTAGCTTAAGGACACAATGGTTTGTTTAGTGTCAATCCATGCTCCAGTTTTTGATGGTTCAAACTATTCCATTTGGAGTTGTAGAATGGAAGTCTACATGTCCTCTCCAAGGTTTTATGTGTGGATGTTTGTTGTAAATGGATGCCCTAGTAAAGTCAGCCCTCCCATGGATTCTGATGCACAAAGAAGAAACTAGTGTAATGATGCAACAATCAAGGCTATACTCCATGGTTTATCAGATGACATGTCCTCACAGGTGGACAAATGCAGATCGACAAAAATATTATGGGATAGACTTAAGAATCTCTATGGAAATGATCCTACCATTGCAGAACCGGTTTGTGAAGATAGGATGAGAAATGCATCTCATGCATCTGCAAATGATGAAGGAAGATCTATTAGCAGTTGTAGCAATGATGATGAAGGAACCCACCTCTTCATGGCTCAAGAATAAGAAGATGAGAGGCACACATCTGATAATGATCATGCAGATCACTTCTACCGGCAAGATGTGTTTGGTAGTGATAGTGAAGGTGAAGAAGAAGATGAAGCAAAAGTTGATCTTGAAGGTGAATTTGTAAATGTACTTGAAGAACTCAGTAGAGTGAAAAAATTATACAAGTTATTCAAGAATGCTGCTATAGTGGAGTAGGACTAGTTAATCAAATGCCTTGAAGAATCTGAGAAATGTATCTCAGAGTTGAAGACTCAAGAAGAAGACACCAAGGAGTGTCGGTGTAAAGATCTAGCATCTGAGCTAGAAGTAAATGATAAAGAATAGCAACAGCTGGTTGGAGAAACGAAGATTCTCCGAAATGACCTTGAGAAATGTCAGGATGAGCTCAAGGTAAGAACCCCGTTTGATGGCAGCAGTGATGCTTTGGACAAAATGTTGAAAAAGCAAAAGAATGCCAAGGAAACTGATGGATTGGGAAGTGGTGCCAGTGAATTCTCCACCAACAAGAATGTCCCCCACAATGACATTCTATTTGTCTCCTCAAATGGAGAGAACAAAGGATAGACCTTCATAGTCAGAAATGCTCTCTGGAAGAAGGTTGATCTAACCACAACCGATGAAGACATGCAAATAAGGATGAGGACCAGTGCTGCAAGAAGAAGGAATGTTGCAGATCCCAAAGGAAAAGGGAAGATGGGAGAAGACAGCTTCACCAGAAGCAGGAACATGAGAAGACAAAAAAAAAGACCTCCTATTGGTAGAGAGAAAAGTAATGCTACTGCCCACAGGAAAAAACAAGTGTGGGAGAATAAGAGACCAGATGGAAGAGCTACACAGAATGGACAATCTAGGATCCATCCCCGAAGAAGAAAAAATGGAGATGCTAAACCGATAAGATCTCCCCATGCATTGAAGAATAGATTTGTAAGTTATAAATCTTCCTTCTCTGGTTATTTCTTTGCATGTAATGGTCATGGCCATAGGGAAAAAGAATGTAGAAAGGGATATAGAAGGAATAATCTAGGATCTCATAGATATCATGCATATGGGCTAAATGTATCAAGGAGTAGAAACATGCATATCCCCTCTCACGGTTATGCAAAGAGTATTTGTTATAACTGTAATAGATTAGGCCATAGAGAGTTTGAATGTAGGAAGAGTAACTTGCAATCATATGGAATCCAATATAGAAGCTATGCTCAACATAGAAATGGATACAAAGAATATGGAAGTTAGAAACCTGCATGGAGTCAAAGAAGAAATGTCCCTACAGGATCAAGAGGTCCACCGGTTTCTATTGCCAGTCATAGCAACATGACCAAAAGAAGATGGTCAAACCGGTATGTTAGGAGATTCCCCAATCATGAAGTTGGGATGGATGTTATGTGCTACTATAGTACTACTTTTGGTTGTGATGCAGAGTCTGAAAATGAAAGGACCCATCAACAGAAGGAGGTAAGACCTACTCCCATGACTGAAAATGGGAAGAAGAATGAGACCAAGTAGGTATGGAGGAAGAAGCGAGAGGATGCAACCATGTACCGACACTGTGCATTCAATGCAAAGGTGATATCTCCTAAGGCCTAAAGGAGATGCAGGACCTTAGGGGGAGTAACATATTGACTAGATCATTCACCCCCTTAGTGAAGAAGGGGACTTGGAAGAACAAGATATTGCCAGTACGAAGGATGGAAATGTGAAGATAAGTGTGTGTAGTGGTTGCCTTGGCTACACACCTATAGATCAGTGTTGGATCACTACTACATGTGTCAATGGATGGAGATTTTCAATTGAAATTAGATGCACAGTAACACAAAATGTCAAGAGTTACAGGAAGGTGCTCTGGTAATGATGATGGACCGGTACAGGAAACCAGTATGTGTAGGATGTTACCAGCATAAATGCTAATAGTTACTTGTAGGTTATGCAAGACAATGAGGTTGGAGATCATTGCATTAGACTCAGTAACATGGAATGGGAAGTTATGTCTCAGGTGGTGTTGATGAAGACCTGAATGACATATGATGGCCCGATTGTTGAGCATGAAGGCATACAAGTTTTTGGGCTAACCGGTTTGTTTCTTGGCATGATGATGACATTGTATGGCATTGTGTAAATCTAGGATCATGTCATAGGCTATGGTAGATATAATGGAGTTGATAGATCATCAGGTGATCACAATTGCACAACTAAATCAGTATAAGGTGTTGATGAGAATTTTAGGTTAGGACGTAACATGCATTGAGGACCTGAGATGTATGACTCACGGGGAGTTAAAGTGATTATAAAGTGGATCCGACATGCTTGAACTTGTGAGGATACTGACTACCCAAACTACAGATGATGGAAATTTCTATAGGAATACCTAGGAGAATTTCATGATTAAGGGTATCTACGTTTTATTTGGTTGGTTGTATTCATAGTACAATCACACTTGATTCTAAAGAAATTTGGGATCAAACGGGATGTGATGCAGTTTGAATAACAAGTAAGTTGTATTCACTGACACAACCTTCTGCAAATTGAGTGCTTTAACAATTTGTATCAGATTTGTATACTTAATTGGTGTCAGTTGGTGGTTGAGTTCGTCATTTGAAGTGTTGCTCCTTGAGAAGATGTAACAAGTGGTATCAAGAGAGGAGATACATTCGATAAAGATAAAGGGGGAGAAAGATCTTTGTTAGTGCCCAGTAGATACAAGGAGGAAAGATTTTGTAGTATACCACATACTACATGTGTGAGAATTGGATCACACAAAGGAGGAGAAAGATTATGTAGTACGCCAGATATTACATGTGTTGATATCAATGCCAAAGGGGGAGATTGTTGGCATTGTGTTGTCATTGATGTCAACTAGCATAGAAAAACAACTGGTATGGGAATACAGTTGATGTGCAGTCATTGATGTCAACTAGTGTTGTAGGTCACTGGTAAAGAAGAAGAATGTCATTCAAAGGAATGACCATTGGATTCATGGTTGAGTCACGGGTACACAAGTTAGTTTTTGATTTGTGTGGATGAAATGGACAGGTTACCGATACACTCTATCGCCGGTAAGGAAAGGATGTCAACTGGTAAGAGTTGTGTTGACAATGAGTAGTTGCCTACTGGCAAGCTTATGACCAATGTACAAATAGAATGAACAAGGTGCTTGAGTTGTTGTTTGTGATGAAGAGGCGAAATGCTACCTAAATCAAATCAACATAGGAGGAGAAGGATGTACAGGTCACCAACATGTTGTGTAGATGCAGAACAACACGACTCCCACCGGAAGATGTAGTCACCACGTGAAGAGATGATTGATAGTGAATATGCCCACACTGGATCACATGTTCCTATTTGAAGTTATGTTGCACAAATAGGGAAACCACATGAGTGCATTGCAGGATGCAAATGCCAAGGATTCACTACCACCGGTAAGAGGAGCTTATCTCCTATTATGCATAATGTGCATCATAGTTCTATGAGATAAGGAAGAAGAGGTAAAGGAAAGTGTTTGAAGGCTCACACTGGATCTACCAGTGAATCAAAGGGATGCCTCAAGTTCCTGAAATCAAGGATATGTACTGGACCGACAGAGAAGGCATGTTGAGTTGTCGCAATAGATGAAGTGTGATGGGTTTGTCACTTTGACAAACTGGTGGAGAAATGATTTGGGCTGATGAAGAAGACGGAAAGGTTGAGCAGCCGCAGATAGACAAAAATGGTCAGATTGAAGATGGAGTCAGTTGAAGGTTGATGACATGGTGTCATCAAGGGTTTTATCGATAAGTATGTCCACCGATAATGCAGACAAGGTGTAGATGTAGAAGAATCCCATCTAATGAAGATGTGTACAAGGTAGGTTAGCAAGAGTGCTGACCGGTTGAGTGTTCCACCGAAGGAGAAGTAGAATGCAAAGTTGTTGACAAACATGTTAAGGGTTTAATCGGTAGGGTTAGTAACCTGGTAGAGGAACCCGGTAATGGAGTTGGTCAGTGTTCCAATCCATACTGACATAGATGATCAAGCAAAGGTGGATGCCGACACAGTTTCCACGTGGAGATGAAGTGACATGCATGCATAGGTCGGTGTGTTGAGTCAGTGAAGTGTCAGGGGGTGATGTAGATGGTGACAGGTTGACATTTATGTCGACTGAGAGATTCACGGGATACACTATAGAGGTTTGCAGCTCGAGGTCAGGAGGACAATAGAGATCCAGCTTAGATTGATTGAGGAGATTGAGGCAAGTGAAGGAAAATGCAAGACCAATCTTGGTGATCGACCACGAAATCCGTCGACAGGTTAAAAGCATATTGCCAAAAATAGAAGGTGTGATCAAGAAGGCACGACAATGGCAGGATTGATTAATGAGTCATAGTTCATCAATCCAGGCGATCAGATCGGATGAGATTTGATTAGATTTGGTTTGCCTCGAGGTCGAAGAAGAAATGCTAACTGCTTGAAATTTGAATTGGCTTTTGGTGGGAAAATGAGGTTATATATATGCAAGCTAAAATCATTGAAGGTGGCTGCTGAATGAGAGAGTGTTGCTGAATGTGAGAAGAAATCATTCAAGTTCCCACCAAGAAGAAGAAGGAGAGACTGAGCATGATGAAGAATGGGGTTGAAGTGTTCAATCGACAACAAAGGTATAGAACTGGCAGTGACCATACCGATAGAGAGCAAGTGAAGAAGACTGTAGAGAAGGTAGACATAGAACCATCAGAGTGTAGTACTGGTGGAGAGCAACGGTGTAGCAGAGAGAGAAGAGAACCGGTAAAGTGTATAATGGACAATGAAGGAGAAGAGGTTGAATCGACAAGAGTGTAGTAGAGAGTAAGGTTGCAGTAGTGTGTGGGTTAGCAGAGAATCGACAATGAACTGGATAGAAGATCTAGCAGAGAGGTTTGTAGAAGAGTTACAAAATTCATTTGTAACAAGGCTATTAACTTGTAAATGATTATGTTTTGCAATCATTGAGTTGGAGCTCGGTGCAAGGGTTGTAGCTCCTTCATTTGGTGCCCTAAATCAGAGGTTGGTGCCCTAAACATAGTAATTAGAGATTCATTGTGAGGCTGGATTGGAGCAGTAGACTCCAACAACGTTTCTCACCGAGGTTTTTTCCATCTTGGGTTTTCCTCGTATATGCTAGTGTAATGAGATGTCTCCTTTATGTGTGAGTGCTTTTGAGCTAGTCTCCCCTTTAATCGGTAAGTCAGTTTTCTGTTAGATCAAGTAACCGGTACACTCAAATAGGATAGTTAAAGGGAAAAGTTTGAGAACCACTGATTCACCCCCCTCTCAGTGGTGCATTGTGTCTAACAAAACCCTCTCACCAGTGGTGCATTGTGTCTAACAAAACCCTCTCACCATTTTCAAGCTCATCTATTTATAATCTTGGATTCCCACCAAGAATAGATTCAATCACTGTCGTGTTAGGTTTTACCTTCTCCAACTCGATCCGAATCTGATTTGATTTGATCTGCTTTTCCAGGGATAAGATCTCCATGACATCGATCAATCACCAGCAAAGCTTCACATTCCAATGTGCATTTTCTAAATCTGGAGGTCTGCAAAATGCTTTTCTGCTTTTCTCTGTTATTTGCCACTAATGGCTTTGTTGTTTCCTTCATCAAATGGGTATGAAGATCAAATCTTCTTCCAGGATCAGTTTAGTTGCTTTGCCACCTTGCCTTCCTTGAGCTGCAATCCTCTGGCATCCTTCGTGACTTGCAGGTTCTTCATAAAAGCCGAACCGCTTGCAGATTTGTTACATCAATACACACTCCATCAACCTGTGCAATACCTCCACCTGGCATCCAACTGTCATGCTTGGCAACATCTACCTTTGCTTGGATTCCTATGTCGGTTTGACATTCTCTGTCGACCAAGGTTGATTGCTGACTTATTTCACCTTACTGGTATGACGAACAAACATCCTCTGTACTGGTATCACATCCTCTTTGTTCTGCTCATTAGGTGTTGTGCCTTCATAACAAACAAATAAACTTGATCCCAGTTTGTGCCTTATTGGTAAGCTTGATAGCCAGTAGGCTTGATAACTGGTAGACTTCCTTCTATCTGGCTACTCATATGTGCATTTACCATCACATGTCTTTCTCTTCTTATACCGGTCACCACTTCTTATTTATTGGTGACCTTGCCAAACCAGTTTGACATCAATGACAACTTAATGCCAATAATGCCAACAAAATCATCCACATAAATTTCCATACATTCATGTGAAATGTCTAAAAATATACTTAGCACTACTCTTTGAAAGGTTGCAGGCTCATTGCAGAGACCAAATGGAAGCACTGAATAGGCATAGGTTCCCCATGGGCACTTGAAGGTTGTCTTCTCCTGATCTTCTAGTGCAATTTGTATTTTATTGTAGCCACTGAAACCATCTAGGAAGTAGAAGTATTGTTTTCCTTCTAGTTAATCCAATACTTAATCTATGAAAGGAAGTGAAAAATGATCTTTCTTAGTTGCAGCATTGAGTTCCCTGTAATCAATACAAACTCTCCATTTACCTCCCTTTTTAGGCACAATTACCAAAGGGGACACCCATTGGCTATCCTAGACTGGGTAGATAAATCATGCATCTAAGAGCTTTTGCAACTCTTCCTTCACTATCTCTCTTATTGAAGGGTTAATTCTTCTTTGTGGTTGTCTCACTGGTGCACAATCATCTCTGATATAGATCCTATGAGTGCATAATTTAGGATCAAGACCCTTCATGTCATGGTAACTCCAATAAAATGCCTTCTTATGCTTCTTTAACATGTTTGTCAAAGATAACTATTTCTCTTAGGTAAGTTGTCTATTAATGTTAAGATATTTTCCTTCTGAAACGGGTACTTGTGTAGTCAATTCTATCATGGTTGTCTCACTAACATTTGGCAGTTTTAATTCTCTAGGTAACAATGCGGGCATGGTATCTATTGCTGCAACATGATAAATTGGGAGAAGTATTGGCAAAGGGCTTCCTAAACTAGATACATGATTGGATGCTTCTGCATGAGCCTCATAATGATTTTGGATTATCTGGGATAAAATTTCATCTTCATCGTACTATTGCAAGAAATGGCTTCTATCTATCATCATTAGCTTTGCCACTGAATTAATGTCTTTATCTTTCTCTCCAATATTTGGCCAAATAGGATTGTCCATGTCTTGGGTTGGTTGAGCAGGCAATTAGATTAGAATTTTTTTAGTATTCCTACCATCAGAGATTGTCATATCTTCTAAATGACATCCTATATAAGCATATGTTGTGGCCAACCATGGCCTTCCCAAGATAATAGGATATCCTCCTAGTGTGGCTTTAGGGGAAAGGATCATGAAATTTGTTGGATACTCCCATGAATCAAGAGTAACCATTATATCTTCCACTATACCATCTGGTTTAAGAGTAGAACTATCAGCAAGCTGCACAATTGTAGTAGTGGGTCTTGGATTGACAATATTTAGTTATTGTAGGATAACCTTAGTCATCACATTTATTCTTGCACCTAAGTCTATTAAGGCTTTCTTTATTTGCATATCATTGATGATGACTGCAACTATTGGACTACCTGGGTCAGCATACTTGGGAATAGTTACTTTCCCAAGCATAATGTCTGCCAATTGGCCTACAACATGAACATTAGTGGGATCTTTCGACTTTCTTCCTAGATTTTTGAGACATGCTTCTTTTATTGCTTTTCTATATATTAGGACATCC
The DNA here is from genome assembly GCF_030272615.1 of Cryptomeria japonica. Classification (NCBI taxonomy): domain Eukaryota; kingdom Viridiplantae; phylum Streptophyta; class Pinopsida; order Cupressales; family Cupressaceae; genus Cryptomeria; species Cryptomeria japonica. The sequence continues at coordinate 265,929,317 of NC_081412.1, forward strand.
TTGATGACCTGAAACAAAGGTATCTTGACACATATGTGTTTCAATTGATCTAGAATGTAAAAGGTGGTCTCTTCCTTTTGTTTGACAATTTCCAACCTTTGAGGAAATGGTGGTTCTCGATTAGATAGGGGTGTTGGTTCAGGATCTTTGAATTGTTCTTACTGAGTAGGTGCCTACACTAGATTTGGATGCTCTTCTTCCTCCTCAAGAAGCTCAGTTATGAGAGGAGTGGAAGGAGTAGGCAATGTAGTTCCCGACTGTAGGTGAATATCACCTAAACTCATAGCATATGCAGGGTACAAATTTGGATCAACAAAATAAACCCGTTGTTGTTGTGGTTTATTATTTGGATTAGGTGTGGGTTGAGCTGGCAACTGAGTAGGTTTGGATGGATTAGAATTAGTATTATGAGGGGGAATGATATCTTGTTGTTGAGGCTATGAAGGTGGTTGCATGTAACCAATTTATTGGTTTGGCCATTGTTTTCCGCCCCTCCACTAGGATTTTTTTTGCCAATTCCCTTGGGGCTGCTGCCAATTCCCTCGAGAAGATTGCCATTGAGGTGGTGGATTTTGGTAATTAGGCCAAGTAGTTTGAGTGTTATTCCAATACTGTGGTGGATAACCCCTAAAATTGGGTGGATATTGGTGTTGCCACTGGTTATTAGATGCATTAGAATTTATGTAAGGTCCATTATAAGATAATGGATCAAGTGGCATACCTTGTCTTGGAGGCCATGATCTTCTTTTTGCAACATAGAAGACTTGTTCTTTATCTCCCTCAATCAACTTGAACTCAGGTGGAATTTTCTTGCTATCAACATTGGCTACCATTTTACATTTGCAATCCTTCTTATTCTACCTACAATGAGGGTAGTATTCTGCCAACATTGCTTCTACCTCCCTGTGTTTCCTCTTTACTTGCAAGGTATCCAACTGAGTAGCCATATCATTTATGATATCCTGCTTAAATTTGAAAGCAAATTAGTAATCTCCATCTTTGAGACCCCATTAGTAGATGATTTTCCCATTTGGTAACCTCTTCCTTTCTTGACGACTACTCGGGAGTAGTTCTGGCATATCTTCTTAATGTCGTCCCAAGGAACTTGAGAAATGTCTCCTCCTCTTATGAGATCTAGGGCATTAGTACAATTTTTACTGATTCCCCTGAGGAAAAGCAACTTTTGAAATTCTTGATTAAGAGTATGGTTTGAGGATTTTTGTAGGCAGAATAAGAACCTTGAAATATAATCCTCCAAATTGTCAACTTCCCTTTGGTGCATCCTAAAGATGTCATCTACCCTCATATTACCACTTCTGCAGTATCATATTACCACTTCTATAGTATTATTTGTACTTCTCAAGAAATATTGATTTCATGACATCCCAACTATTGAAAACATCTCTCCCCAAACTCATAAACCATCTTAAGGCCGCTTCCTTCAAAGTAGCAGGGAATAGCTTGAGCATATGAACATCAATGGTGTAGTCATAGCTTCTAGAAAGGACATAAAATTCAAATAGAAAGTTATTTAGATCCTTTGTCACAAGTCCATAAAACTTAGGGAGGACCAAAGTAGGGATATTCTTGAGATTATTATTATCATGCTGATTAGTGATGGGAAATTCAAAAGTGGTTTGGTTAGGCCGATTTTGTGCAACAACAACCATTCTTTCTTAATGAAGTATCAAGGCAAATGGGTTATCAACAGGTTCTTGGTCAGTTGGATCTTCTGGATTATTAAAGTTGGCAAATATATCAACCAAAGGATTTATCTCTTGGTCTTCTGCTTCAGGATGATTGTAGGCTTCCTCAAAATGATTGTCAGGATAAGGGTCGTTAGAAAGAAATCTCCCAAAAGCATCTCTTCTTCTATGATTGAGATTTTGCCAAGATCTAGAGGCAATGGAAAGCACAAATAAGAGAGAACAAAATAGATGAAAAAAATAAATTGTGTTCTATCAAGATGAAAAATATGATCAACTAGATCATCAAGCATTACATACAATGAATATGAGCCTGCCTATATAGGCAAGGCTATATGGATATGTGAGCACACAAACATGACATGTGGCTCAATAAGAAACAAGGGTAGGTAGGAAATAGGTGTGGGTAGGTAGGAGAAACAATATAAATTTCCACATGAGGTGGATCACCCACTGAATGTGGAATGTAACAACAAGATAAGTCCACAAAAGATGGAAATCCTCCTACACACACTATCCCGATGTGGCACAAATACCCAAGTGTCTCATACCCAAACTACTATGAAATGCATTTCCTAAGTAAAATTAAGTAAGGTGTAATAATATCCAAGATGAATAACTATTTACACCAACACTATGCATATAGGATCGACTCAGTATCAGCCAATTCCACACAAAAAAAATTGTGAAAGAATTATGGGCATAACTTATTGAAGTAAGAGAATATTCTAAGAGAAACTTGCAAAAGTATTTACACAAAATAAATTAGAAATGACCCTAAAGAACTTCTTAGTTTGATACCATCCCCGACAATGATGCCAAAAATGTTCACCTTCTTTAATGGTTCAATAACTAAGCCCTTAAAGCTAGAACTCAGAGATTACACATCTACACTAAGTAGCTATCAAACTCATTTTGAAGGTTCATTTAAATTATAAACCCAAGGACATGGGCTTGAAATGGGCCAACACTGTATGTGCACTACGACTCTATTATGACCATCATAACTTAAGCAAAGAACAATGCTGAAATTTGAAATGCCATAAATAACTAATGAAAGACTAAACTTAGATTAACAACTAATCTGAACATGCAAATCTTGAATTCACACCAACCACTGGAATATAATTCCAAACAAATAGACAGTAAACTACTCTGTCCGCTTTATCTGTAGGAACAGACACATAATAGAGTTCAGTAGCTGCAGGAACAGTCAATTGCTGGAACAGTGCTAACTACTGAATGAAGAATAACTACTAAGCTAACTAAACATAGTTCTCACCAAGTGGGGCCCCTTGGGTGAGACTTCCTAGATTAAAACAAGTGTTGGAAACTCAGAATATTGCTTTATTCATCAAATAAAAAAAGCACACAAGATATGACAACATGTTCTTAAACTGTATTCCAAACTAGAAGTAAACTTACAACATTAGAATATTCAATAACCTCCATAAGAGATCATTTAAATTATTATTTATAGAAGAAAAACTACCAAATAATCCTAACTAACTAGGCGAGCAGCTCCACAACATAAGGAGGGCATCATTTATTGAAAGCATGAAAAGAGGAAAGGAGAGCTCATGCATGTGCTTAGATGAGTCAGATAGGAATTCCTCAATGGAGATATAGCGCAACATGCCCCTAAATAGACTCAACTTTTGTACATGATTAGTTAAAAGGTAGTTGCAATAATAAATAGAAAAAGCTCCTCTACGTTGGTTACTCCTTGACTTCTTCAACAACCAGTCAATTGGTAAGAGTCCTGGTCCTTGTTGTAAGCTTCATTATAACACCACTTTCTTAGAATAGACCTGCAAAACACGTTAGCACATACAAACAACCACATTTCCCAAATCATCTCGAAACAACATTCCTTTCAACACATGCAAATTTAACAAATAATTGCATAGCATATGCATAAGTATCACGAATTATTTCAAGGTTAAAATTAAGCCCAAAAGGTAATAGTTTTTAAGGAAATATTATAGTGAATAGTGATATCACAATATCCAAGTCTAAAGTGTTATTCTGGCAGTAAATAAGCTTAAATTGCATAATTAGATATCAAAGAGTGAATACAACTCTAATCTAATCAATATTACTCCTAAATTACAATGAAATAAAGCAAACATCAATTGAATTGAAAAAATAATCTATCTAAGACTCCCTCCATTGAAATAGAAAGGCTTCCATTGCTCTTCTCCATTGTTGTTGATGCAGGTGGCTCTCAGGTATTGCACTTGATTTCTTGCATAAGATACACAACAATATTGAAGACTGTGATTCTTTGTGATTCTCTGATTCTAGAATGAAATGAGCAAAGAGGTTGGATTTATAGATTTTCAACACAAAGGAGGTGAGAAATTGAACTCAAGTGTTGATTGGGAGACAATTGAAATTGATTGATGAGTTAACAGAGTTGATTGATTTGTTAACTCATTTGATTGAGTAGTCAACTAGATTGATTGGAGAGTGAACTGAATAGATGGATTAGTAAACTCATTTGATTGATCAGTAGACTGTATAGATTGGGGAGATGACTGAATTGATAGATTAGAAGACTGAATTGATGGATCAGTCATAAAAAGTTGATTTTGAGTTTAAAAGGATGATTGATGAGTTAACTGATTTGATCAATCAGTTCTGATTTTAGCATGTATTGTAGGAATTTGAAATTGAATTTGATTTTCATTTTCAATTTGGATTTGAATTTGGTCATTCGAATGCTGAAATGCACATGAAATTAACTGAAATTCAAATATGGGGAAAATGTGAATTTGGTGATTTGGAATTACATGAAATTAATTAAAATTCAAATTTGGGGAAATATGAATTTGAGAGAAATGAAATTAATTGGAATTATAATTTGGGGAATTGGAAGGATAATTAATTAATTTAAATGAAATTATTTAAACTTAGGAGATTGAATTAATTAAATAATAAAGATTATTTAACTAAGGAAAAGGTCGTAATTAATTAAATAATTGAGATATGGTTAACTGATTAAAATGATTTGGGAATAGAAATAGAATAATTAGAAGTGTTAAAGGGCGATGATTAGAAGAAATAGTTAGTTTAATTAAATAATTAAAGAATTACTTAATTAAATAGATGAATAATTAGTATAGAATTAATGAGACATTTTTAGGTGTCTACATTTACCCCTCTTTGAAACAATGTCGAAACGACGTTGTTTCAAAGAAAATGAAAATTTTTGCCCTAGTATGCCCGGTGACACTAGGGTATAATGCCCCCTTGAGAGACTGTTTTTGCATTGAAGACATGAATGATCTCTTGAAAGAAGAAGAATGATAGATGAACGATGAAGAATGATTAATTTATGACATGAATGAGTTTGATTATAAAAAAGAAATGGTTGAAGTGATTTGTATATTGATTGAATTGATAGGATTGGATTGATAAAGATAAAGTCTGGTTTCAGGAAGGACACATCCTGTATAAGACAAAATGATCAAAACATCTGGTTTTAGGAAGGATACATCATGTATAAGACTGATCTGTCTGGTTTCAAGAAGGATACATACTGTACAAGACAAAAATAGATGATCACATCTAGTTTTAGGAAGGATACATCTTGTATAAGACAAATAATAGATTAAAATATGATGAAAGTGCAAAATAATTGATTGATAGATAGAATAGTTGATATGAAAAAATGATAGAATTATAGATGAAAAGATTGAAATTAAGTGATGAGAGAGATCATGTTAGAATGATTGGAAGAATTGAAAAGGTTGATTCAAGAAAATATTCTTGATGAGAGAATGATCTGAAGAGACAAATAGCATGATGAGATAAAAAAAAATGAAATAATATGATTGATGATGAATATTCTTCTTGTCTTTATTCATAGTGCAATACATTTTCATCATTGAGCCTTATTATGTAACAATGAAGCTTTGTACACCAGGGTATGAGGAACCAAGATGTAAATATATCTCATTGCAAATAAACAAATACGTAGTAGACATGAAATGAACCCTCCATTCTGGGAATAACGCCAAGGGTCAAGTTATATGTGGCATTCATAAGTTGAATGCTCCTATCACAGACACACACTAGAGTAATTGCCCCAGAACTTCATTGGTTCAAACCACAAACAACAAACAAAGAAAAGGATCATGTCCATCATGACTCCTCTAGTCACTTTTTGGACATCGTTGAGTAGCTAAAAGCAATGATCTTTGTCAATTGATAGTAGATAAAACCAACTAGAACAAAATGCAGCAACCATATTGATTTGTGTCTTCGTGTGATTGCTTGATGTGATTTTGATAATGTCTGGTTTCAGAAGTTTTGGACCCCGTTTAAGATTGACCTATCTGGTTTCGAGTGTACTGATTCTATTTAAGACAAGATATTGATCACGTTGATAGTTTCATAGTGATTCGATAGATTAGACAGTTGATCAACTTGATTGGAGATGTTTTGACAAGATAGTTGTATGCTTTGTTTAACTTCATGCGGAGTGTTTGCTGGATAGCTGCTAAGGATATTTGATTCTTGCGAGACATGTTATTGCAAGTTTTCAATTGATTTTTCCAATGTTTTTGTATTTTTGATGTTTTTTGAATTTTTTGATGTTTTTTGTATTTGATTTTGAATTTTTTGATGTTTTTGTATTTGATTTTGAGTTTTTCGATGTTTTTGGTTGGTTTTGAATTTTTTGATGTTTTTATGCTTTATTAAGGATCGTATTTGAATATTTTTGTTGTGATTTTGATGTTTTCTAATTTTTAATTTTTTCAAGACTTTTTTTGAATGTTTTGGTATTTTTATTGTTTTCAAATGTTTTTGGTATTGATGAAACATGACTTGCCATTAATTAATAAAGATAAGACTAACTTGGACAAAATCCACTAGTCATACTAATCTATGTCATTGTTTTGATTTGTGTGATCATTGATAGGAATGTCTGGTTTCAAAGAGTGAGTACCCCGTATAAGACCAATCTGTCTGGTTTCGAGTGTAACCTTCCTTGTATAAGACATGTTGATGTTTGATAGAATTTGATTGATTAATAAGACATGTGATCAGTTTGATTGTGGACTTTGAGAGTTTGTTTGTTGTTGATTTAATTTGATGGATGGTCCATGCTTTCTTGCTTTGATTTTTTGATGACATTTTGTGACTTTTAGGATTTTTTCAGGACTTTTTGTGAATTTTTTTATTGATTTTTTTCAGGACTTTTTATGATTTTTAGAATTTTTCATTTATGCCCCCAAGTATGTAGACCTATGATGATAACATGGTGATGCATAATGTGGTGGAGACAATGGATGTTTTATATGAGTTATGCAAATGCAGGATGCATGACAAAAATGTAGTTCCTATTCGAACAAGGATGAGTGTGTGTATCTTTCATTCTGAAATGCACTAATTGGATTAAAGGTGTGAAATGTTTTAGAGATAGGAGTTCAATCCATTCTCAAAAGACTTAGACCATCCAACCTAACACACTATGTAACCAATATTTATGAATGGGGTGCGGAAAACCTCTCCATCAATTCTTGAAATTTTGATCTTCTTTTGCCCATGTGTGTGCATTTGAGTTTATTCTGACTCTTATAACCATCAAAAACCCTTGGAATCCTATGTGGCTAGCTACCTGAGTTATTCTGACTTCAAAAGCAACCTAGATAGAGCCTCGCTACCAGCAAGCTTTTAGGGTTCCAATGAGGTTAGGCATTATAATCTCTCAAACATTGCTCCATTGCCAGCAGGCATCCATAGCCCTGATGGAGTTACTTGCATGTGTTAGAATAACCGATGGACAACTGAGAGGGGGGTGAATCAGTTGTCAACATATTATATTAATCAAACCACTTTATAACCTTTAACCAGAGCACATAAACATTGAATACCAGAATAGCAGAAATAGATACCAGTAAGCAATAAAACTTAAGAATGAAATAGAGAATTAACACAATGCAACCATACCACATAACACCATGATTTGTATGTGGAAAACTCAGTAAAGGGAAAAACCACGATGGGAAGCCTACCCATAGTCAGATAATACTTCTGCAGAAAGTATGTGATACAATAAGGGGCTTGCACATGCAGGAAGGCACACTGCCTATAACATACTGCTCATTACAAATGAGTCTCAGTGACTACAGAGAGGTTATAACCACCTTAATATAATTGGATAACAATCCAGAAGAATGAACTGCCAATGATAGCATCTACTATGCCTGATTACAGTCTTGATTAAGCTCAATACCGGAGGCCTTTGACCTCTTACATAAACCCAATTTGATCACCTATGATTGACAATATCTACTTCTCATATGATATTTCATTCCATAACCATTGACACCACCACTGATCTATAATGAGATCTTACATCAAAATATACAAACCCTAAGGTCTAAACCAATTAGGTCAGCCACCTAAAAGATATTACAATAAGATCATTACATACATCCACATTACAATGATATGCCATGTCGGCTTTAGACCAAAACAACATTAACCAATCCATAAATCATCCCAGTAACGTGTAGAGAACACGTAACATGATACCGGTTCATAACCTGGACCCAAATAGATCCACCATGCCAAAGTGATGTCTCCAATCAGTCAAGGCACAAACAAAGATGACCTTTTGCATCATGAATTCCATCTAGAAGCCGTACCAACACCACTTATGCATCTTGTCAAAGATTCTCAGTAAAAGCTCTGCCATTAAAACCTTAAACCCTTACCGGTATAGGCTTACTAGAGTGTATGATAGCATCCGATCATCAAGTCAATACCAACTGACCAAAACATACTCCAAAAACATCAAACCAAATATATTCCATTGATCCAAACATGTCGGTAGTATCCAACTGATAGTCCCTTCTGCCGGTAACACTAGTTCTTCTACTGGTAACCAAAATCTGTCTACCACTAACCAATCATAGAAACTAGTGTTGACATCAATGATAAAACATCAATGCAACACATAATCAATTCCTTCATATTGCCAACATTATGTTCCCATAGTCAAGATTTTTTTGTTGCACTTGTATGCGTGATATTTTAGTAATATATCATTTTTTTTAATTTTCCTTAAGATTGACGTAACACTTTTTTCTTGCCTTGACTTGTAAGTAATGAAAGCTACTTGGGTATGACAATTACAACGATGTTGAAGTAGAATATTGGATTTTTCACTAGCCACATGACCAAATAGGTATCTGTAATGACTTAGAGCTATTGATTAATGTGTGAGATATAACAATTGATAGATTTTGGGTAACAAGACTTGATAAGGAAACTTCTACCCAACCAAGGATAAAGCTAAATCACAATGTGACGTTGAAGATGAATGACTAAAGGCCTCCTAAAGAATTCATGAACAAGTATCTAGGAAATGAGACAACCTTCGTTCCTTTCTGTGCAGACAGGTGAATAACTCAGAGAATCATCATGTTTTTATTGATGCAACTATATGAGAAAGCAATAATGATATGCAACTTTATGTTGTGCAATGCTGATATGCAAGCAACTATGATGTACTCTGAAATGGAGATATGCAATGCACTAAAGAAATATGCAAATGCAGTACTGAAAATTGAAATGAACCCACCCTTAGATATAATATCTTTTTAGGTGCATGTTGTTATTGAGTTCATATGAACTCTGTGTAGATAATTCATTGGTCTTTGTTTAAAGAGTTGGATGAACCTGTCTTTTTCAATAGGATATGCAGCTGAGAGTCTTTCATATACAATTTATGTTATAGCCTCCTTATTTTCAAACTAATTCAGCTTTGGTAGACCTTCTTGCCCCCAATTTTTCAAGTGTGGGTGTATGAGTCAAATAGATTTTGGTTTCAAAGTTGTGAATGAGAAGGTGTTATGCCTATTTTTATTGATGCACATGAAGAGTATGATGAAACAATTTGGGTGTTGATTTCATTAGCTAGTGTTATGCTTGTGCTTGAAGAAGATGATGTCCATACAATTGTTGACAAGTTGTCCTGTGTAGTATGATTTGGATTGGTGATTTCAATGATAAGGGGTTCATGAAAAACTTGTGTATTGTAATCATGAGGTAGACTAGGAGAAATGATAATGGGATCTTGTTTAGGAGGTGGATGTTGGATGATACTTGAAAGAACATCTTGCTCTTGCGAAACAAGGGTGTTATTATGAGTGGAATATAAAAGAATGAGGGGATCATCATAAGATTCTTGGTCGATTGGATCTTGATTGAAAATTGGGTATGATGAAAAGGTTTGTTCTTGATCTTGATTTATTTCATGATTGATTTCTTCTAATTTTGGATTGTCCTCCTGACATGGGGAAGGAGTTTGGATATTCATGGTAGATTCTTGGAAGGTTTCAACCTTTTGACATGATGAGGAAGTATCTTGAATGAGACTCTCTGAATCATGACTTGGATTTGATTGGATTTGTGATATGGATAGCCCTTGGGAGATTGTGTTCTTGGAAAGAGATGACATGGATTGGTCTTGTGTGACTTTAGGGGATGATGAAATGGTGGATAGATATGGTTGATTTGGACTTTGGTTGAAAGGGATTTGGTTTTGGTTGAAAGGAGTATGATTTTGGGTGAAAGAGGTTTGATTTGGTTGAATTAATTTTGATTTGGACTTTGGTTGAAAGGGGTTTGATTTTGGTTGAAAGGGGTTTGATTTTGGTTGAAAGAGGTTTGAATGTTGGGTTGGTGTGAATTTTTATTTGGACTTTGATTGAATGGGGTTTGATTTTGGTTGAAAGAGGTACTTTGAGTGTTATGTTGGTGTGAATTTTGATTTGGACTTTGGTTGAAAAGGATTTGGTTTTGGTTGAAAGAAGTTTGAATGTTGGGTTGGTGTGAATTTTGATTTGGACTTTGATTGAACGGGGTTTGATTTTGGTTGAAAGAGGTACTTTGAGTGTTGGGTTGGTGTGAATTTTGATTTGGACTTTGGTTGAAAGGAGTTTGAATGTTGGGTTGATATGATTGGTATGATAGATATGCTGGGTTGAAAGAAGGTTGACATGACTCTAATGTTGGTTGAACTAAGGTAGGAATGATTTTGTTGAAGATTGAAGGTTGGCATGTTTCAATGGTCTCACAAGAAGAAGAAGGTTGGCCTGATAATGATTCCCTTGTGGTTATCACCTCCCTCATCATATTTTCTAACTAGCTCCTATGGTTGCTAGGACTAGTCATGTCTCTCATTTGTTGTTGCAAAATATTGATTTGTTGAGATAATGTTTCTATGGATGGAAATGGAATAGGAATGGAAGGGATGAATTCTTCACCTTCCCTACAAAATACATACCACCAATCCATGATGTTTTCTTGATTGCTTTGAGCCTAATATCACAACATGTAAGATGTTTTCTCCATTTCTAGAACGTTGCAATGTTTGATTGATCTTGACAAGCTTGTTTGCTGCGAGGTTTTGATCTTGTTGATATTAAAACTTGACTTTGTTGAGGGGTTTGATCTTGTTGATGTTGAAACTTGACTTTGTTAAGGGATTTGATCTTGCTGATGTTGAAACTTGACTTTGTTAAGGGATTTGATATTGTTGATGTTTTTGATAAAAAAATGGTTGAGATTCCACTTTGTTTTTGGTATTTATTATAATGTTTAAATGTAGCAAAGGACACAACAGGTACATCAAAGAGAATAATACCATGAAAAGAACACTTGTTTAAGGATTTTTTTTTTCAAATTCCCATGAATGTTGGGATCTTTCTCAAGATCTCATTTTGTTTTTGTTGTATTTGGGCAATTCGATAGCATATCAAGCAGACTCTCCTAAGGTCAAAACCTCACAAGTATTACCACATCCCACATCTTGATACCCCGTCAGCTCAAACAACCATGTCACACCCTAAGGTGCGCCCATTGTTTTCGCCTTTTTCCAAAAATTAGACCAAAGAAGATTGCTCCTCAATTGGCCCGTTATCCTGGGAGATATATGGTGAGTGTCTTGGGGGTAGATTCTTCCCCACCCTTGCACTGTGATAAAATAAGTGTTTGGTTACTGACTCAGCTAGACTTCTAATTTCTATGGCGTTTAGACAAGGTTTTGTTCGAGTGGTCACAATCAGCAACATTTTACACTCTGTTGAGGGAGGTCTCCTAGTCTGTAGAGGCTACGCTCTACAGATTTTAACATGTTGTATAGGCACTGAGGGAGGCATAACATCGTTATGACATCATGTAACACTCATCGCATATGATTTTCATCACATACACATTTATTTATAGTGGCTTGGATTACTTGGCTTTAGCCGTTTCCACTTAGGTCGTTGCCCTCTCACCGACCTTAATGGCGCCCTAAGGGCAACTCGGGAGGGTAGGCCTTCTAAAGGACTTAATTGCAAAAAATAAATGAGAGCATAACAAAAGAGAGTCTGGCTTTTTGATCACCCATTGAAGGGGAGAGCATAATACCTATCCCTTCGAAGACATGAAAAACAAAATTTCTTTTTATCCTTCCATTGCAATGATTTTCTATTCTAAGTGGAGATGTTGCTCCACACAGACATGGTGTTCATTTTTAACCTTCATAGAAATTTGTAAAAGAATAGGAAAGAATTTGATTTTGTTCTTTTTAAAAGCACCAAAAGGAGTTCTCTACTCTAACCCTGCATAGAAAATAATGTTAGTAGACACATGGTGGGCTAACTAACCTAATTTCCTTTGGTTACAAAAAATTTGCTTCTGTGTTTATCAATGATCTGTTATAAAACATAACACTAAAAGACTAGAATTTGAGAAAAATGAAAGAATACAGAGTTTTTTTTTTATTATTTTTCAATTTTTTATTTGTGTTTTTTTTTACATGAGGAACTTGCTAAAAATGGAAACTACCAAAAATATTAAATTTTTAGAAACAAAAACTTGCCAAAAATGAAAACTTTCAAAAATGGAAACCTGCCAAAAATGGAAACTTTCCAGAAATGGAAACCTTCCAAAAATAGAAAATTTCCAAAAATGAAAAACCTACAAAAAATGGAAACTTTTTAGAAACGGAAACTTGCCAAAAATGGAAACTTTCTAGAAGTGGAAACCTACCAAAAACATAAAATTTTCAGAAATGGAAACCTGCAAAAACAGAAACTTTCCAAAAATGAAAACTTGCCAAAAATGAAAACTTTCCACAAATGGAAACCTGCCAAAAGTGAAAACTTTCCAAAAATAGAAATCTGCCAAAAATAGAAACTTTCAAAAAATGGAAACCTGCCAAAAACAAAAAAAATTTAAAAAACGAAAAACCTGTCAAAAATAGAAACTTTCTAGAAACAGAAACCTGCCAAAAATGGAAAATTTCTAGAAATGGAAACCTGCCAAAAACAGAAACCTGTCAGAAATGGAAACTTTCCAGAAATGGAAACCTACCAAAAATGGAAACTTGCAGGCATACATAAAATTTTAAATTATTGTTAGTTCACGTCGGGTTCACCAAATGTTATCTAGGCAGTAAATAAGCATAAATTGCATAATCAGATATCAAAGAGTGAATCACAACTCTAATCTAATCAATATTACTCCTAAATTACAATGAAATAAAGCTAATATCAATTGAATTGAAAGAATAATCTATCTAAGACTCCCTCAATTGAAATAACAAGGCTTCCATTGCTTTTCTCCATTGTTGTTGATGTAGGTGGCTCTCAGGTATTGCACTTGATTTCCTGCATAAGATAGACAATAATATTGAAGACTGTCATTCTTTATGATTCTCTAATTCTAGAATGAAATGAGCAAAGAGGTTGAATTTATAAATTTTCAACACAAAGGAGGTGAGCAATTGAACTCAAGTGTTGATTGGGAGATAACTGAAATTGATCGATCAGTTAACAGAGTCGATTGATTTGTTAACTCATTTGATTGAGCAGTCAACTAGATTGATTGGAGAGTGAACTGAATAGATGGATTAGTAGACTAATTTGATTGATTAGTAGATTGAATAGATTGGGGAGATGACTGAATTGATAGATTAGAAGATTGAATTTATGGATCAATCATAAAAAGTTGATTTTGAGTTTAAAAGGATGATTGATGAGTTAACTAAGTTAACTGATTTGATCAATCAGTTCTGATTTTAGCATGTGTTGTAGGAATTTGAAATTGAATTTGATTTTCATTTTCAATTTGGATTTGAATTTGATCATTCAAATGCTGAAATGCACATGAAATTAATTGAAATTCAGATTTGGGGAAAATGTGAATTTGGTGATTTGGAATTAGATGAAATTAATTGAAATTCGAATTTGGGGAAATATGAATTTGAGAGAAATGAAATTAATTGGAATTATAATTTGGGGAATTGGAAGGATAATTAATTAATTAAATAGTTTAAATGAAATTATTTAAACTTAGGAGATTGATTTATTTAAATAATAAAGATTATTTAACTAAGGAAAAGGTCGTAATTAATTAAATAATTGATATTTAATTGATAATTGAGACATGGTTAACTAATTAAAATGATTTGAGAATAGAAATAGGATAATTAGAACTATTAAAGGGCAATGATTAGAAGAAATAGTTAGTTTAGTCAAATAATTAAAGAATACTTAATTAAATAGATGAATAATTAGTATAGAATTAATGAGACATTTTTAGGTGTCTACATAAAGTATTATCATAAATAACATAATAAACCCTTAGACAACATGACTATAAACTTGTCTCATCAATCACCCTGAATCATCTCACTGATAGGGAGTCTTTTTTCCTCAGCACAATAGACTTAACCACATAATTCTTCTTGTTAGGGTCAATAGTCGGCGTCAAGTTACTCATTTTTGGGTCAACATTATGTTCAAATGAGACATGATTGATTTCCATTCCCTTGCCCTGAGGATTTCTCAGTTTTTCGATGACAAGTTGTTGCGCATTTTTCTTCTTGCTCTTCCGATTCTTTTGGAGAGGAGCAAAATTTGAGTGTTTGTCCTTATCCTCTCTAATTTGGGAGAGTGACATGGATATAGAAGAGTGCAGAGGAGGGTCCGTGTTGAAATCCCTAAATTTGGTTGACGCCTCAAATGTTAGAGGATTATCAGACAATTTTGTAATAGCCTCTATAACAAAATTCTTTGAGTCATTAAGTTTAGAAATAAGCGGGGAGTTATTATTTCCTACATTGTTGGAGATATCATAGGAGGACTCCATAGGTTTATTGCCAGTAGGGTCAATTTTTTTTTTTTGTTTAACAAGAATCAGATAGTTTCTCTAGATGTGTCCTTTATGCCTGCATAAGAAACATGCATTTATTCCACCCACAGCTTCAATCATACAGAGAACGAGATCATTGTCCAGATTAATTTCAATGAAACTAGGGAGGTCCATCAGGGAGTGGGTGTTGTCCACTCTTAGGACACGACCAATAGAAGCAAGCCTTTTCAAAATAAACCTCCAAAGCAGGGGTGGAAGGTTTTTGATAACAATCCATCTAGGGCATGACAAGGCAAGAACCTCGTCACAGAAAGCGTCGAGAGACCATCTTAGGTCTCGAAATGTGCATTTACCAATATAACAAAATTGCTTGTCCACAACCACTGACCGAGACATCATCATTGAAAAAATAATAAACAAACCTTTTTGAATGATTTGACAAAATGAAATATGCAACTCTAATTTCTTAATCTAGATATTTTTAAGTCATTCATCCATATATTTTTGAGCCGGACAAATAGAATCATCTGTGGTTGCTAAATAAATGGCAACATATCTAAGCCTATCTTTTTCATAGTTAATAGCTTTGCACATATTATAATTAGGAGTAACGAAGAGAGTATTCAAACCAGGGGCAGAGCACTTACCCTTTCCTCCCTCAACTCCATCATTACCTGAAGAAGTGTTCAAAACCCTAAACTCAAAGGAAGTCGAATCAACGATTGGAAATGACAAAGCATCCATAAGAGATGCCTTAAAAGATTTAGGTTTATCTATAGCAGTGGCAGGAGAAACCTCCATCAACTTGTTCAACATTAATGTTCCAGTGTCTAGAATGTCGTCCATAATAACACATACGTACAACACAATGAGGTGACCAAAGCAAAAATAAAGAGAAATAAATGCAATATTCTCAAAGAAAACAAAAAACCCTTACCTGCGTGGAGGGCCATATGCGCTCCTCCACAATCCAAGAGCCACGACCCCTGCACGTATGTGGGGTAGAACCCCTAGAAATGACTAGAGTTGCAAAACATCTTTTTGTATAGCTAATAGCCAATATTAATATATATTATATTTATTTATTTATTAAATTAAGATAATGATATAATTTTATAATAAAGAATAGTATAGTATTAATAATAGCATTAGAACCCTATCTCTATCTCAATATTAATTGTTTAATTTATGGATAGGGTTAAATTATGGTTAGGGTTCAAGTTATACAATAATTAGCATTATGGATCTCAAGCACAATTAGGGTTAATTTTAGGTTAGTCTTAGGGTTGAATTAGAGGGAACTGTTAGAGTTAGGGTTAAGGTTAGTGATGCACGAGCATCCCCGGTTCATAGCCATCTTGCATCAACCAAAAATATTTCCTTTTTGTTTTGCTTTCTATTTGCAGTTTCAACATTTCTTTCTGTGTGTCCCAGATTTGGCTCACTGGAACTTGTGGAGTTGGATTTTTCTTGAAGACTTGATCATGTTCCTTATTCCCAAACAATGGAGCATTTGGATCATTTTCTAGCAAGTTATATCTACCGGTTTTTGAGACAGTTTTCTATTACCAGTTGCTTGGACCTATTTGCATTGGTGATCTATCAGATCCCTTCCATATCTTGTGGATCCCTGAGCATTGATTCTGATGTTCCTTAGCATGTGGCTGACCTTTTCTTGTGATCTACGCTTCATCCTTTTGATTTTCTAGAGGAATTTCTTTCGTGGAGGCTGACCTTGTTGGTTTTGCACGTTAGGTCTTATTCTTTGGGTTTTGATTCCTTTTTAGGCCGATCGGATCTCCTTGGATCATATAAATAATTATAATATAGCATTAGAATGTAATCAAGAAGTTAGACTGAGCATAGAAGATAGATCTTAAGATTTGAGCTCCCGGTTGTGACCTTTCTATATTTTGAGAATGTTTTAGCAGGCCTATGAGCCGATTTCTATAACCCGGTTGTTACCGGTTGGTTGTAAGCAGTTTTCATGATATAATTCAATCTATTTTGCATTTCCTCCATCATGTCCCTGTGTTTCCATTGTGTCTACTCTTGCTGACTGGTATGGATTGATCTCTTTGAGGTCCCTCCTAGCCGATGACTGCTTCAAGTGGCATCAAAGCGAGATTTTGTTTCAAAGATTGTGTTGTCCTGAGAATTTTGTTGTAGGGTGGTAGACTATGGATCCGACCTAGAGTTGTAGAGGACTGGTGTAAAGATGATGCAAAGAGGAACTAAGAATGGTGGAGATCATGGGAATACAGACCATGCTATGATGGAAATGTTGCGAGGAATAACAACCCGGTTGGAAGCCAAGGAGACAGCCCAGAGAAGAGGCCAACACATTGAAGATGTAAGTGAAGATGAAGGAGAAGAAGTCCTGATAGAAAAAGTAAACCCACCGATGGTTGATCTGGATGAGGAAAGTTTTTTGAGGGTTTTAAGTAGGGAAAATACTAAACCTCATTTTACCCCACTGGTATATGATGGAAATTTGGATTCAGATGAATTGATGGATTGGATCTCGAAGATGGAGAAATATTTTGATTTTGAAAACACTACAAAAGAAAGGAAGGTGAAATATGTATGTACCCAGTTGAAAAGTCATGCATCTCTTTGGTGGGAGAATTTGTAGGTTGATAGACAAAGAAGAGGTAAAGAGAAGATCAAGACATGGGATCAGATGATTGCTAAGTTGAAATCAAAATTTATGCTAGCTGATTATCAAGTGAATTTGTTCCAGAAGTTGCAGAATTTGAAACAAAAGGAATCTAGTGTGAAGGAATACACCAAAGCATTTTACAAGTTGAATATTAGATCGAGACATGTTGATGATGAAGTTGAACAAGTTGCAAGATATTTGAATGGATTGCGGGTGTCTATACAAGATGAACTCAGTTTGACCAAATTACAGAGTGTTGAAGAGGCTTACCAATATGCCCTGAAGACAAAAGAGAAGCTAAACAAAACACATGAGCAGAGGCAGAGGAAGAGGATATACTGGGAGTAGAGGAATATGTATAGATCGGGACAAGGACAAAGAAGTGAACAAAGAAGGTAATTTATACCAAAAAGATGATAGAAATTTCTATCAGAGGATAGAACCAGATGGCTACCAAAATGAGAATTTTGGAAGAGATGACAGAAGATAAGACAAGAGGGTATTTAGAGGAACTTTCTATAAGTGTGGAGGAGAGTGACAGTATTAGGATTTGAGGAATTGAAGACCTTGTATGATGATGACCCGGATTTTGCAGAATCTTGGAGAGCGTGTAGAGAACGGGTTACGATAGATAGAAGAAAGTGGCTGGATTACTTCATTCAAGGTGTGATGTTATTTAGAGGAATATAATTGTTCATGCCTAAGAGTTCTATGAGGGAGAATCTGATAAAGGAGAAACACAGTGGAGGATTAGTCGGACATTTTGGTATTGACAAAACAGTAGCATTACTTTTGGCCCCAACTTCATAAGGATGTTAGGAAATATGTGTCAAGTTACAAAGGGTAGTAGTCAGAATGTGGGATTGTATAAACCTTTGACAGTACCGGTAAGACCTTGGGAGGATATAAGAATGTATTTCATACTTGGATTGCCTAAAACACCAAGAGGGAATGATTCTATATTTGTGGTAGTAGATATATTCTCGAAGATGGCTCATTTCATACCTTGTAAGAAGATATCAGATGCATTACATGTAGCAGACCTATTTTTCAAGGAAGTAGTGAGATTGCATAGATTACCTAAGAGCATAGTTTCAGACAGAGACACTAATTTTGTTGGTTATTTTTGGAGAGCACTTTGGAAGAAGATGAAGTCAGATTTGAAGTTCAGTTCTACTTTTCATCCACAAACTGATGGATAGATAGAAGTAGTTAACCAGAGCTTGGGAAATTTGTTGAGATGTTTAGTTGGAGATAAAACCAGAAGTTGGGATTTGATTCTTGCACAAGAAGAGTTTTCCTACAATAATCCAGTAAACAAGAGTACCAGAAG
Organism: Cryptomeria japonica; assembly: GCF_030272615.1. Lineage (NCBI taxonomy): Eukaryota > Viridiplantae > Streptophyta > Pinopsida > Cupressales > Cupressaceae > Cryptomeria > Cryptomeria japonica. The sequence goes on from NC_081412.1 coordinate 265,948,182, forward strand.
AACACCTTTTGAGATTTTTACTAGAGTACACCCTAGAGGTATATCAAAATTAAGAGATACTAGCAGTGAGGACCGGAGAAGTTCAGAAGCAGAAAAATTTGTAGATCACATGAAGGACTTACATATTCAAGTTAAGCAACATCTGGAGGACATGAACAAGAATTATAAAGAGAAGGAAAATGAGAAGAGGAGACATAAGGAATTTGAAGTTGGTGATGAAGTGATGGTGTATCTAAGAAAAGAAAGATTCCTGGCTGGAACTTATAACAAGTTGTAGATGAGAAAGTTTGGACCTTGTAGGATTTTGAGAAAGTTTAGTTCTGGGAATGCATATGAAGTGGAGTTACCAGATAGTCTGATTATTTCACCTGTGTTTAACATTTCAGATCTTCATCAGTATCATGAACCAGAATTCAGTGAGGACAGTACTGCAGACTTGGAGAAACAATTGCCTTGAAAGGAACCAGATCAGATTGAAGACATTTTGGACAGTAGGATTGGGCGTAGTACCCGGACCAGTCAGTATAAGGTGTATCTCATGAAGTGGAAGGAAAGACCAGTTGAAGATTCATCTTGGATTTCTTAGGTAGAGGTAGACTTCCTTGGTTTTCCTCTGACCCTAGCAAAGTGTGAGACTCACTTTTTTTCAACAACCCTGGATGTCTGATGCAGGAGCATCCTCGATTCATAGCAATCTTGCATCAACCAAAATTATTTCCTTTCTAATTGCAATTTCAACATTTATTTCTGTGCATCCCAGATTTGGCTCACCAGAACCTGTGGAGATGGATTTTTCTTGAAGACTTGATCATCTTCCTTATTCCCAAACCATGGAGCATTTGGATCATTTTCTGGCAAGTTATCGCTATCGGTTTCCGAGACAATTTTCTGTTACCGGTTGCCTCAACCTTTTTGTATTGGTGATCTACCAGATCCCTTATGTAGCTTGCATAACCCTGAGCATTGATTCCAATGTTCCTTAGCATGTGGCCGAACTTTTCCCATGATCTACGCTTCATCATTTGGATTTTACAGAGGGAATTTCTTTGGCAGAGGCCGACCTTGTTGGTTTTGCACGTTAGGTCTTGTTCTTTAGGATTTGATTCCTTTTTGGGCCGACCGGATCCCCTTGGATCGTATAAATCATTGTAATAGAGAATTAGAATATAATCAAGAAGTTATACTAAGCATAGAAGATAGATCTCAAGATTTGAGGTCCCAGTTGTGACCCGTTATGTATTTTGAGCATGTTTTAGCAGGCCTATGAGCCGGTTTCTGTAACCCGATTGTTATCGGTTGGTTGTAAGTAGTTTTCATGATATAATTCAATCTATTATGCATTGCCTCCATCATGTCCTTGTGTTTCTATTGTGTCTACTCTTGCTAACTGGTATGGACTGATCTCTTTGAAGTCCCTCCTAGCTAGTGACTGCTTCAAGTGGTATACCAAAAATATTTCCTTTCTATTTTGCTTTCTGTTTGCAGTTTCAACATTTATTTCCATGTGTCCCGGATTTGGCTCATCGGAACCTGTGGAGTTGGATTTTTCTTGAAGGCTAGATCATCTTCCTTATTCCCAAACCATGGAGCATTTAGATTATTTTATAGCAAGTTATCGCTATCGGTTTCCGAGATAGTCTTTTGTTACCGGTTGCCTGGACCTATTTGCATTGGTGATCTACCAGATCCATTCCGTAGCTTGCGGAGCCCTGAGAATTGATTATGATGTTCCTTAGCACGTGGTTGACATTTTCCCATGATCTATGCTTCATCCTTTGGATTTTTTGGAGGAATTTCTTTGGCAGAGGCCGACCTTGTTGGTTTTGCATGTTAGGTCTTGTTCTTTGGGTTTTGATTCCTTTTTGAACTGATCGGATCCCCTTGGATCATATAAATAATTGTAATAAAGCATTATAATGTAATCAAGAAGTTAGACTAAGCATAGAAGATGGATCTTAAGAATTGAGGTCCCGGTTGTGACCTGTTCTGTATTTTGAGCATCTTTTAGCAGGCCTGTGAGCCAGTTTCTGTAACCCGATTGTTACCGATTGGTTGTAAGTAATTTTCATGATATAATTCAATTTGTTCTGCATTGCCTCCATCATGTCCCTATGTTTTTGTTGTGTCTACTATTGCTGACCGGTATGGACTGATTTCTTTGAGGTCCCTCCTAGTCAGTGACTGCTTCAGTTAGAGCTAATTACAGTTAGGGTTCAATTATGGTTAGGGTTTGATTATGGTTAGATTAGGGTTGAAGTTGGAGGTAGGGCCTAATTATGGTTAGATGAGGGTTTAATTATGGTTAATGTTAGGGTTTGGTATGGTTAAGGTTTGATTATGGTTAGGGTTTAATTATGGTAAGATTAGGGTTTAATTTGGAGATAGGGTTTAATTCTAGTTATGATTAGGGTTTGGGTTTTATTAGGATTAGGATTTGGTATGGTTAAGAATTTTAGGGTTTAATTATGGTAGGATTAGGGTTTAATTTGGAGGTAGGATTGAATTCTAGGGTTAGAGTTAAGTTTAGGGTTAGGTTATGGTTAGGTTTCAATTATGCTAAGATTAGGTTTAAGGTTGAGGTTAGACTACTATTAGGGTTATTATTCTAGGACAGTGCTAGGAGTAAGGTTTAAGGTTTAATTAGAATTAGTGTTAGGGTTAATATTATAATTATATTAGAAATTTATTATGGTTAGAGTTAGTGTTAGGATTCAAAGAGGGTTAAGATTTAAGGATAAAGCATGGTGTTAGGGTTAAGTTTCTACAATAAAGCTTGGTTTTAAAGTTTGGGTTAAGGTTTGATTATGGTCACAAGTTACATTAGCATAATTATTCAATTAGGGTTAAGGTTCAATTAGGTTTAGATTAGGGATAGGGTCAAGGTTAGGTTGGGTTTAGGGTTAAGGGTTAGGGTTCAGGTTCAAGATAGGGTTTAATAATGGTTAGGATTAATTTATGGGATAGGTTATCATAAGCATTCATTTATGTATTTAGATTAAGGTTGGAGTTAAGGTTAGGATAGGTTAGGGTTAGGGTTAATGTTAAGTTACAATTAAAGTTACTATTGTGGGATAAATCTGGGGTTATGGTTAGCATTCACATAAGGTTTAAGTTCTAGTTTAATTAGCATTATGGTTCAGTTATAATTATAGTTTAATTATGGTAAGGGTTTAATTATAGTTAGGATTAGCATTAGAGTTCAATTAAGACTAGAATGAGGGTTATGATTCAATTACATTAGGGTTAAATTAGAATTAAAGTTCAATTAGGATTAAGGTTTGAGGTATATTAGGGTTAAGGTTATAATAGGAGTAGAGATCAACTAGGGTTAGGGTTAAGTTTAGGGCTAGGGTTCAATTAATATTAGAGTTTAATTAGGGTTAGGATTTAAAGTTTAGGGCTAGGGTTTAATTATGGTTAGATTAAGGTTCAACTTGTAGTTAGGGTTTAATTCTAGGATTAGAGTTATGTTTAGGATTAGGTTATGGTTATTATTATGTTCACATAAAGGTTCAATTAGGCCTAGATTGGGGATATTGTTAAGGTGAAGGTTTAATTATGGTAAGGGTGTAATTAGCCGATAGGCTATTTAACTAGGCATAGTCCACTGAAAGTGTCTCATACTCTTGGTAAAATGTTTCCTGCGTCCTGGTAAATAAAAAGTCCCTTGCATTCTGGTCAAATATTTATCTACTTTCTTTTTTTTTAAATTATTTTTATTTGATTTTTGACAACCATTGTTTTGGGTTGGCACAATGTGGGTTTTACAACAAATTGTTTTTATGCAATTTTAGAGAGTCTAAAATTGCCACACACATGTTTACGTGGTGAAACAAAGTTATTCTAGGTTAGTCTTAGTATAACGTGACATTTAAATTCGAGAATACATGGTAAAATGAAGATATGCTGCTAGTTGTGCTTATGGGTATCGATCTTGATTAGCTACGAACCATGTCCCTGCTCCTGCTAGAGAAACTTTTCAATGGGAAATGATAGCAATGATGAATAGTTTTCTGTAATCTATCGATGAAGGTGAGTTAAAATTCATTGCAATTTTTCATGTTTTTTGCAGAAAGAATTTGGGTTTGAAGTAAAATGGGTCTGACCTGCTAACGGATTACAAGTGAGCTCAGTATAATTCATTTTCTCGGTATGAATTTGGGTTTAGAGTGAAATGGGTCTGAACACCGAACGAGAGAGAGAACACATGAGTCCAAGTATTTATCATTGCACCTTGTATGATTACAAGTGAGCTTAGTATAATTCATTTCCTTGGTTTACAATATTTTTCTTTAGAAGATATATTTCAGTCGCTCATTAATGGACAAGATTGGCTAAAGCGAAGTGCAGTAGAGGGCGCTGCCCTCATTGCAAGACACCCTATGACAAGAAAAAAGTAATACAAATGTTTTCTATATATGCAAAAAATATTAAAGAAGTCTATAATTTTTCTGTTGATTTTCCATCAGAGGCCGCAGGAAGAGACTTAGATTCTTCAAAAAATGGAAGATTTAGGAAGGTAGTGTGCAAAATAGGAAAGAGGCTAGAAAGAAAAATTATAGAAAAGTTCAAATTAGTACCAGTGGATGGAGAAAGATCAAGAAGCCAAGTTGAGGCAAGATCAATTTAAAATGAGAGAAGGTTGACAGTAATGAGAATGTTTGAGAATCAATTTTAGGTATCTAGACAATGAAGACGTAGAAAATAAGTAGGTAGGATTAAATTTATACCACGTGTAAGAAGAGATTTTGTGTATTCTAAATATTACTTATTATGATCAAATTTATTTATAAAATTTATTTAAGAGATTTTGTGTATTTTTTAAATATTACTTATTATGATAAAATTTATTTGCGAAGATCCAAAAACAATTTCAGGTCTTAACATTTGAAAACAATAAAATAATAATAAGAAGCTAGCAATAATAATATCAGATCAATTTTATGTGTCGAGGCAATTGAGATCCAGAAAATAAGGAGGCTAAGGTTTAGTATTCTTGGATTTACACATATTTTTTGAATCACTCAATTTACCACAAACTATATCACTTAATTTACCAAACTATCTTGTCTACTACTGTGATTTCAATTTACTATAGATTATCTTGTCTATGCCAAAATCTAACGTATGGCAATTTATCATGGCTACCTATTTGATATGATTAGCCCCACGCATGACCATCTTATAATGCCATAGGTGGCTACAAAATCCTATGATTGTACAAAATATAGAAAACCATGCCACACTAGCTGTTTGCATGTCTTAATCTCATTTTATGTGTGCCACACAATAGCTATGTAGTACCCCTGCCCTAATCAGATTCTAATCTTGGTTTGACCTTGGTTAGTTTACCATGTTGTAATGTTATAGTCAGATGTTATGATTATTGTGCATACCTATTCATGTGGTTTTCACATAAATTCTTATGTAAGTTTATTTGCTCTCTTGATTCGTGTTATTAATCTTCGGCTAACACTTTCATTAAATATATATATGTATGCATGTGTGACTCATGCTTGCAGGAGATAACAGGTACAATACTGCATAGGTTCAAGGTTCATCTCCACCTGGATTCGCAGGTTCGAGTGTACCTCTTTGGTCCTTAGAGATTGGATTAGGCAGTCGTAAGACCCTCATTTTACCCTTGTCGTGCTCAAGCGAGCATCGTCATTCGTCCATCAGTTTCCCTCTGTTTAGGTTTGTGGGTCGTCTATTTGTTTGTCTTTCTTGGGTTGCATGCTTTGCGTGTAGTAAAATTGACTATTTAATCCTAAGTATTTAATTTGATTTAATGTGTTCTTTAACGCATTAGTAACTGCAGACGTATAAAAATGACCACTTTCCTAAGTGAATATTTAATATTCATTTTATTTTCATTCCTCTATTTAATTAAATTAAATTTAATTAAAGCATTAACATTCATCTATTTGATTAAATAAGTTATTCAATTTATTTAATTAAATTCACTTAGGCCTTTCATATCATTTAATTGAATAAATCACTTTATTTAATTAAATCCCCCTTCTACTCTTTTTAATTAAATTTACATTTAATTAAATTGTTCACTTCAAATAAATAAATCTAATTTATTTATTTCCCCCACTTGCATCTATTTTGTTGAAATAAAGCAATTTATTTTAATTAAAATTACCCCCCATCCACTTGCATTTTCCTACATCTACTTTCCTCTCTAAACCCCTTCTAGATTCTTCTAATCCCTTCTAAATTAGTCTAACCCATCTACTAAATATTGTCACTGTAGACACTCAAAATTGTCATGTCTAATTAAATAAATATTTTATTTATTTAATTATCTAAGCCTAATTCTTCTATTAATTAAATAAATCTTTATTTATTTAATTAATTCATTTATCCTCTTCTAGCCTTATTTCACATTTAAATAAATACATTTATTTATTTAAATTATCCCTTTCCTAAATTAAATAAATATCTTATTTATTTAATTGTCCTACTTCTTCTATTAATTAAATAAATCTTTATTTATTTAAATTAATTCATTATCTTTTTCTACACATGACACATGTCATTCATCTCTTAATTCCTACACTACCTACCTCTTTCATTATTTTGGTATTTCTTATACCTACCCTCCAATCCTAGCCGACCTCCTTTTTACACCTCTCAATCTTAACCCTCCATTTCTTATTGTGTCTTCTATTTAAGGAGATGCTTTCTTCATTGTCAAACCCTAATGAGATATCCTAATCAAGCATTCTAAGGACAGAACGCTAACTACTTGATCAATTGACTACACTACAATTCTACTTGCAACCACATTCCGTTCTTTGTTGAGCTCTTGTGCATACAAAAATCTGAGAGCAAGCATATCAAACAAGATCAATGGAGATAGGAAGAATGGAGATCAAAACCCTAGTGGACATGTGATGGTATAATCTTTGTGATTTTTGAGTTATTTGCATTGTCTTAGGTTATCTTCATATGTTATGGTGGATCTTTGTTCATTGTTAGGCTAGGGTTTAGTGGTTGAATCCATTTTAGTCTTTCAATATTGTTGTTATTTGTTATTCATTTTCACCATATACATTTTGGCATGCCCGGTGGGACTCTTGTCCCTTTGCATTTAACATTTTTGTTGCAGATTTTGCATTTTTGAAGTTGCAGATCGGACGATTTCGACGACATTTTAGGTTTTTTCCGCGTCTGCGAGTGTTCGGATCGCGTTTTTGTATTTCAGAGGCGTCTGTGATATCTTGGATCGCGTCTGTGTTTCTGTCATTTTCTATTTTTGCAGGTTTCCGAAAGTCGCGTCTGTGATTCCGAATCGCGTCTGTGCATCATCTTATCGCGTCTGTAGCAGAAAGAGGCGTCTGTGTTCTTAGATCGCGTCTGCGAATCACAGAACCGCGTCTGTGTCGGACAGAGGCGTCTGTGTCTGGTATAACAGCGTCTGTGCATTCTGTTTTGCAAATTTTTCAAGTTTTTCGATTCGGGTTTTCGGATTTTGTACTTAGGGTTCCAGATCTGGTTTATTTTTGGCTAACCTTTGTAGATCTAGCTAACCTGATTTGTGCAGCTTGCTTTGGAGGCAAATACCTTTTTTTGTTGAAGGCCCCTTTTCACAAAGTCTTTTTGGGTTTTCTAAAAATTTACCTAACTTGTGTGCTTGCAGGAAGGGGTTATCATTTGAAACAACCCAAACTACTAACAATTTTGTTGCAGGGCCTTGGCTAGGGTTTTGTAATTTTTATTGTGTGCCTTGTTTCATAGCTTAGCAAACACTTCAATTGGTGCACTAAAATTGAATCATTGTCTTTTGTGTCTTGAGCAATAGGCTCTTTTTGTTTACTCTTTAGAGGGCCTGTCTTCCCGTGTGGTCATTAGGACTACTAGTGAGAAGAGAACGACCCAAGTGGTAGCAAAAGAAAAGCCATCTTCTTCCAAGCCACTATAATCAAATGTATTCATGGTGAAAACTATGAATAACGTGTGCTGATTAGTTCATACCGACACTATGTCTCCCCATAAACCCGTTTGATCAAATTTATTTGATCATTTGTAGGGCGTAACCCCTACCGGCTGGGAGCCTTCTGTATTTACAGAGCTGAAAGTGCCGCATGTATGGCCCCACAAGCGGATGCCCTTACTAGCACCTCTTTGTTTTAGATGCCCAAATCCTTCTAGTTGTTGAGGCAGGAGGTCGGACCTCTGGTAGCGGCCCACACACATACGGTTCTTAGTAGAGATACAAAGTTCGCCATGGGGAGTTTTCATGGGGACTGATGCTTGGCTGACCCGAGAAGTGAGTGCCGAGGGTGGAGCCAGTGAGGTCAAGCATCTAAGTATCCGCTCTGAATAGCGTAGCCTCGGGGGTAAAACCCCATGTGGGATCAACAATTATTGTCCTGGCCAGCCATAAGAATTGTGCTTGACTTATGATAAACATTCAAACACTCAAAGACAAAACAGCAAAACATTGTGTCTTTTGTGTCTTCAAGTGTATGCAAAAACTTTTTACATCAAACAACACACTTTTTGGAGTCTAAACAGTCTGCAAACATTGGGTCATCAACACTGTGTCCTCTTGTCACGAAAAACAGTCGAAAGATCAGATTTGGTCACAGCAAAACAAATTCACAGATAGGAAAGATTGCACTTAGGTTACAGAAACGCGTCTGTGTCTGTTAAAACCGCGTCTGTGTCGGATAAACGCGTCTGTGAAGGGCAGAATAGCGTCTGTGTCTAACAGAGACACGTCTGTGTCTGGAAATCGCGTCTGTGAAGTATACAGGAGCGTCTGTGTCCACAATTGCAAAAAACTATTACAGTCTCAGCAAACATCAACAGGAAAATCTCATAATCGCGTCTGCGTCAAACAGAGTAGCGTCTGTGTCTTAAAACCGCGTCTGTGAAGTATACAGAGGCGTCTGTGTCAGGATTTGAAAAGTTTAACAGTCAAGCAAACAAACAAAATCAGTTTCGGCATACTTGAGCTTCCTAGGTTGTCTCTTCAGGTTTCATCTAGCATTCAGCCTGTTCTAAGGTCTTACACAGTCCATCATTGCTTCATACCTCATTTTACATTCATACTTGTCTAAACTTGAGTCAAAAGGTCACTTGCTTGTCCTCACTATACTTTGTCAACACACTACATACAACAACACTTTGCTAAGTGGTCCCTCATCAAGGTTTCTTACCTTTGGGTCTCATTTGGTCTTACTTAGAGTCAAGGTCAGCTTACCTCATCAAGAGAAACTATCCTCTCTTTGGAAGTCACACCTACTCTACTACATACATACTTGGTCTTACACTTTGGACATTGCAAGTAAACTTCAGATTCATTTACACTCCATACAACTCTTGGTCTTACATACTCTTGTCATTTTCGTCTAAGTCTCTCACATATTGGTCTAACACCTAGTTCATGGTTGAAACCCGTCTTCAAAAATCTAGGAGAAAAGCTAAAGAAGCTCAAGGTTCCGTAAACATGAGTTCTTATGAGTATGACAATGATGTCTTCTACAATCCTGAGCACACTACATTACCAGACATGAATGTTTATAGACACAATCCAAATATGGAAAGCGCAAACACTATAAACAACAATGCTACACACAATGACACAGTGGACAATTCTTCAATACTATCAGCAGACATACAAGAATCTATAATGGATCCTCAATTCAATAGATTGGTTGAAGAGATAATGAGGAGAGATCGTCAATACTTTCTAAACATGATGGCACAAAGTGGAGCCAAAATACCGCATGATTTTGACTTATCTCAACTTATGGAAAATAGACCTTCACAACAAACTCAGCATAACATGGATCAAAGGAGACCAAATAGTGGAGGACCCAATAATATGATGCCGGAGTCACCATCAGTTTTGCTTCAAAAACCAGCAATCCCACATACACAAGCTCAAATATATGATACTTACACTCAAAGACCATCATGGAGGCCTTATGTTCAAACACATGCTCAAGATATGGGTCAATTAAGACAAATGGATACACAAGGACATCCTCAAAATTTTGACACAAGGAGACCTCATGTCAAAATTGGGGGCAACACAATGGAAAATGAAAGGCCTATTGAATATGGTTTATACACACAAAACAGATATGGGGTTCCCCAACAAGAAATTATGCCAAGTGCTCCATATATGTCGCAACAATATAGACCTCCATATGGACATGTCTACGATCAGTATCATCCATATATGCAACAAGCTCCTCCTCAAATGGGTGTTTCAAACATGGGACATGCTACAAGAAATCCATCTCCTCCCAAAAATAATTTGGAGCAACAAATTAGAGATCTACAAAAGAAAGTGGAAGACATGGGCACATCAAAACCCACATATACTATGAGAGATATATGCCCTTATCCATTTGATAAGAGCATTCCAATGCCTCCGTTTCCTCCGCACTTTGCAATGCCGAAATTTGACAAATATAGAGGGAGAGGAGACCCCAAGGCACACATAAGACAATTCTTCACAGCTTGCATTGAGGTAGCGGCAGAAGAAACATACTTGATGAGGTTGTTCCCACAGAGCTTAGGTGACCAAGCGATGGAATGGTTTTCTCAATTACCTCCTGGTATTAAGTCATGGGGCGACTTGGCAGAGGCATTCATTCAACATTTCTCTTACAACATTGAAACAGATGTCTCAGTTACTACCTTGTGCAATACGAAACAAAAAGAGGGAGAATCTTTTGCGTCATTTTTACAAAGATGGAGAAACTTAGCTAGCAGATGCTCTTGTGAAATCCCGCAGAAACAAATGGTGGAGATGTTCACACAAAATGTTAACAAGGCCATTGGCTATGATCTTAGAAAAGCTTGTTTGTCTACATTCAAGGATGTCATTGAAAAGGGCCTAGCAACAGAAAAGGTCTTAATTGAACAAGGAGTTATCAAACTATTCAAAGAAAACAAAGAGGACTTCAAAGGAAAGGACAAACCAAAATTTTGGAACAAGAACAAGAACACGGTTAATGATGGTGTTGTTGATGCCAACACAGTAAGACCAAAGTTCGTCTTTTCTGGATCAAGTTCTACCAACAATCAAGTGAACAATCAAATGGCTGCTAAACCACGAAGGAAATATACTCCATTGGGAGAACCACTTGAATCAGTATTCAAAAAGCTTGTAGCAAACAAAGTGATCACGGTCCCAGATTTTCCTCCATATGAACCAAAGGTCAAACCAAATTGGTGGAATGATGATGAATATTGTGAGTTTCATAAGAGCAAGGGTCACAAGACAAGTAATTGCCATCGATTGAAAAACATTGTACAAGATCTCATTGACAGAGGAGATATTGAGATTGAGGGACATTCATCTAACCAAGAGCATGAGGTGTTTAAGGAACCATTCCCAAAACATGACAAGGGAAAAGGCAAAGTCACAGATGATCAAGCCAATTACACTAGAGCATCTTACAATTATGATTCCACTATTAATCACATCTCAATGGACAATCATATTTCTACCATTACTATCAAAAATAAAAATCCTGAGAATCCTCCTCAGCGACCCAAAATTGTCCTAAAAGGTGTGGGATCTTCGTCCACATCTACCTCTGAATGTCATGTTACAACCCGTCGAGGTAAGATCACATTGCCAGGTACCTCTACTAAGAATACCAATCTTCCGTCAACTAAGCCTGAGTACGACCTTGTAGAGCAATTAGGGAAAACACCCGCACTCATCTCTATTCTTGAGCTCTTACGTATATCTCCTGCACATAAAGCTATCCTTGATAAAACCTTGAGAGATACTGTTGTCCCCACTGATCTGAACGTGGATCAGTTTCAAGCCATGGTGGGATACCTATCCGTTCCACACTCCCTCACATTCACAGAAGCCGATGACACCTCCATAAGTCAGCCTCACAATGCACCTCTACACATTGAAGCCTTCATACATAAACACCGAATAAAACGAGTCCTGATAGATGGAGGAGCAGGTCTTAATATTTGTACATTGAGCACTATCAGACAATTGGGATATTCTGACAAAGCTGTGAATGCTACAAACCAAATCACCATTAAGGCTTATGATGATGAAGAGCGTTCGTCCAAGGGCACAGTCATCTTACCACTAAGAATAGGGCACAGTCATCTTACGCAAAAAACTTGAATCAGTGCGTAGATACCATTCTCTAGCGCATCCTGTCTTTCCTTTGGCGCATCATGCTCACTGTTTAGTGCATTGATACCATACTTTAGGACATCTCGACTTAACCTTAGCGTATAATCACTTCTATTAATTCTTGTAGGTCTCAACGCTTTAAAACATCAGTGCAGCGCATCCAGGCAACAACGTAGCATATTTGGGCTTTCAGCTAAAGCATCGGTTGTATTCTCTAGCGCATATGGTCTATAAATTAGCGCATGAAAAACACAGAGAGAAAAAAAAAATTGTAACAAGACAAAAAATAGACTTGTATAAGTCCACCTTGGAAATTTTGTTTTCTAACTAGTTTTTATTGCAGGTAACTAACGTTTGTTTGCAGGATCGAGAGATTTTTTTTACTAAGTTTAGGCTTGTGATTAAATTTTTTATTTCTAACTTGGTTAGGTTAGTTATTTAAAGTTTTCTTCATTTCCTCATTAGTAAAATTGAACTCATTTTTTTTGGTAACTTAAAAAGAACAACAAACAAAACCTTACCTTGCTTTCATAGGAAGAGAAAACATTTCGTTTTTGGGTTTAAAAAGGAACAAAGCAAAGTTTATTTATGCAAAGTATTAAAAAAAACCTCACCATCCTTTGTTGTCTAAAAGGATCCATTACATTTTCTTGCATAAGTTAAAGAACCTCACCTATTTTCAAAGTTCTAGATAAAACAAAAGAGAGAAATCTTTCCCCTCTCGAATTCATTTTGTTGACCATCTCGAAAAATTTGCTTTGTTGACTAGGATTTCATTACTTAGCTTAAAAAATCACTGATTTGGGAGTTAAAAAGAACACCATGTTGTTTTGGAGCAACATCTCCAAATAGAAGTTAGAAAATCATTGCCTTTGAGGATTAAAAAGAACTTGGTTGCTTTGTCTCGAAAGTGGAAGGTATATGCTCTCCCCTTAACTGGGTGACCAAAAAGCCAAACCACTCTTTCAAGCTTTCTTCATTTCAAGTACTTAAAACCTTTAGCAGGCCTACCCTCCTGAGTTGCTCATAGAGTGCCATTTAAATGGTCGGTGAGAGGGGAATGACCTAAGTGGGAAACGACTTTATCGCCAAGTGTTCCAACCCACTATAATCAAAAGTGGAGGGTGATAAAAGCCCCTTCAATGATTTTGCTCAGTGATTAGCCTTTCTCCAGTATCTTTACGATACGTAAAGTTTTTGTTCTAAAGGTTGGGAAGCCTCATGAGGGAGTTTATCATTGAAGACCGAACAAGAAGTTTGATTACGAACATTAGAAATAGAAACCTTGAGCCGTGTCAGTATCCAGACATCTTCAATATCACAGTGCAAGGATGGGAAAAAATCCGCCCCCAAGATTACTCACCATATATCTCCCAAGATAGCTACTCAATTGTGAAGCAATTTACTTTGGGTTAATTTTTGGCAAAAGGCAAAAAAACGGGTGCCCCCTAGGGGTGACACGATTGTTTGAGCTGACGGAGTATTGAGACTGTGGGCTATGGTATTGTTAATGACCTTTGAATAAAGAGTCTGCCTGAATTGTATTTTTTGTATCCAAACTTGTGAAAACATTGGGGATTTGAACACATCCTCGCAGAACATACACTCTTTTTTTAGGATAGGCAAAAATGGTTGTCTTTTTCATGCTGTGTTTGTATTCTATACTTCAGAAAATCATCCATCAAAGTTGAAAAAGTGTTAAAATTTATAGAAAAACCCACAAACAAAGCAAAACAGAGCAGTTTAGCACGTAGGAGCCACATCCTAGCGCATCTGAAGCAAACTTTAGCGCATCAAAACTAAAACGTAGCGCATTCATTTTCAAAACTAGCGCATAACCATTTGAACATTTGGAAATTTACCACTAGCGCTCTTAGGCACCATATTAGCGCATTGAAACATCAGCCTAGCGCATTGGGGGCAAACTGTAGCACTTTGAGTCTAAACTTTAGCACATACTCATGACAGATTAGCGCATAACCATTCCTGACATAGAAGAAGTCAAAACTCTAGTTTAGCTCGTAGCACAGGAAGCTTAGCGCATTGGTGGTTTTAAACAACGCATCTGAGTCAAACTTTAGTGCATCCAGTCTTTGTATTAGCACATAGGAAAAAACTGTGAAAAACAGAGAGCAAAACTGAACACTCCTGAAAATTTTTAACATCAGTTTCAAACGCCCTTTTGGAACTTCAGTCAACCTCATCAGACAAAAACTGGAGTCAGAATATCAGAAACTATTCCAAACAATCGAACAATCAAACAAGTCATTCTTATAACAACAGTTGTCAAAAATCTAAAACTAGCCAAGGATAACACTTTCTCCTATCAAAATCAAGTAACATCATCACACTGATCAAAAGGTCCGTCAATTAAACGAAATCCATCATCAAAGCATACCTAGTTTAAACCTAAGTTTTCAAATCAAATTTCCATATCGGGAAACTCTTATTCCATATCATTTGACACACTTTGTCGTGAGGGGGCATTTAAACCTTGATTTGATAGAGTAGGCTTAATTTTTCAAACCAAGTATCATAATCCAACCAAATCAAAGGAAACTATTGATCAGCTGTGTATGACCACTCATATTTTGAAAAGAAAAAGTCTTCATCACAACACTAAGTTGAAGAAACAACAACCTAGTTCCCGAAAACTTGCTAAACAGAATAGATTTCTCTACATCAACCGCCAACTCTTCAAATCTCATCACACATTTCTCCATCATATGTGCTTATATCTTCAAGACAAGTCAAATGAATTTGACAAAGAGCCATTGAGAAGTAGAGACTTTTGCCAAAAATCAACATTCTGTCAACGCTTAAATCATGGAGGAAAGATCAATCCATCTTTCTTCCCGGAAGTTTGCATCACTTATAACATAGCTCGATTTGAACCACCAACCCCCAAACAAAATGAAGAAGAGGAGTTCATTCCCTTTGTCACAAAAAGTTTCTATTAGATGCCCATTGTCACTCGCTCTCAACGAAACAAGCAAAGTGAACCACAACCAAAGTCCAGTATGGGTCAAAGATTATCAAATCCGTTCAAGTATCCAAATCTAGAGGACACAAAGATTATTGAGGAGCTCCTCCAAGAATGTCAAGAAAGCGTCTCCTTTCAAAAACTTATGGAAAGACTCATAGAAGCTAACAAATAAAATTACATGCTCATGCTAACAAGCAAAGGAGTTAGGATTCCAGAAGACTTCGACACTGAAATATTTAGGAAAAGGTCTCAAAATTATACTTATCAAGAACAACAAAGAGAAGAGGAAATACGTGAACCTGAACAAAACATACCTGAGCAGAACATACCTGAACAACATAACATACCAGAACATATTCATGCCCAAACTAGGGATAACGAAAGGGAAGAACCTTTCCCTCAACAAACAAATGTGCCCATGGTCGCTCTTACACAACAAATGCAAATGCTACAAAGACAAATACAGGACATGCAACAGGGGACAACAGTACGATATTCCTGAAACAAAAATTTTCCTTACCCCTTTGATAGGAGATTGAACATGATACCTTTTCCCCTAAATTATGACATACCCAAATATGACAAATATGATGGTAAGAGTGATCCTCGCGATCATGTTTGGGAGTTTTGTACCATGAGCCTTTAATTTTCCCATGATGACACCTATTTGAAGAGGCTATTCCCAAGAAGCTTGGGAGGACAAACAATGGAGGGGTTATCCAAACTTACACCTCTCATCAGATCCTTTGATGAGTTGGTCAATAAATTTATCACTCAATACTCCTACAATATTCAACATGCAATCACCATGCTAGATGTATGTAATACCAAACAGAAAAACAATGAAACATTCATGGTGTTTTTTCAACGTTGGAGACAGATGGTTTCGAGATATCCTCGAGATGTGCCCAAAAAGGAAAAGATGGAAGTTTTCATCAACAATCTAAATAGTGAGATGAGTTACATACTCAAGCTCCAATGCATACCATCTTTTTCCAAGTTGATCAAAAACAAAATCCAAGTAGAGGAGGCATGTATTAAGAAAGGAACATTAAAGTTATTCAAAGAAGGAACTAATTCATCTAACTCTCATTTCAGCAGCCAGAACAATAACAACTTGGACAAATCTAGGTTCTGGACCAGAAACAAGAACTCTGGCAACGAGGGAGGAACTGATGCTAATGATGTAAAATCCAAACAACCAGTATTGGCTTTATCAGGTAATCCTCAGGCTTCCAAGAATCAAAATGGTGCTAACCAAGGCACTAACACTTATACACCAAATACCAATCCAGGAACTTCAAATACAAACAACACCAACAATACCCAAAACAACAACACAAATCGAGGACCTAATCCAAATTCAAGGGGTAACACCAACAATTTTCCAAATAAACGCATTTACACACCATTGGGGAAATCCTTAGAATCAACATTCTGAGAACTCCTGGCAAACAAGATTATCACATTACTAGCTATAAACAACTTTGAACCCCAGGTCAAACCACCTTGGTGGAATGACTCACACTTCTGTGATTTTCATCGAAACAAAGGACATCAAACAAATGATTGCATGAGGCTTAAAAACATTGTCCAAGACATGATTGATAGAGGTGATTTAATGGTCGATAGTCTCAAAACAAATGGTGATCATGACGCCTTTAAATACCCACTTCCAAATTACAACAAAGAAGGAGCTTCATCATCAAACGATACATGAGGAGGTCACATCAATCACATATACAATAACACCATCAATCATATATCAATAGATGGTAATCAAGTAAATATCATTAAAATCAAAGACAAACACGAACATGAATCGATCAATGTAACCACCAGAGCTCAAAAATATGTCTTGAAAGGGCATACATCAACAACAACTACTATTCCAAAGACTCGATATGATTTGGTAAATCAACTGCGCAGAACCCCTGCTCAAATATCCATACTTGAGTTACTCAAACTTTCACCAAAACATAAAGACATCCCGGAACAAGTACTATTGGAAACAAATGTACCTCAAGATCTGAATATTGACAAATTTCAAGCCATGGTGGCTCACATGACAGGGCCTCATAATCTCACCTTTTCTGAGCATGATAATATCTCGTTGAGCCATCTGCATAATACTCCTCTTCACATTGAAGTCTTAGTCTACAAACATCAAGTTAAAAAAGTATTAATAGATGGAGGAGATGGGCTCAATATCTATACATTAAAACTTATCCGTGCATTAGGCTTCTCTGAGCAGTCTATTGATCCACACAAAAAGATCACCATCAAAGCATATGATGATGAAGAAAGATAATCCAAGGGAATAGTAATATTACCTATTCAGGTAGGACCGATACAAAGGGACACTATGTGCCAAGTCTTAGACATAGACCTCACATATAATATTTTATTGGGTTGTCCTTGGATACATGAAATGCAAGCGGTACCATCAACCTACCACCAGTGTGTCAAATTCCCATATAATGGGGAGGAGATTTCTATATCAGCTGACTATAACCCCTTTCAACATTGCAATGCCATGGGAGCAACCCAAGACAACTTGGTTCCACATAACAGGGAAGCCCAAACTTCCTCAGCATCAGATCATCATCAAGAAAAGCTCAAATCTTTATCCAGGGAGTTAAAACAAAAGATGAAAATCAAAGAGCAAGGCATGGGAGAATACTCTTTTGAACCCATGTGTCTAACAAACTTACTAGCATCGCCAAAATCTCATGGGCAACCTTCTACATCAACACATCAAGCAACATAGCCCATCACCAAGTTTGATAGCAAATTTATCCAATTAGGCACACTAGCACATGAATGAGAAGAGAAGGACATCCTTAGTTGGCTATACAAAGATGAGGAAGAAGTCAGAGTTGCTACTATGGAGGTAGCTATACCAACACAAAAATATGGAAAGGGATTCTCGATCATGCAATGGATGGGATACAATGGCAAAGGACCTATAGGAAAACATCAAGAAGGCATTACAAAACCATTGGACCCTCCTTCACAGTTTTGTAGGGACAAAACAAGATTGGGATATGGACACAAACTACCCCCAAGGCAAAAGAAGAACAAATATCAAAAACCTCAGTGGAAAGCAAAGAAGAAATACAAGGAGGAGTCATGGCAAGAGGCACTACACGAATCAATAGAAACAATCAGAAAGAGTGAGAACACTAGGAAAAATAAAAACAACAAGAGGAGTTGGCCATTCAAAGAGAAGAAGCATCTTATGTAGAAGTACAACACGTTCAATAACCTATTCCAAACAAGGCAGAATCACCCCCTGAAGACATCACTACTCCCCAAGGAGAGACAATATATGAACAAATGCAAAGAGTACAAGCAGGTTCTGATACAAAATCAGAGAAAACTATCAGACTGGTATCAATTATCAGGGATCTCTTTTCACCTTACAACATACCTATCAGCAACACTAAAAAAATTTGGGACAATACTTCCAAAATAGATTCTAATGACTATGAATGGGGTGGCTATTCAAATGTTACTGAAAATATTCTTGAGAGTACTATTCATACACCCCTTTCTCAAGAAGGACAAGGCACGAAGTTTAGACTGCTTGAATTTGGTCCACAACAAATCTACGAAGCAAAAGAAAACGAGCAACGACATTACAATCAAGTCTACACGGAAGATGATACCATCGAAGACCTTGACAATATCATTAACTTATCCAATATCCTAGACAACCTTAACGATTCCTCTATCATGACACTTACCGCAATTGAACTCGACCCACCCAATGACTCTTTACCACTCGTATTTCCTAATCTCATAGACTGGGATGAACCTGAACACCATGACTTACCCATATTTCCAGATGATGAATCCATTATCCATTACCTATGTACTATCAACCTAGAAACAGACTCTACCAGCAAACAAAATAATGATATCTGCAATCAGGAGGGTGCCAAGTCTCTTAGTCACAAAAATATAAGAAATAAAGGATCTAATGCTGAAAACCAGTCAATGGCAGCACTAGATCACAAAAAAGTCAAAATAAAGGATGCATCTGAAGGTGAAAACCTTTTTAAGACACCTAAAGATGGGAGACTTGACACTCTTCCTGAACACTATCAGGAGCAATCACCCATATTGAGTGAGCCCACTCAATCAATCAAAATTGGTACAAAAGAAACAACTAAAAAAATAAATCTAGCAGAATCATTGACAAATGAAGAAAAACCAGAGTTTATCAAATTCTTCAAAGAAAAGCAAATCAATTTTGTTTGGTCCTATGCAGATATGCTCGGGATTGATCCACACTTAATCATGCATCATTTATCTATTGCTCCAGGAGCTAAGCCAGTCAAGCAAAAATTGAGAAAGATGAATCCACATGTAGCACTAATGGTTAAAGCTGAACTAAAGAAGTTATTAGATGTCGGATTTATTCGACCTATATACTATACTGAATGGATTTCAAACATTGTGCCAGTTCCAAAACTAGATGGAAGCATCAGGACATGCATAGATTTTAGGGATGTTAACAAAGCCTATCCAAAGGATGACTTTCCTTTGCCCAGCATCGACATAATTATAGACCTTACAGCAGGCCATGCAATGCTATCATTAATGGACGGTTTTTCTGGCTATAATCAAATCAAGATAGCTCTAGAGGATCAAGATAAAACAACATTCACCTGTCCTTGGGGAACGTATTGTTGGAATGTCATGCCTTTTGGCTTAAAAAGTGCTGGGGAAACTTATCAAAGAGCAATGACGACAATATTTCATGATATGATGCATACCTTCATGGAGGACTATTTGGATGATTTACTGGCTAAGTCATTTACCCGAGCAGAACATCTGGGCATATTAGAGAAAATATTTGAAAGATTGGAGAAATTCCAAGTCAAGCTCAACCCTAAGAAGTGTGTCTTCGCGGTAACATTTGGCGAATTATTAGGCTACATTGTGTCAGCAAAAGGCATTGAAGCAGATCCAACGAAGGTACAGGCCATCACGAAGATGCCACCTCCCAAGAACATTAGCCAACTCAAATCTCTACAAGGACGACTCCAGTCAATCAGATGATTCATCACCCAACTAGAAGATAAAAGTCTACCATCATTTGCTACATAAGAATATACTATTCAGATGGGAAGCCAAATGTGCAGAATCGTTCTATCAAATCAAACAATATCTAATGAACCCACCATTTCTAGTACCACTAATAACAGGAAAGTTACTTATTCTGTACATATCAACAATGGACATATTATTGGGGCTACTATTAGCAGAAGATCAAGAAGGCAAGGAATGAGCTATTTATTACATCAACAGAACATTAAATGGCTATGAGCTCAATTACACATTCATTGAGAAGGCTTGCTTAGCTGCAGTCTTCACTTCTCAAAAGTTCTGACATTACATGCTAGCTCACACAATCAAGCTAGTAGAAAAAAATGATCCTCTCAAGTATTTACTTAGCAAAGCAACTCTCACATGCATACTAGCTAAATGGGTCATGATTCTCAGTGAATTTAATATCCACTACACAGAGTGTCAAGCTATCAAGGGACAAATAAATTCAAATCAATAAGTTGAAGCACCACTACTAGATAAGCAACCAATGGAGGTCGAATTTCTAGATAGGGATGTCCTTATTGTTACCACCAAGCAATGGACCTTGTACTTTGATGGTTCCTACACTCAACATGGCTCAGGTGTTGGCATCTTGTTTGTCACTCCTTAAGGACACACCATACCAAGATCATATAGACTCATGTTTCCATGCACAAATAACATTGCCGAGTATGAGGCACTGGTCACATGAAGCAAAATGGTCATGGAATGGAGAATCATGGAACTGAAAGTCTATGGAGATTCCCAACTAGTTATAAATCAAATCAACAATGAATATCAGACAAAAGACGACAAACTGCTGCCATACAAAAGATTGGTGGATGACTTCAAACAATATTTTGTACACATCACCTTCAAGCAAATACCTAGATTGGACAATAGAGCAACTGATGCAATGGCTACTATCACTTCACTGCTACAAATTCAAGAGCAACAGAGTCCTTATGAGTTTCTAGTAGAGCAACTATTCTCCCTAGCCTATGACAATTCCACATCCCATGTTATCTATGCCTTAATCGGTTATGACTCTCCTTTATACGGAACAATCTATGAGTATCTTAAAACCAATAACCTACCCATTGACCTATCTCGGAACCAAAAGCACAACTTTATCCGACAAGCTGCCTGTTATACCCTAACTGCTGATACTCTTTACCGTCGAGGTCTAGATGGTACTCTTCTTTGTTGCCTTGATCGTAATGAATCTGACTCTGCTTTACACGAGATTCATGAAGGAATCTGTGGAACACATTCAAGTGGTCCTACTCTTTCTAAATTTTTTTTGAGAATGGGATATTACTAGCTGACAATGGAGAAAGACTCTTATCAATTTGCAAAGAAATGTCCTAAGTGTCAAATCCATGGCAATCTTATCCATTCACTAACACAAGAATTGCAACCATTTACAACATCTTGGCCTTTCTGTCAGTGGGGACTTGACTTAGTAGGCAAAGTACACCCTTCATCTTCAAATGGACACAAGTTCATTATCACTGCAATGAAATATTTTACAAAATGGATTGAAGCAGTCCCAATGACCACAGTAACGGGAAAACAAATTGCCTCTTTTATTCTAAATTATCTGATCTGCAGATACAACATTCCCAGTTCCATCATCACAGATAACAGACATCCCTTCAAAAATTAGGATGTGCGAGAACTATGTGAATGATTCAAAATCCAACATCGTTTCTCTACACCTTACTACCCGCAGGGGAATGGTCAAGCAGAGGCATCAAATAAAACAATATTGAAAATCCTAAAGAAAACAATAAATGATGCAGGAAAGGATTGGCATGTGCAACTCAATCCGACACTTTGGGCATACAGAACTAGGATCATGACACCTATAGGAGCTACACCATATTTATTGGTGTATGGATCAGAAGCAATTTTACCTCTTGAGGTAGAAATTCCATCACTTAGAGTATCTTTGAAAGGCCCCATTTAAGATGAGGAGTATCAAGTAAACAAATTGCAATAACTAGAACTTCTAGATGAAAAAGGACAACATGCCTATAATCACCTCAAAGCATAGCAACAACGCATGTGTAGAAGCTACAACCACAAAGTCATCCCTAGGATTTTTAAAGTCGGTGATCTCGTACTCAAAGAAAATCCCCGAAATCAACAGGATCAAGAAAAGAAGGGACAGTTTGAACCTAACTGGTTGGGTCCCTATGTCACCATCTCAGCCTATGGATCAGGTGCCTATTAGCTAACAACTTCAAAAGGAGATGTGCTCGATGAACCAAACAACAACATCCATATGAAGAAATACTACACTTGAGTGGTCTAATGCACGGAAAAGTGAAAAATACAAAAAAATAAAAAAATAAAAAAAATACAAAAAAATCAAAACAACCAAAAGGTGCAATAAAAAAAATGGTGAAAACTTGGTAACAGGCACTACTTGTGAAGGAATAACTCCTCTATCTATCATTAATCATATCTTTCGTATGAAAATTCAAAACCACTGGCCATCACCCAATACTTTACAAATAGCATTATCCTGGACATACTTAGCGTACTCATTGTCCTTTCTCATCTAAATATCAGTTCATCATATCCCACCATGGATTGGTAATAATTGTACATATCCACATCGATTGGTATTTATAACTAGGGGCAACATTCATCTGACTTCAAACAAACACGAATTGCCACATGTCGAGAAATCCTGTCAACAACAACTCCAACAGCCAAAAAGCAAAACATTGATCTGATCAACAACTTCAACACACATAATGGATGATTTTCTAAAGTATAATTTGTTACAATCTTGCATGAAGTTTTGACTATTTTTTGCACTTGAACCTTTTTGAATTATTGGATCCCCTAAATTTTCTCAACGATGCATCGAGCTAGAGAAAGTGGTTGGAGACTTTGATATTTTTTAGTTTTCTGTCTGTGAGGCGATCACTTGTACTGTACAAATACTTGTCTTGAGACGTGATTCAAAGCATATCATTGAAGACATTTTTCAACTTTGTGCATACAAAGGGTTTAATCTTGTTTGTTTACACAAGCAACACTCAGGTCATCTTGGTCCAATTATACCTCGATGCTTGTGCCATCTTGCAATATCAAAATCCATGTAAAAAATTTCTCAGGTCATTATGGTTCAAATATACCATTATGATTGTATAAATTTTCAACATATCAACAGCTCAATGATGATAAACACTAAGAATGCAAAAACATGTGACTATACAAGAATGACAAACGACAAAATGAGGATGATCAGTTAGTTGCATATCATTTTACAAATTAGTTGCATATCATGTAAATTTGCATTTAGTTGCATCATATCATTATCATACATCTGTTTTTCAAGATACATCTCACAACATATCATTATCATACATCTCATTTTCAAGATACATCTCACAACATATCATTATCATACATCTCATTTTCAAGATACATCTCACAACATATCATTATCATACATCTCATTTTCAAGATACATCTCACATCATATCATTATCATACAACTCATTTTTAAGATACATCTCACAACATATCATTACCATACATCTCATTTTCAAGATACATCTCACAAATCATATCACAACATCATCATCATCAATTATATCAAGAAAATAGAAAATCAAGCGTATTTATCTAAGCATCGTATCATCATCATGGAACCATCATATCAATGCATAAATCATCATCCATAAAAACACATCACATGTGGATCGAAAAATCAATGTCGTATATATATATCTCAAAAATGGTCAAAATATACAAAAGATGCCATGTCTGTCAAAATACAACACAATGATCAAAATACAATGGAGACAAGTCTCTCAAGTATATCTATATCCTGAGGCTGATGGTCTCACAGTAGATGTCCCCACACCTGGATCTCTGGGTGGATCATCGAGATGACCCAGTCACACCTCTGCTCTCTGTCCTCGAATGAGTCTACATGGATCGACTAGATCTCACCACAACATAGCTAGGAGCTCTATGATCTCTAGGAACCACCTCCTCATATAAATGCCTGCAGTATTAGCCTCCTTGGCTGCATACTGCATCTCTCTTAGTGTGTCTCTCACAGAACCACCTGCTGCCACTCTCTCCAGGCTATCCGCCCGAGCCTCTGCTCGACCTAAGTGCTCTATCACCGTATCCCGCTTTGCAGTAATCTGTGTAATCTGGCACTGCTGAACCATTACCTATGCCTAAAGCTGCTGCACTGACAACTGTAGGGACCTAATCTATGCATCCTCTTGGTGGGTGGGCACCCAAACCTGAATGGGTACCTGTGTCGTGGTACCCCCTATCCCTGTCCCTCTCCTAGGCGCCTGTGGAGATAATACATCTTATCTCCTCCTCTGAGTCAACCACCTAAACTCATCTATCCCACCCACACCTTCTATCACCTCACCCTCTTGGCCAACTCCACTAGCTCTAACCACCAAACCTCCCCTCCCTCCCTCACCAACTACTCGCCTAAATAATCCATCTCCTCTCCTCCCTCTATCTCCTCCATCCCCTCCTCTATCTCCTCGTCTCCCTCCACCATCTCCCCTCCCATCTCCCCCATCATCTCCTCCACCATCCCCATATCCCTCCACCATCTCCTCTCCCTTATCTCTTCGTCTCCCTAGCCTCTCGGGCTGCTCATCCTCATCATCATCAAAAGTGGGAATCATCTCCGCTGGATCTGATATCCATGCTACGACATGGGCCATAAACAACACTCCAAACTCCTCTGTCATCGCAACATCTACCACTCTGAACCCATAGTCCCATATCTATCTGGCCAAATGCATATAATCCTCTACCACCACTGCAGTATCAATAGTTGGACCCCACTCTGGCACATCCTGCCTCCGATGATCATATAAACATGCTCCCTGCGGTACACCCTATTGTCGACCATACTGCCGCTGAACTTGGCTGTGCAAGAACCTCTCAATGATAAATGGTGTCCGCCCTACCAAGTATCATGACATATATACATAGGACATCTCTAGCCCATCCTCTGACCACACTTCAAAATCCATATACGGTCTCCAAATGACCGTATCAATGTCATCGAGCACCCTCCTTCAATGCTCTAGCTTGCCTAGCTTACGTAGGACAACTATCCCTGTGTACCCATATGCATACACCCGACCAACTGGCCTATCCCTATCTGCAAGTGGCCTCACTGCAGGAATGTGCTCCCAAGACCACACTTGTAATAATGTGACCCCGACTACTAAACTGTTGTATCCTATATACACCACCTGATGCAGATCTCTGTAGATATGGGCCAACATGCAGGACCCCCATACAAACCTGTGACCCTGTGTCACCATATCCTCTAGCACCAATCCCCATCCCACTGCCAGTCCCTTCGACCTATAGTCGGGACACAAGAAGCCACCTACAATACCTGCCAGTATAGAAGGTAGTGGAGCATAATCAAAATCTATGAACTCTTGCCAAGGGATCTCATATCCACAAATCTGATCATTGTGGAATATCTGGCGAAGAGTCTTTGTACCATCCTCCTCGGTCTACTCATAAGGCAATAGAGCTCCAATCACAGGAATCCATAGAATTCGATAACAATCCTCTAGGGTGACTGTAATCTCACCAGTAGCCAAGTGAAAGGTGTTTGTGTCACTGTGCTACCTCTCTGCCAATGTTGTCAACAAACCTCGGTTAATGATATACCGAGGCATGTCCAACAAAGAGGACAACCCACACCTCTCAATAATATCCCTCTGGCTATGACAATCGAGGAATCAAAGACCATGGTCTCAGAAATCGCTCTCGCGACTGCAGTACGCCAAGCCATTCCTGTAAACAACAAACCATGTCCACATATTAGTTTTTGCATCTATCCAATATATCCAACATCAAATCAACTTGAAACAATGACATATCAAATCAAGTTCCATATTAAAAATCAAATCCCATATCGAAACTCAAAAATCATATCAACTTGAAACAATGACATATCAAATAAAGTTCCATATCGAAATCAGAAATCAATATCAACTTGAAACAATGACATATCAAATCAAGTTCCATATCGAAAATCCAATCCCATACCGAAACTCAGAAATCAATATCAACTTGAAACAACGCAAGTATCAAATCAAGTTTCATATCAAACATCAAGATCCATAACGCAAGCACCATATCGAGCATTCATATCAAAAGACCCATAACGCAAACAACTCAAAAATCCATATCAGGAACCATATCGGAAATCATGAATCAAAACTCATATCGAACATCACATTCAATGGCAAGGAAAAAATCCACAATCCAAATCAAAAGAAAATTAGGATCATCATTCAATCAATCAGCTTGGTACTTCAACAACAAAAGTAATTTTAAAAATCTATCAAATAATCCCACATCAACATAGCAGGCACAAAATTGGCTAAACACCCATCCCAGAACACTTGGCAAATACCTACCCACCCCCCAATTATCTTCCTTCATCTATTTTTCCCCCGCACTGCCACCTTTCCACTCCTTTCTAGCTATTTTTCTACTCATGTGCTAAGAAAACCCTCCCATGCACTATGTTGGCACCTATGTGCTAGCAAAACTCGGCTACGCGCTAAAAAATTTACCCTATACGCTAACCTACGAACTCTAGGCACTAGGTTACCCTACGCGCTACCCTGTTACCCGCATGCGCCACCCTGTTAGTCCTATGCGCTACCCTAAACATGTGGCGCGCTACCCAACGACTCCTAGATGCTATCCTAGTTTACTAATCCTACGCGCTAACTATTGTATTGTATACGCTAAGCGATAGACCAGACGCACTAAACCATGAAAATTAGACACACAAAATTGAAAACGTGACCAAAATCGACAAAACAAAAATCAAAAGAGGCAAAATTTAGATGACTTACAGGTGGACCATATGTGGCGGGCCTCCAGTATCGACAAACACGCTTGAATTGGTGCGAAGCATAGGGAACTGACATCTTGTCACTCTCCAAATGTCACTCTCACCAAAAGTCAAAAGGTGCAAATGATACAAATGAAATCACTTTTTACCTTTTTATAGGGTAAAAGTAAATTAGGGTTAGTAGGTGGGGCATGTATTTTGCTCGTGCTCTCGCTTTTAACCCTAGCAAACATCATTATTAGGAGATGAATCAATTGGCACACATTAAACACAGACAAAATTTTAAAATGCGATCAAATCTACAACGATTATCAACTCAACCAAATTTTCAATTTTTTTGATTCATCTCCCGAGGGGGCATTATCAATACCATTTATCAAATATGTAGCACGACATCAACATCTCGACACATAACATCACACCGATCAAATTTTGGCAACACATCAGATTTTTCTTTGGATTAACATGTGCACACACGTCACTTCAAAGAGGGGCAAAATGTAGACGTATAAAAATGACCACTTTCCTAAGTGAATATTTAATATTCATTTTATTCTCATTCCTCTATTTAATTAAATTTAATTTAAGCATTCACATTCATCTATTTGATTAAATAAGTTATTCAATTTATTTAATTAAATTCACTTAGGCCTTTCATATCATTTAATTGAATAAATCACTTTATTTAATTAAATCCCCCTTCTACTCTTTTTAATTAAATTTACATTTAATTAAATTGTTCACTTCAAATAAATAAATCTAATTTATTTGAATCCCCCACTTGCATCTATTTTGTTGAAATAAAGCAATTTATTTTAATTAAAATTACGCCCCATCCACTTGCATTTTCCTACATCTCCTACTTGCCTCTCTAAACCCCCTTCTAGATTCTTCTAATCCTTTCTAAATTAGCCTAACCCATCTACTAAATATTGTCACATCCCTAAGTAAAGGGAAGTCACTTCTCAAACCCTCAAAGTCTTTGGAAACTGTTAAAGGCTTTATGTCTTCAACAAGTTAACCTTGAAAGTCTACCAAACCGTTAATGGTTAACTCAACCCTCTTGCATGATTAGAGACTTTCTCTCTAACTCAACCCTCATCTAACCCAAAGGTCTCATCAAGCATTGATGGCTTTAACCTTGGTTATTTCTTTAACCCTTGCATAAAAGTTTATCCTTTGGATAAAAGCTTTATCCAATGGATAATCTTAACCTAACCCTAACCCTTACCTCCTAAGGTAACCATAAGGTCTTCTCAAGCATTTAATGCTTCTTACATCTCCTCTCAAGCAGTCTTATGTTGATAATTGTCACCATTTCATTGGTGAGAATTGTAAACATTGATTGATAACTTTCAATCCTGACCCTTGATAGGATCATCCAATATTGACCCTTCATTGCCCTATTTTCCCTATAAATAGAGCCATTCTTCTATCATTCTAGGATCCAAGTTTTATGCATCTAAACTATACTCATTTTTATCAAGCATTTTAGTCTCTCTTTGATTAAAAATATTCTAATAAGCATTTTAGAAGTATTTCTCTTTATCATAATAATCATATTAAGCTAGTGTATCATGTTAGGATAGTTCTTTTACCAATCCTTTCATCTTATCATCATATACATGCTAGTTTAATTCATATTTGTTAATATCATGCACATTTAGAATTGCATTCATGTTAGATTGATCAAACATCCCTCATTCTCATGATTGTCATCCCTAAGTCACTTTTCTCAGTGATCTGAGAGAAAAGACATTGGCTTAAGAGGTCTTGTGAGATAGAGAACAATGGAACATCCCTTGGGAAGTTTAGCTATTCCATATAGCTCCATAGCTTGCACCAAGAGTCCCATTGGTGTGTGGGAAAGTCTTGAATTCGTAATATTCATTTCATCACACCACTTTTCCCACATATAGTAATTAAGGGACTAAATTAAACAGGTCCCCTTTGTGGATTAATCATGAATTAGAATTTGTTCTATTCATGTTTGTAGCAAGTTCGATTTAAATGGTTAATTTTTTTAAATAATGAATTTATTCAGTTTATGCATTTTGAAAGGAAAGATTAAATTTTATTTGAAAATAGAAATATTTTATCCTCTTTGACATTTTTGAAATAGAAAGGTTAATTTCAATTAATTGAGAAAATTAATTTCTTTTAAAAGAAAAGCAAGTTTAGCATATTGAAATAGTTTGAAAAGATTGATTTTTCATTTTATTTAAAAGCAAGTATTTTAAATCCAAAAAATGAGAATTTTGGTCAAACATTCTTCCATTTAACCTAGGTTTGGAAAATATTTTTGGAAATTATTTCTGGATGGAGAAAATTTTGGGCATTTGGGGGAACAAGGATTTGTGGAGCTAGCAGGTTGGGCTCTCCTTCAAATCTTTCCAGGATTGCTGAATAAGGTAGGTTTCTAGTTTATCTCTTTGGTTTCTTTGCTAAATAGAGATTTTATGGATCTTGAAGGTTTCTGGTTGTGTTTGTGATAATCTCATATATTTGGGGAAAAATGGAAGAGTTGTAGTTTAATTTTTGAATTTAAACCCTCCTTGCTTCCTTTCCAAACACCCAGATTATATTTTTAGCTGTTCAAATTGATTTTCAAAATAAAAAAATTGGGTTTGGTTGTTCTCCATGAATTTTTGGTTTAAAACTCCATTGAATGCTCTCAGATTTAAGTTTTTATTGAGAAATTAGTTTGGGGTTTGGCAGATTGGTTGAATCATTGTGTGAGAAATGTTTCTTTTTTCCCAAATATGATATTTGGTTGAGAAAATTTTCCTATTTTAGTTTTGGTTATTCTAATTTTTTTTTATACATTTGAAAACCATGAAGTTCTGGAAATTGTTATTTCTTTGCTTAGTCTGTGACTGTTCTTTTTTGGGGGTATTCTATTTTAAAGTTGTTAATATATATATATATATATATATATATATATATATATATATATATATATATATATATATATATATATATATATATGTGTGTGTGTGTGTGTGTGTGTGTGTGTGTGTGTGTGTGTGTGTGTGTGTGTGTGTGGTCATCTTATTAAATGCAGTAATTTGGATCATGAAGAATATGGATTCAAATAATGAAATGTATTTAGTTGTTGTTAATGCAATTAAAATATGCATGGAAAGTATTCATTAGTTTTTATTGAAATTAAAGTATGCATGGAAATTAGATGCATGCCATATGTTTGAATGTAAGATTGGTCGTAATGTATGGTTAAATTGTAATGGATGAACTTAATCATGCTATCTATATTTTTAACCTTAATGGAGGAACTCATCATGTTATCTATAATTTTAACTTACCAAACAAATTTATCCTTGTTTAAAGTATTATCATGTCACTAAGTTAATCAACTTAATTGGATTAATTAGCGTGAATTGAGTTAGTGTTGAATCAAGTAATCACGTTGGGAAACTCTTTAGGTGTTATTTAAGCCTTCCCTTGTGTTATCTGAACGTATGTTATCTCATTGTATCATTATGTTGTGTTTAAAATAAAAATATTTGCACTTTATTCTTGTGTTTTAGCTTTATCCCTTTGGGGTTTCCTGGAGGGGCATTACAAGTTGACCAATCATTCATATCGTCTATCCATTGTCTATACATTCTTCATCCATTGCCATAAATATTTTGAAATTTTCTTAATAATTTCCAATATCACAGAGGAATTGTTTATGTGTCTTTTCCTTACATATGAGCTGCCTCCTTAATTGAGAAGTCTTAACTTCCATTGTATTGAAAAATAAATGAAAATTTAAGCATAATAGTAAACAAAATATAACAAAGTGCATGATTTTCAATGAGCCTATAATGCAAACTACGAAACTATCCATTTCTATAACTGACTTGTATGATCCTATGTCAATCCTTTATCTCTCTGAATAAATTTTGAATTGACACTATAGGAGTAATTAAATTTCTGGCACACAATTACATGTGCCCATTAGAGAAGAAAAAAGACGGCAGTACAAATGCAAATAACAACACAAGGAAATTGATTTTTAGAGTCAAGTATTATTTTGTATTATTATATCAGATAAGATGAAACTTTAAAACTGTAGGGTGCAATTTATAGGAAATATAATATTTTTCAAATTAGAAAGTTACATATCATAGAATAGATTTAGAATATTAAAAAAAATAAAAAATAAAAAATCATGAAAAAATAGAAATTTTTGTTTGAAATGTTAATTTAGAAAGAATCTGTTCAAAATAGAAACTTTTATTTTTATTTCATATTTTACATTCTAAATTCACTATTAGTTGACACTTTTTTCTTCCAAATTTGAAGATGAATATATAAATATAATATTTTTTAAATTAGAAAGTTGCATATTGGTTGATACGCTCAATCAACTGGAACCATTAGAGTCTTGAGTACCCATATACTTTATAGATCCCGAGGATGTCACTGAATTTTAAAATCTTAACTTATTTGAATTCTTTTTAAAGAATTATTTACCTACCTAAATGAACAAATATTTCACAATGGATGCAACAAGGATTTCTTAAACCGCCATTCTTGACCACATCTTATATTGGAAGAGTTTCAGGCCGTCTTTGATGATGAAAACTTTGTTCGTTGCATTTAATAATTCTAAAATGACTGATAGAAGGAGTGCCACCTAAAACATTCCACTACCAATGATCCAAGACCCCGGCTCTAATTTTTTATTTAGCAATTATTGATGAAATTTCCATTTTCCGTTTCTGATTTTTATTGACAAAAATCAGTGTTGTGCTTTTGGGTTTTTTTTTTTTATATTAAATCCTTGTGAATTTCCAAACACCACTTCCAAGTGTTAGGGTAAGATTTTTTAAGTTCTAATTTTATTTAGATTTCAATTAAAACTATATATGTATTTATTTTAATGGACGTATACCTAATATTCTACAATAAAAAATATTTTTTATGTAATCTTATGCATGATAAAAAAAGATTTGCGCTTATTAGTTTTGAAGAAAAATTTCTTGAAACTTTGAAGGGGAATATGATAAAAAGGGATTTCCGCTTATTAGTTTTGAAGACAATTTTCTTAAAACATTGACGAAGAAGAGGTAAAATGTGCCATGGCCCATGGTGGAATACATAGTGCACATTCTTCTGGTTCATATCATTTCCCCCACTTTATGATTGCAATACTCAATGCTTACCGTTAGTTTTGAATGTAAAGTTTAAAATCAAAAGATTATAATAGTGAAAGTAATTATCTTGGACGACTAAGATATTGTTGTCATTCTTTTGTCTGGCATGACGTCTATGCTTGAAATCTTTAGGGTATCTTCTAAAATTCTTTCAATAAAAGAAATAATCCTAAATTTTACCAGTAAACCTGTCACAATTTTGTTTTATTCATTCTTAATTATACACAACATTTTTGAATTTTATTTCTTGCCAATCATTAAATTTTAGCAGATTTAATGTAAAAGTTGTGTGGGCTCTTCTATTTTTTACATCTACCTAATTTTTATTTGTTCATATTGTATAGAAAAATAAACTTTTTTTTATTAATTTATATTTAAATCATTTTTTTATTTTAACATCTACCTAGTTTGTTCATAATGTATTAAAAAATAAATATCTTTATTAAATTATAATTTATATCAATTTAATATAATGCATATATAAATATACTAATTAATAAAAATAGATTTGATAAAAAGAAATATTATAAAACTTTTACAAATATACTTATATAATTAGGGTTAGAATTAGGTTTATGAATCAATTACTTTAGGATTAGGGTTGAATTAGGATTGGACTTCAATTAGGGTTATAGTTTGGGCTATAAATCAATTGGGGTTAAGGTTAGGGTTAAGTTAAGAGGTATAATTTGGGTGAGAGATAATGTTAGGTTTGAGATAGAAATAGGGTTAGGGTCAAAGATAAAATTAGGTTTTGATTTATCTTTATCAAAGAGCCTAGCTTAAATTTGAACCCTAATTTTTTTAGAACCTAACTGAGCACTACCATAATCTTATCTCTAGATCTAATTCTAATTAAGCCCTAACCCTAATTAAATCATCATTTTAATCATAGCTTTAATTAAACTCTAACCTAAACTTAATTAAACATAACATTATCTAATTTAGCCTTGATTAAATTATAAAAATAATTGAACTCAAACCCTCATATTAAACCTTACCCTATTGAATCCAAATCCTAAGTAAACCCTAATTCTTACTATAACTATAATTGAACTATAACCTTAATCCAAGTTGAACCTTAATTGGACCCTAACCCTAACTATAACTAAGCTCTAATTGTAATCGTAAATAAAACCTAACCCTAATTGAATCCTCACCCTAACCTAACTATAATTAAACTGTAACTCTAACCTTAATCAAACCCTAGCCCTAATCATAAAATTATGGTTAGGGTTAAGGTTAGGGTTTGAATTATAGGTAGAGTCAATTTATTGATTAGGGTTAGGGTTTCAAATAGAAATAGATTTAGGGTTATGGTTATAGATAGAATTATGGTTAGGATTAGGGTTAGGGTTAAAGATAAAGTTAGGGTTAGGGTTTGAATTATAAGTAAAGTTATTTTTATGATAAGGGTTAGGGTTTGGATTATAAATAGATTCAAGGTAATCTTTTCATGCAATTTTTCATTGCATTCCAATCCTTTCAAGTTTTCTTCTTCACACTAGAGTTAGTATCTTTCTATGTTAGTCTTTTTGTATTTTGATGATTGTCAGAGCCTTGAAGGTTCATATAAATCTATATAACTTCCTTTGTTGTAAGTGTTACTAGAATGAATATATATTAAAAAAATTTCTTGTGATGCTCAATTATTAAAAAATTTGATTAAATAATTAAGGTGAAACATGCATATGGATCATTTTTGAAAAATTAAGCAATGATATTCATTGTTTAACATGTTAAACACAATATAAGTTAAATTGGCTTTATGACATTGTTACAATTTTTTTTTCACGATTCTACAAATGCACACCAATACTAGTTACACAGTTAAAACTCGTTTGCTTTAGAATTTTCTTCCAGAATGGGAAATAAAATATGAATGAAGTTTTCTTAACACAAGATTTTCAATTATTGGTGTCAGAAAAGAGAATGGTGAACTTGTGCAAACATAAAAGATATGATGTTATATGATTTAAAGTCTTGAAAAATTTCCCAAAATGAACTATGAGTTGGCTTATCATTGAAGAGACCAATATAAAATTTAGATGAAATATTAATCCACTAAAAAAGGACCAATAGAATAAAATGTACCTTTCAAACTTTATCCGTGGGGAATCCCTCTATTGGTAGTAAAAGGAATGCAAATCTTTTATGTAAAAGAACTACAAATCTTTTATGGGCTTCTCATAAGAACTACAAATCTTTGATGTGTTTCTCATATTAATATATTTTTAACTAAAGTTAAACTTATATTGTGTAGGCATTAGTATATATCAACTGACCTTAAATAGATAGAGTATCCTTTTAGTTGTGAAATTAAAAAAAATACAAATTAAATCTAGATATATAAGCAACATTTCTATTCTATTTTTCTTTTTGCATGCAAAGCAATTGAAATTCTAAAATTAAATAAAATTCTATTTTTAAATTTTTTTAAATGAAACAAATAGTTTTACAATAAATTTAAAACTAAAATCTAGATATAAATAGAACCTTTCTAAAAAATTCTAGGTATATAAGCAACATTTATATTCTATTTTCCCTTTTTGCATGCAAATCATTTTAAATTCTAGAAATTATATTAAATTTATTTATTAAATGAATCGCGAATTAATTTTAGAATAAATTTAAAACTAAAATCTAGATATAAATGAAAGTTTTCTAAAATAAATTATATTCTATTTTTCCTTTTTGCATGGAAATCATTTCAAATTCTAAAATTAAACAAAATTATATTTGTTTAATTGTTAAATGAATCAACAATTTAGAAAAAGTTAATATTACAATTGATTTTTGAGATTTTTTGAAAAAAGTACTCTATTGTCAGTGTCAGGAAGGGTGTTCCGAAGGAAGGAAAGTAACGTTCCATGCTTGTGTGTGAGTGGTGAAACTGCTCTTTGCAACTGGAACAACTGCAATGAGAGTTTGACTGGATAATCAATTGCTATTATCTAAATATAATACTGCACTACAAAGTGGAATTACAATCTAAGCCATGTTTTTTTTTAATTTCCAAAACATGTATTGAACCTTAAAAATTTGTTTGATAGAGCTAACCTTCAAGTTAGGTCCTACAAAATAACCAAGATTTAAAATTAGAAAAACTTATTATGTGGTACATGTTTAGATACATGCAAATATGAAAGCACAATTAATCTCCTATATGAAATAGGATAAAGCATTATCATAAAAGAAATAGAGGAGTCCAAAAGAAACTCAATAATGAAATAATCAGAAACATGTTTAGAATCAGAGATATATGAAATTTTTATCATTAAATAGAAATATAGGATTATTAATATCAAAGATGTCTAGATTTGACTAAATAACATCTGATAAAACTTTATAATCCATTATGAAAAAGATGAGATACTCCCAATAATGGATCATAAAACTTGTTCTCTTGATTATAGATCTAAAATTATTGATCTCATCTTTCTGATAATGTCTACAAATCTATGATATTAATTGTTATTATGTAATACCCACCAAAACACCCTAAAGAAAATAACTAATCTAACTAACAAATAGAGACATAGTTTTTTTTTTGAACATCTATTAATGCAACATATTAAACTACCAATACTCATATGCATTAATCATCATCTACAAGAATGCATAAATATCTTAGACATAACCATATCTGTAGACATATAAAAATGACCATATTCCTAAATGAATATTTTATGTTCATTTCTCTATTTAATTAAATTCAATTTAATTAAATTACCCGCATTCCTCTATTTAATTAAGTAAATTACTCAATTAAATTCACTATACCATTTAATGAATAAATCATTTTATTCAATTAAATCCCTTCTATCCACTTTTAATTAAATTCCAATTTAATTTAATAAGTTGACCCTAAATTGAATAAATCTAATTTATTCAATTACAGCCAAATTGAATTAAATTAACTTTATTTCAATTAAATCCTATTATCTCTCCATCCACTTGCATTTTCCTACATCTCCCACTTGCATTCTAAAACCTATTCCTAATTTCTTCTAGACCCTTCTAATCACTTCTAAATTAACCTAACCCATCTTCTAAACTTTGTCACATCCCTAAACAAAGGGAAGTCACTTCTCAAACCCTCAAAGTCTTCAATAACCATTAAAGGCTCCAAGTCTCCAACAACTTTCTCTTACAAACCATTAATGGTTAACTCAACCCCCTTGCATGATTAGAGACTTTCTCTAAACTCAACCTCCATGTAACCCAAGGGTCTCATCAAGCATTCATTGCTTTGACCATAGTTATCCCTTAATCATTTGCATAAGAGTTTATCTTTTGATTAAAACTTAATCCAATGGGTAACCTTAACTTAAGCTTGACCCTTACTCCCTAAGATAACCATGAGGTCTTCTCAGGCATTTAATGTCTCCAACCCCTTTTCTCAACCAGTCTTATGTTGACATTTGTCACCATTTCATTGGTGCCAATTGCAAACATGGATTCCCAACTTTCAAACTCAACCCTTGATTAAACCTTTCAATCCTGGCCATCCATTGCCCTATTTTTGCTATAAATAGAGCTCTCATTCCTCCATTTTAAAATCCAAGTTTGTAGTATCATACTTATGCTCAAATACATTCAAGCTTTCATATACCATTTATGCTCATCATTTAGCCTCTCTTTAAAATAGAAATTAATCTAATATGCATTTTAGAGTATTTCTATTATCATTAGTTTAAATCATTAACTAATATAGTATGCTAGGATAGTTTGTTTACTAACCTTGTCATCTTATAGTTAGTTTATTGCATTTCTAGAATCATGCATAGCTTAGGATGTAACTCATATTAAAATCAACAAAAGCATCCCTCGTTCTTGCATTTGCCATCCCTAAACCATTTTGCTCAGTGGTCTGAGAGCAAAAACATTGGTTTGAGGGACCGTGCAAGATAGAGAACCATGGAACCATCCTTGGGAAGCTGAGTTATGCTTCATAACTCCATAGCTTGCACCAAGAAGTCCTGTGGGTGTGTGAGAAAGGCTCCATAGAGCTCCGTTTTTTGCATTTTGAGTTCTATCGACCCGCTTTTCCCGCATACAATATTATTACAATATATTACGCAAGTGGAATATCATTACTTAATTATCAATTCCCTAGGGTACTTAAACGCCATTACTTTATTAACATTAACACATAAGCAATCCATAATTATGATACCATTATCATCCATGACATTTATCTCTCAATCAGTTACTTCCTTCCTAATATGAGAATTATGAACTATCGAATGCAAACCTACATATCCCCATTAACTCTTGGGTTCATTTTAAGGTACCAAATCAAATGTTCCTAATTCCCTTTTAAAAACCACCTATCATGATAATATAT
The DNA here is from genome assembly GCF_030272615.1 of Cryptomeria japonica. NCBI lineage: Eukaryota > Viridiplantae > Streptophyta > Pinopsida > Cupressales > Cupressaceae > Cryptomeria > Cryptomeria japonica. The sequence goes on from NC_081412.1 coordinate 265,985,829, forward strand.
TCCTTCCACATAAAGTATCATCTACTTAATTTCCTTTAAGGGTAACCATAAATCTTGCAAGCTGTTCATTCACAACCATATTCTAAACATGACCAACAATAAGGAATAACATCTTTCCAGTCTAGTACTTTCACTCATAGACACATGAGTCATTTAGCATTTCCACTACTATCCATATACACACACAATATAACCCAATCACATTACTTGATTATTTAGTTCCTTTCCTATCTAGAATTATGTACATAATGAATATCCATTTACAATAATCATAATCAATTACAACTCATCATGATCTCAACCTACTACAAGTCCTATTACACATGATCACAAGATATATTAGTTACATAATATTTCTTTACACAACATCTTTCTCATGATATAAAATATGTGATTTCAATATTAATTACATATATTACACTCCAAGGATCCATTCACATGAAGAGAAGATATAAATCCACATCCACACACACTAGCAACCAATGAAGAACATCCCCATGGAAGAAGGCATCAAAACACTCGACCATGCAGAACCACCCCCCTGTGCTAGAAGATGACACAAGGTTCCAACTAACACTATAGACCTAGGTTGAAATCTAACAACCAAAGGACAAGAACTCACAATCAAGAAAGGCAACCACATAAGAATACACCAAATCACATCACAAGGCTAATCAAAATACAATAAACTCCCAGAGGCATACCTGTTGGCATTTGGCATTATAACAGACAATGGGAGATTGTTGGCATTTCAATAAGGATATTGAGAAGGTTGTTGATGATTATGGATATAACTGATTAAGGATGATTTACTGTCTTAATGTTATTATTTTGTCATTGATGTCAAGAAATTGATTTTCTAATTCAGTATGATGTTGCCATATCTTGAGAAGTATGATTTGATGAGTATAAAGATGTCGGTAAAAGACACAGAAAGAATATGATGAATAAGGGGATGAATAAGGTATTCAATGGGCAACTATTACTGAGTCAGACAATGATGAGATCATGATGTTTAGATTGTTTTAACATCATACATATGTTGTAAATTGTAAGGTTAATACTATACTATGTTACCAAGCAAAGAACCTAGTTGGTAAACCCTAAGAAACCTAGTCAGTAAACCCTAAGGTTATCTCTATCGGTTAATGCAGGCGGAATGTCTACCGAGTGAAGTTTAGCATTTACCGAGTTGTTACCGAGTTGTAACCGAGCTGTAACAGAATACATTAAATGGTTACATGCATTATTTAATGAAGGAAGCTGATGAGCTAGAACTGATTAAATGATTGGTATGCCATGCATGAAGTTTGTTAATGAATCTATGGCAAAGGAAAATTGGCATGAACATCTACAGTGCAGATTGAACTGCATTACCCTAGCACAAGTTCCAAGAAATGTATGCAAGTTCCTAGGTGGGGTAAAACATTTTTCAGATCGAAGGATACATTGAACCTGGACAAGATGGAAGATCTGATGGCTATGATTGATCATGGGAAATGTGATCAAAGAGATTAAGTAGTTAGCTAATTGTTTATAAATAGGGAATTGTTTTTAAACAATGTATGCGGGCAAATGTATGCACAGGGATGCTACATAGTGATTACCGAGCACAGAAGCTTGAAGACCTGTTTGAATAATAGAGTATAGAAGCCCAACAAATGGACAAGATTAGTTCTATGTCTAGATTGTATTGAGCAAATAAGAATCTACTTTGGCATTTTAGATGTGAAGTTGCAGATAGATTTTTATTACTGTTATTTTGTGAAAGTGATAGAAAATCTCTTAACCGAGTGGACGTAATAGTCTTATTTGTAAAACCCTCTAGCAAGGTGACATTCTGATTGAGTGTTCGAAATCCTTTAACAAGGTCACCTCTAACAAGGTGAAGATCCTAATAGATCTGAGGGAAATCCCTTAACCGGGTCACATCTAGCAATGTGTTTGTAATCTTTAACAGGATTTTCTTTTAATTGAGCATACTCTAGAAGAGTATATTTCTTAGTGGGTCCGAAATCCCACAATGGTTTTTCCCTACTTGGGTTTCCACATTAAATCTGGCGTTATGAGGTTTATGATGTTTATATGCTTTTGAGTTTGCATGTTTAACAGTTTTGGTTATATTAATGAAGTATATGTTACCGAGGTTGAATCTGATGTTTTTATGGAAGATTAAGTTTGTATGATTCACCCCCCCTCTCATCTTGTTGGCTATTGGATCTATACTTACATTAAGTATCAGAACTATCAATTGGTATCAGAGCTCTGGACTCTGGAAGAAAAGTTTAAAGGTACTTGAGGCAAAGATCCAAAGATGTATAAGAGGGATGCACCGAAGCTGAACACGTCAAGTTTCTCTACATGGTAGAAAAGGATGAAGCTACACCTATCAGGAGTTGGAAAATATGCTGTATATTATCTGGAGAATGATTTCATCACACCGAGCACCTATCCGTTGACTATGGAAGAAATAAAGGCAAAGCAAGAACATATCCAAGCAATGATTGAAATAACATCTGCATTAACCGACTTAGAGTTTAATGATCTAGAAGGCTGCAATGATGCAAAGGTAATGTGGGACAAGCTCATATCTGTATATGGTGGTGATGAACATGTTCAAAGAGCAAAAGTAGATAGTCTAAGAGGACAATTTGAATCTATGAGGATGAATGAAGGTAAGAACATAACCCAGTATAGTACAAGACTAAAGGAGATTGTCAATCAAATCAAAGGAGCAGGTGGAACTATTGAAGAAAAGGATATAACAAGTAAGTTGTTAAGAACCCTTCTACCAGCTTATGCAATCTGAGTCTATGCAATCAATGAATTGAGGTCTGTACCTAATATACCAGTTTCTTTATATGCTATTATTGGTAAGCTACATGCATTTGAGTTAAGTAACTTTGATAACAGTGGATCTTCGGTAAATAAAGTTGAATTTGCATTTAGTTCTTTTCATCTTGATGAATCTAATGATTACAATGAAAGAAAGTATAAGTACTCTGAAGGAGATCACAGTGGAGCAAGTGAAAGATTTTGTAAGAACATGGAAGAAGTACACAAACAATATGAGGAAATCAGAAAGAAGGGAGAGTTTGAAGCACTATTAGCCAGAAGGTTACCGAGAGGCAAAGGTAAGTACAAAGGAAAACTACCTTTGAAATGTTTCAATTGTGATAAAATAGGACATATGGCTTCTAACGGTCCTGACAAAGATTCTACTGAAAAGAGAGATTACCGAGATGACAGACAAAAAGATAATCATTACAGAGGACACCGAGACTTCAGAAGAAGAGATAAAAATACATGCATAATAGCCGATGAGGAATCCAACGATGATAAATCAGATGAAACTGATATAGAAGAAGTAGTTTATGTGTCTATCAAAGATGGATCAGATGAAGAAAGGTATGAAGAAAAAGCCCTAATATCTCACATAAATACTAAAGATTCTTGGATCATAGATAGTGGATGCTCACATCATATGACAGGTGATAAACACAAGTTTGTTATGTTAGAAGATTATGATGGAGGCTATGTAAGATTTGGTAATGATGCACCATGTCTAGTAAGAGGTAAAGGATCTATAACACTTCTTGACAATGCAAGATGCAATGATGTTTATTGGGTTGAAGGTTTTAAATACAATTTGTTGAGTGTAGCAGAACTAAACAATACAGGTTACCGAATAGAATTTCAGAAAGGAATTGTCAAAGTTCATGACAAGCATGGAAAGTTAGCTACTATCGGGACACAAACAAAAGGTAATACATTTCACCTTGACTCAACTCGGAACAAGTGTCTGTATGCAAAGATAGATGATACCTGGTTATGGCATAAAAGGTTTTGTCATGTAAATTTTGATAATCTGATCAAAATAAGTAAGAAGCACCGAGTAAGAGGTCTACCGAGTCTTGAAAAACCTAAGAATGCTATGTGTCGAGGACGCCAGATGAGTAAGATGACAAGATCAAGCTTTACAAGTAAGTCTTACACTTCTAAGGGAATTTTAGATCTTGTGCACACTGATCTTTGTGGTCCTATGAAAGTTCAAAGTTATTATGGTGATAAATATTTCATATTATTTGTAGATGACTATTCAAGGATGATGTTGGTAATGTTTTTAAAAGAAAAATTAGAAGCTTTTCAAATGTTTAAATGGTACAAGGCAAGAGTTGAAAATGAAACAAGAAGACAACTGAAATGTCTTAGATCAAATAGAGGAGGAGAGTTCACATCTAACGAGTTCAACTTATTCTGCAATGATCATGGTATTAAAAGACAAGTCTCTGCACCGAGAACTCCACAACAAAATGGAATAGCTGAGAGAAGAAACATATCTATTGTGGATTGTGCCAGAACCTTGATGATTGAAAAGAAAGTGCCACAAACATTTTGGAGAGAAGCAATAAGCATAGCAGTTTACACCCTGAACCGAGTACAACTGAAGAAAGATACTTTGAAGACACCATATGAAATTGGTATGACAAGAAACCTAATGTAAGTTATTTTAAAATCTTTGGAAGTAGATGCTATGTACACAAAGATGATAGAAATGGCAAGTTTGATCAGAAAAGTGAAGAAGGAACATTTCTAGGTTATTCTTCTAGAAGCAAAGCATTTAAATGTCTGATCAAATTATCTAAAAAAATAGTAGAAAGTGCAAATGTGAAAATTGATGAATTTGCAGAAAGAAATGATGAAGGAAATTCCAAAGAACCAGAAGATTATGATGAATTTGTCTATGTTCAACCGACAAGTCCTACTGAGAAAACTGTTGAAGAAAATGAAGAGAATATCCAGTTACCGAGTGATGAAGATCATACAGAGCCTACCAAGCCTGTATTAGCCAAGTATGTCAGAAGACATCATGCACCAAGTCAGATTATAGGAGATAAGGATGAACCAGTGATGACAAGGAACAAACTGAGACAGAACACATGTCTGATATCTGAATTTGAATAGAGAATAGTGAAAGAGGCATTTAACAGTGAAGATTGGATAAATACTATGACAGAAGAGATTGATCAAATCAAGAAGAATGACACATGGACACTAATCCCAAGACCGAAGGACAAAAATGTAATCAGTACAAAGTGGATTTTCAGAAACAAGCTAAATGAAAAAGGTGAGGTCATTCGAAATAAAGCAAGACTAGTATGCAAAGGTCATGCTCAAGAAGAAGGAATTGATTATGGTGAAACTTTTGCACCTGTGGCTAGACTTGAAGGAGTAAGAACATTGTTGGCATATGCTGCTTTCAAAAACTTCAAGGTATATCAAATGGATGTCAAATCTACATTTCTGAATGGAATATTAGAAGAAGAAGTTTTTATTGAACAACTTGAAGGATTTGTTGAAGACAAGAGTAAAGATCAGGTATGTAAATTGAACAAAGCATTATATGGTCTGAAACAAGCACCTAGAGCATGGTATGAAAGATTGCACTCTTATTTGATTAAGATTGGTTTTATAAGGGAAAGTGAGAACAACAATATGTACATGAAGAATGATGAAAATGGAATACTGATCTCAGCCATATTTGTTGATGATATTATATTTTGTGGAAATGACTCTTTATGCAAGAACTTTGGAAATGAAATGAGCAAAGAATTTGAGATGTCATTAATCAGCGAGATAAAGTATTTTATAGGTTTACAGATACTGCAAATGAAAAATGAGATTTTCATTACTCAATCCAAGTACATAAAGGAAATCTTGAAGTAATTTGGAATGGAGGATTCAAAACCAGTAAGTACTCCTATGACTACCAACTGTAAACTATCAAAGAATGATGAATCTACATCTGTTGATGAGACACTTTACCGATCCATGATTGGAAAGCTACAATATGTTGTTCACAGCAGACCAGACATAGCACATGCAGTAGGTATAGTTGCAAGATTCTCTGCAGATCCTAAGGAAACACACTAAGGAAACACACATGACAACAATCAAAAGAATTTTTAGATACTTGAAAGGTACCGAGGATTATGGCTTAGTATATCAGAAAGGAAAGGATTTTGATTTAAAAGTGTATACTGATGCTAATTGGGCAAGCAACATTGATGACAGAAAAAGCACAAGTGGAGGAGCTTTCTTTTTAAGAGAAAGACTAGTGAGTTGGCTTAGCAAGAAACAAGGATGTGTTTCACAGTCAACAACAGAAGCTGAATACGTTGCTGCAGCATTGAATTGTACCAACATAGCATGGATCAAACAACTATTGGAAGGTATAAATGAGAAAGTTACCGAGCCAGTAACTATATTCTGTGACAATACTAGTGCCATTAACATTTCGAAGAATCTTGTTATGCACTCTAAGACAAAGCACATCTCTATCAAATATCATTATCTTAGAGAAGAAGCTCAAGAGAAGAAATTGGTGTTGGAGTATGTTAGCACAAAGGAACAAATAGCAGATATCTTCACCAAGCCACTAGCAAGGTACACTTTTGAGTATCTCAGAAGTAAGTTAGGGGTCCTACCCCTATCTTCTACTCACTGACCGAGTTCAGTGAAAGCATCAATTCGATGACTCTACAGAATATCTTTTAGGAGTTGATGTTGATTTACACACTTTAGGATGTTTTCTAAAGGTGTGTAGGAAATAGTATAGGATACAATACAGGAAATAGGAATTGAAGACAAAATGCTCTGACTGAGACTAAGTTGACACATTATAGCAGGAATTCACTTCATACAGGAAGAATTTATGTTTTAGTTTTTTACTTTTTTTTTGGCATTGTTGTCAAAGGGGGAGAAGACTAAAGAAGATTGAAGAAAAAGGGGGAGAAGACTAGAGAAAAGAGGAGAAGTCTAATGTATGGGGGAGAATTCTGATGACAGGAAGAGAGCATTTCAGAATCTCACAAACAACTCACAACAATCTGAATCAATTAGGTCAAATCAATTGGTTTTGCCATCAATGCCAAAGGGGGAGATTGTTGGCATTTGGCATTATAACAGACAATGGGAGATTGTTGGCATTTCAATAAGGATATTGAGAAGGTTGTTGATGATTATGGATATAATTGATTAAGGATGATTTACTGTCTTAATATTATTATTTTGTCATTGATGTCAAGAAATTGATTTTCTAATTCAGTATGATGCTGCCATATCTTGAGAAGTATGATTTGATGAGTATAAAGATGTCAATAAAAGACACAGAAAGAATATCATGAATAAGGGGATGAATAAGGTATTCAATGGGCAACTATTACCGAGTCAGACAATGATGAGATCATGATGTTTAGATTGTTTTGACATCATACATATGTTGTAAATTGTAAGGTTAATACTATACTATGTTACCGAGCAAAGAACCTAGTTAGTAAACCCTAAGGTTATCGCTATCGGTTAATGCAGGCGAAATGTCTACTGAGTGAAGTTTAGTATTTACCGAGTTGTTACCGAGTTGTAACCGAGCTATAACAGAATACATTAAATGGTTACATGCGTTATTTAATGAAGGAAGCTGATGAGCTGGAGCTGATTAAATGATTGGTATGTCGTGCATGAAGTTTGCTAATGAATTTATGGAAAAGGAAAATAGGCATGAAGATCTACAACATAAATTGAACCGCATTACCCTAGCACAAGTTCCAAGAAATGTATGCAAGTTCCTAGGCAGGGTAAAACATTTTTCAAATCGAAGGATATATTGAACCTGGACAAGATTGAAGATCTGATGGCTATGATTGATCATGGGAAATGTGATCAAAGAGATTAAGCGGTTAGCTAATTGTTTATAAATAGGGAGCTGTTGATAAATAATGTATGAGGGCAAATGTATACACAGGGATTCTACATAGTGATTACCGAGCACAAAAGCTTGAAGACCTGTTTGAATAACAGAGTATAGAAGCCCATCAGATGGACAAGATTAGTTCTATGTCTAGATTGTATTGAGCAAATAAGAATATGCTTTAGCATTTTAGATGTGAAGTTGCAGATAGATTTTTATTATTGTTATTTTGTGAAAGTGACAGAAAATCTCTTAACCGAGTGGACTTAATAGTATTATTTGTAAAACCCTCTAGCAAGGTGACATTCTGATTGAGTGTTTGAAATCCTTTAACAAGGTCGCCTGTAACAAGGTGAAGATCCTAACAGATCTGAGGGAAATCTCTTAACCAGATCACATCTAGCAATGTGTTTGTAATTTTTAACAGGATTTTCTTTTAACCGAGCATACTCTAGAAGAGTATATTTCTTAGTGGGTCCGAAATCCCACAATGGTTTTCCCCTACTTGGGTTTCCACGTTAAATCTAGTGTTGAGGTTTATGATGTTTATATGCTTTTGAGTTTGCATGTTTAGCAGTTATGGTTATATTACTGAAGTATATGTTACTGAGGTTGAATCTGATGTTTTTATGGAAGATTAAGTTTGTATGATTCCCCCCCCCCCTCTCATCTTGTTGGCTATTGGATCTGTACTTACATTAAGTATCAGAACTATCAATACCAACAATCTGATAACTCAATGATGAACCGCTAGTACCAAACTGGTACTGAGAGGGGGGGGGTGACTCAGTATAGACACAAATACAGTCCAAAACCGGTTTGATAGCAAACACTCACAATGACTGATAAACAGAGATACCAGTAAAACATAGTGCAACCGGTAGCATCCAATACAACTCAATCAATCATGAACCGGTCACTCAGTAAGCTTTTCTCTTAGCTCAATACCACATTATCATAATATTCACATGCATGAACTAGTAGACTTTACCATCAAATCTTCACAATAGTGAGTTCAATATGTTTTATAGACAAGCATAAAACATAGAAACTTTCATGTGCATAATAGATAAAACAAAGCATCACAAGACAAAAGCATTTCACATGACACACATATTTTTCACGTGGAAACCCAACTGGGAAAAACCACGGTGGGAATGAGTACCCACAAGCTGCTTTTTGAACTCTTTAGAAGTCCACTCTGTTAGGAGCCTTGTCTGGTTAAGAACATTACAATAGGTTCTAGTAGGAACCGATCCTGTTAGGGATCACCCAGTTAAGGGATACCCGATTAAGGGTTAAACCTAGTAGGGTCACCTTGTTAGATGATTTTAAGAACTCAATATCTTAAAAGATCTCCTAAGATTTTCTAGCTTCTCAGAACTCATTAGCTTTGAGTTACCCGGTTAAGGGATTTATAGCAAGCCGGTTAAGACCACCCGATTTAAGGGATTTTCAATCAAGCCAGTTAAGGCTACGCTGTTAGGGGATTTTACAACTGTTGAAGTGATTATAGATCAACAGGTATTACAATGATCTATTAACAACACTTAATACTAATACAGATCTATTTAGGCTCCTCTTTTCCTTCTGCACATACACTTTGCAGGTATCTCTTCTCTCCTATGGTCTGACAAGAATCTTGTATCACTTTCGTTGGATACATACTCACAACTTTTGCTAGCAACTTCAGATAGAAACCTAACATCGATCTTATAGGGAACATACAGGTCGGTAGAAAAAACCTTAAACCCTAAACCTATTAGGTTGAGCAATTCAAACGGTTCGATCCTGACCGTTGAAACATACTACATTAAATGCACTAGTCTTGAGTCGATCTCAAGACATTCTCCATCGTCCATTATCCACCGTTTTCATGGCAGCTGATAACCCATCACACGTTATCACCATTTGATAGACTTTGCACATTCCCGAGGTAGATAGGAATAGTCTTCTTTATGCAAGATCCTTCACGTGCACAGAGGTTATGGGGAACATAATCTATCCTCCATCATACTGCTAACTCATCACATAAAGATCACCGATTGAGTCACATAGACTTGAGATACTCCAACCGGAAACCCCAAAGTGGAAGCTGCCTTACCAACTGGTAGTCATACAATGCTTCCATGTGCCGGTTCCCATAACTGCATGCCGGTTCATTTTGAACAAATGTGCCGCTTCACTTTGGCATATACCAGTTCACACATATGCCGGTACCTCTTTCTTCACTTATCTCATGTGCCGGTTCACACTATTTCTCATATTGACATCAATGAAAACATACAATATCATTATGTCTTCATGCCAGTTTACACAAGGCTCATGCCGGTTCACATAATGCTCATGCTGGTTCACATAATGCCAACAATCTCCCCCTTTGGCATTGATGGCAATATACAAAAGATATCTTCTTTGCTTCACATCTTCTCCCCATTTGCTGCAGATATCTTTTTGCTTCACTTCTTCTCCCCCTTTGACAACAATGCCAAAGTGGAGGTACAATCATCACTATTTCCTCATACTACTCCCCCTGAGGAGTAGCATCCTTAAGCACACCAATCAACCAAATATTTGTCTATCCAGTACCTGACTGATGTGGAACAACCACTTTTAGTTCACCTCCTAAAGGGGTAATACCCCTAATTCACCTCTCAAATGCACAAATGTTGTCTTTGGAAGAGGCTTGGTGAATATGTCTGCTAACTGCTCCTTACTAGACACATGCTCTAGTGCAATCTCTTTATTCTGAACCTTTTCCCTCAAGAAATGATACTTAAGCTCAAAATGCTTGGTTCTAGAATGTAAAACCGGATTCTTTGATATATTGATAGCACTTGTGTTATCACAGAATATACTTACCGGTTCAGATACAGGGATCTTGAAGCCTTCCAGTACATGCTTCATCCAGATTGTCTGAGTGTAGTTCATGAAAGTTGCAACATACTCCGCTTCCGCTGTAGACTGAGAGATGCAACTCTGCTTTTTACTCATCCATGAGACTAGTCTACCACCGAGAAAGAATGCACCACCGGTTGTGCTCTTTCGGTCATCCACATTACCAGCCCAATCAGCATCTGTGAATACTTTCAGATTGAAATTATTGTTGTATGGGTACCACAATCCATAGTCAATTGTTCCCTTCAGATACCTAAGAATCCACTTGACTGCACTCAAGTGAGATTCTCTTGGACTCTTCTGGAACCTTGTAGTGATGCCAACTGCATGTGTAATATCCAGTCTACTATGCACTACATAATGCAACTTACCAATCATTGATTGGTATTCCTTCTCATCAATCAGTGCGAAATCATCTTCCTTTGTAAATTTGCAACCGGTCACCATCGACGTACCAACCGGTTTGCTATCTTCCATGCCAAAAGTCTTCAACACTTCTTTGACATATTTGGACTGAGTGATGAAGATTCCATCTTTCATCTGCTGGATCCGCAGTCCAATGAAGAACTTAATCTCCCCTATGAGTGACATTTCAAACTCTTTCTTCATCTCATCAGCAAACTCATGACTCATCTTGTCATCTCCACCAAAGATGATGTCATCAACAAAAACTTCACAGATCAGGATCTAATCTTCTTCAGACTTCAAGTAGATATTGCTATCTTCACTTGTTCTCTCAAATCCAATCTTCACAAGATGGGAATGTAGGTGCTCATACCATGCCCTAGGTGCTTGCTTTAGACCATATAATGCTTTGTGTAGCCTACATACCATGTCACTATCTTCAGATAGGGTAAACCCATCTGGTTGCTCAATATATACCTCCTCTTCAAGTACACCATTTAGGAATGCAGATTTTACATTCATTTGATATACCTTGAATCTCTTAAAAGCTGCATATGCAAGAAGCATACGAACTCCTTCCAATCTAGCTACAGGAGCAAAGGTTTCCCCATAGTCTTCACCTTCTTCTTGAGCATATCCTTTGCATACCAGTCTGGCTTTATTCCTAATCACTGTGCCATCCTCATTCAACTTATTTCTGAACACCCATTTGGTGCCAACGACATTTTTATGCTCTGGTCTGGGTACCAAGGACCATGTATCATTTTTCTCTATCTGGTCAAGTTCTTCTTCCATTGCCTTGATCCAGTCTTCATCATTAAGAGCCTCTTTGAATGATTTAGGCGCAAATTCAGAGATCATACATAAGTTTTCTCTGATCTTTCTTTTGGTAAGGATCCCTGCATCCTTCTCACCTATGATCTGCTTGGGATCATGATTCAACTTGACATACCGAGGAATTGTCTTAATTGGTTCTTCTTGCTTTTCTTCTTCGTCCTTATCTTCAACAGTATCAACATTCACCGGTTCAGGAACACTATTACTGGTGCTCAGTTGACTGACAACTGGTTCCCAAAAGGTTGCAACCGGTTCATTTACAACTTGCTCACTGCTAGTTTTCTCAGTCTTCTCAGAGGATTCATCAACTCTTACATTGATGCTTTCCATAATTCTCTGAGTCCTATTGTTGTAGCACTTGAAAGCTTTACTCTTGGTGGAATATCCTAGAAATATTCCTTCATCACATTTAGCCTCAAATTTGCCCTGACGTTCACTCCTCTTGATGTAACATTTGCTACCAAAGACCTTAAAATAGTTTACCACAGGGGTCTTACCGGTCCAATACTCATAAGGAGTTTTGTCCTTGCCCTTTTTGATGAGTACCCGGTTCATAGTGTAAACTGCAGTGCTCACCGCTTCTCTCCAAAAGGTGTGTGCAACCTTTCCTTGGATCAACATAGTTCTAGCTGCTTCAACCACAGTCCGGTTATTCCTCTCTACTAGGCCATTCTGCTGTGGAGTCCGGGGGGTAGACAGCTATCTCTTGATGCCAAATTCTTCACAGTACTTGTTGAATTCACTGGAAGTGAATTCCCCTCCTTGATCAGTTCTGAGACACTTGATCCTTTTACCGCTTTCCTTTTCCCAAAAGCTTCAGACTTGTCCTTCAAGAATGTGACCCACATCATTCTTGAGCAGTCATTAGTGAGAATCATGAAGTACCTATCATGCTGCACACTTCTAGTTTTCATAGGACCACATAAATCAGTATGCACAAGATCAAGCAAGTTGTCAGCAGTGAAAGATTTACCTTTAAAAGTTGAGGAAGACATTTTCCCCAATTGACATTCTCTACACAAGGTATTATCCAGTTTGCTCAACACCGGCAACCCTCTAACTACCTTGATCTTACTAGCCTTCACAATGTTGTCAAAGTTCACATGGCAGAATCTCCTATGCCATATCTAGCTATCATCAAGCTTAGCCATAAGACATGTACTTATATTATCATTTAGATGAAATAGGTTACCTTTAGTCTGCATGCCGGTGGCTACCAATTTACCATCTTTACCTTTGATTCTGCAAACTCCATTCTTGAATTGCAAAGTGAGTCCACTATCATTTAACTGGGCAACACTTAAAAGGTTGTGTCTGAGACCATCAACCCAATACACATTGTCAGCACTACTCTTTCCATTCAAGGAGATGGACCCTCTGCCTTTGACCATGCATGGTTCATCATTGCCAAAGTGAACCACACCACCATCATACTCTTCTAATGATAGATACTTGCTCCAGTCACCAGTCATATGGTGAGAGCAGCCACTGTCAATGATCCACTCATTGGAATCATCAAATCGGGAGACAAGAGCCTTCTTGTCTGTCACATCTTCCTTTACAGCAACGAACACAATGTCTTCATTTTCTTCATCTTCTGATTCCTCATCTGTGACACCTTCATCCACTACCACAAAACAATTTCTCTAGTTTCCTCCTTTGAATTTCTTGAACCTTTCCGGTTTGTCCTTGTTGTCACTATTAGGATAGTTCATAGCAATATGTCCTATCTGGTTGCAGGAGAAACATTTCAAAGTTAGCTTACCTTTGTATTTACCAGTTCCTTTTGGGAATCTCCTGGCTAGAAGAGCTTCAAATTCCATCAAAAACTCTTCATCCTTCATTTCTCTATTCTGACTAGGTTCCCCACTAGTGGTAGCCTCTTTTCCTTTTCTAGATGGTATAGCAAAAGCTTTAAAAGCCGATTCTAACTTTTGAACACCACCATCAAAGCTATTCAGCTCATAGGCTGTCAACTTGGCTATGATGGAGTCCAAGGATGCCTTAGACTTGTCTATTGATCTCAGCTCCTGAATAGTAGCAACCCTTATTGCATAGACCGACAACAGGGATCTCAGGACTTTACTTACCACGGTGGAATCTTCTATTTTGCCACCTGCACTCTTTATTTCTCCAACAACTGTTTTGATTCTTATTCCATACTGCTGAATGGTCTCTCCTTCAACCATCCTCATGTCTTCAAACTTTCCTCTCAAGCTCTCTTCCTTGACCTATTTTACATGCTCATCACCACCATAGATATTTTCAAGAGCATCCCATACTTCTTTGGGATTTGCCTTGTCCTGAACATCAATAAACTCAATGTCAGATAGACTACTGATGAGGGATTCCATGACTTGCCCATTTTCTTGTATCTCTCTCTTTTGGTCATCAGTGAGAGTACCGGTAGGAACAACATATACATTTTCAACATAACTCCAGTGTTGAACACCCATGCTTTTGATGAATATCTTCATCCTGTCTTTCCATATACCAAAGTTTTCCCTGTTGAACTTTGGACCTTCCCTCTTCATCATTTGGCTAGGATCTTTTCCTCAAGCGGTTAATCTTACAACACAGAGGACCTGGAGTGCTCTGATACCAATTGATAACTCAATGATGAACCACTAGTACCAAACCGGTACTGAGAGGGGGGGGGTGAATCAGTACAGACACAAATATAGTCCAAAACCGGTTTGACAGCAAACGCTCACAATGACTGATAAACAGAGATACCGGTAAAATAGAGTGCAACCGGTAGCATCCAATACAGCTCAATCAATCATGAACTGGTCACTCACTAAGCTTTTCTCTTAGCTCAATACCACATTATCATAATATTCACATGCATGAACTAGTAGACTTTACCATCAAATCTTCACAACAGTGAGTTCAATATGTTTTATAGACAGGCATAAAACATAGAAACTTTCATGTGCATAATAGATAAAACAAAGCATCACAAGACAAGAGCATTTCACATGACACACATATTTTTCACGTGGAAACCCAACTAGGAAAAACCATGGTGGGAATGAATACCCACAAGCTGCTTTTTGAACTCTTTAGAAGTCCGCTCTATTAGGAGCTTTGTTCGGTTAAGAACATTACAATAGGTTTTGGTAGGAACCGATCCTGTTAGGGATAACCCGGTTAAGGGATACCCAGTTAAGGGTTAAACCCGGTAGGGTCACCTTGTTAGAGGATTTTAAGAACTCAATAGCTGAAAGGATCTCCTAAGCTTTTCTAGCTTCTCATAACTCATTAGCTTTGAGTTACCTAGTTAAGGGATTTACAGCAAGCCGGTTAAGACCACCCGATTTAAGGGATTTTGAATCAAGCCAGTTAAGGCTACCCTGTTAGGGGATTTTACAACTGTTGAAGTGATTAGAGATCAATAGGTATTACAGTGATCTGTTAACAACACTTAATACTAATACAGATCTGTTTAGGCTCCTCTTTTCCTTCTACACATACACTTTGCAGGTATCTCTTCTCTCCTATGGTCTGGCAAGAATCTTGTATCACTTTCATTGGATACACACTCACAACTTTTGCCAGCAACTTCAGACAGAAACCTAACATCGATCTTATAGGGAACATACAGGTCGGTAGCAAAAACCTTAAACCCTAAACTTGTTAGGTTGAGCAATTCAAACGGTTCGATCCTGACCGTTGAAACATACTACATTAAATGCATCAATCTTGAGTCGATCTCAAGACATTCTCCATCATCCATTATCCACCGTTTTCATGGTGGCTGATAACCCATCACGCGTTATCACCATTTGACAGACTTCGCACATTCCTGAGGTAGATAGGAATAGTCTTCTTTATGCAAGATCCTTCATGTGCACAGAGCTTACGTGGCAACACAATCTGTCCTCCATCATACTGCTAACTCATCACACAAAGATCACCAATTGAGTCACATAGACTTGAGATACTCCAACCAGAAACACCGAAGTGGAAGCTGCCTTACCAACCGGTAGTCATATAGTGCTTCCATGTATCGGTTCCCATAACTGCATGCCGGTTCATTTTGAACAAATGTGCCACTTCACTTTGGCATATACCGGTTCACACATATGCCGGTACCTCTTTCTTCACTTATCTTATGTGCTGGTTCACACTATGTCTCATATTGACATCAATGACAACATACAATATCATTATGTCTTCATGCCAGTTTACACAAGGCTCATGCCAGTTCACATAATGCTCATGCCGGTTCACATAATGCCAACACAATCAAGGCATAAGGATCATGGACACATGTAGGGAAGGAGTGTCATCACATGCTACCCTAACATAGAAGGGGCCAAACCACACCCTGATAGACATGTAGAACCATCTCAATCTTGGATCCAATCAAGGGATTTTGGTTTATTGTCTCTATGATCTTCCCAAGCTCATCTCAAGTCTCTACTCAAGGGCCATGAGGTGGGGCCAGAAATCAATATTTATCTTATTAGGTGAGTCCTAATTACCCAACCCACTAATTAATTATTATGGTTATCACTTTCAAATTAAAGGAAAACTCTTCGTTTGGTTCCATGATAGGTCTAGACCCTAAGCATCCTTACCTCGATCCTACATATGCAATAGCCCACTCCCCCTAAGCATGGAACAAGACCTTAGGGTGAAACATAAATAACCACAACACAAGGAGGCTCATGCAAGAGAATCCTTCAATGACATCCTCATACATGCAAATTTGAAGCATAATTAGGGTCATAAAACCTGCATGAAAATCAAGAGCCTCAATCAACAAAAGCACAACAAGAGAAAGAGTAAGGCATGCAATCATATTACTCAACAATAAATCATATCACATCCTTAACAATGAAGCATATCCATCATGTTGGAGCTTACATAGATCATCCTCAACAACAAGGCATTCTCCTACTTGCTAGAGCTAAATCAACACATATGCACAATCCTCAATGGCAAGGCATTATCCCTCTCACCGGAGCCAAAATAACAATGAAACAATCAAATTTGAGCAATACGTAGAACCAAGAACCTCAAAGACACCCTTACAAGCCTTTGGTACAAAGCCAAAACCCTCCAAAAAATGTAGATTGGTGCATTTGACACCTGTTTTGGCACATTTGACCAATGCAGTGGTGCATTCAACTCCTAAAATGGAGCATATGACTCAAAGACTGGTGCATTTAACTCATTCTATGGTGCATTCAACTTAGAGACCAAAAAATAAAAAAAATAGAACCACAAAGCTACGGTTGACTCAGAAAGTCAGTAAGACATAAAAAATATGACTCAAAAGAAGTCCAGAAAGAGAATAATGAAGAATATAATACAAAGAACAAGTGAAAATCTCAATCAATCAACCAAAGAATAGACATATAATCCATTCTCCAATGCTACATAAACTCATGGCAAGACTCAGAGAGATAAAGGTTTAAACAACCAAATAAAGCTATGATCATGGAAAATATTCATCCCAAATACACATAAAGAAGGATAGCAATTAATTTAATTTTTAATTAATAAATAATTGCAAACTCACAAGGCAACTCGTCATAGGGTTGAACAACATTTCACAAGACTCTAACCACCACTTAAGCCATGATACTAGCTGACAAGGATGACAACCTAAGGCTAGAGTGCATAGACGAAACTCATGTCATCTCGAACAACTTGCCATTGGGATAGAGACACACTCAGACTTGTGAGACTAGGTGGAGTTAATGTCTAGTACTTGCAGTCTTGCAACCATCACTAACTACAAAGCAACATATACAATAATATATCATAAATGAAAATGTAAGCGACAGAGAATTGCAACGCCATATCATGCTCGTAGTGAGTGGTATGACATCGTCCCTATCGCGAATACAGTAATAAGATAGTCACACACAATTTAGCATCATCTCATCCAATGTAATTATCAAGTGGGGTTAGCATAGTCATGATATCGTCATATTCCCATAAGAAATATAATCTATACATGATTAATGAGTGCATCTAGATCACTACACATAAGTCTAATCATCATAATAGTCCAGGACATAACTTCATCCACATAAATCATAATGAATCCACTGGTATCAAAGAGACTAAGAGTATAAAGAATGAGATAGAAATATCATAACATGCACAAATCTAAAAATGTTTATCACATCCTCTCATGAAGGATGAGTTAGGTAGGGGTACTACATATTATGGACTCTACAAACTTCCAACTAAACCTAGTTTAGAAATAGAAGAATTAAAAATAGGAGAAAGCAAGAAATTACCATCAAACTGTTTGGCGACTTAAACCCTTAAAAACAAAAGCAAATCAACAGATATCAAATAAATAAAAGGTAATGATTGGCTTACCATCTGTAATAGTGGGAAAATGATGAGTGAAAGATCAAGAGGAAAACTACCCTTTCCCTCAAAGAGAGATGAGAGTTTCACTATTGATTATCCTTCAAGTAGTTTTCACCATTACATTAGGAGACTAGTACATTTGGGGTTGAATTTCGATGGTAATTCATCAGATTTTTTACTGCATTTCATCGGACAACCGACCAAAATCGCTGTTGAAAACTTGTCGGTGGATGTTCTAACATTACTCTAGGCTGTTGAAATTCTGATGGAAACTAGGACATGTCCGACGATGAACATGACTGCCATTCTAACAAGCCAATGCTATTGGGCATATAACACACCTGTTGGAATTCTGACTATATTTTGCCACCCATCTGATGAGCCAATGCCATCGGGCATATAGCACGCCCGTTGGATGTGTTACTGTAGCGTCGTAAATTGTACGCACTTGCTAGGGTGGTACAATTTCACACCTAGTTTAGCACCCGCCTTGGCGCATTTTGTATTTTGCATTGCATTTCCCCTTTAGCACTTAATTAATTAAATTAATTAGGTCTAAGGTCCTATTTTATCATTTCCTACACCATAAAGTTGGGCCCTTTCATTAAAGTGTGCCCTTTTCATTTTATTCCTCCAATACATCATTTAATCAAAAACCCTAATTAGGTCCTATTTTGAACTTGGGGGCTTGATTTCGGGGGTCAAAACATCTCGAAATCACCTGTAACTTCGGGATTCTCTCTAAAATCATCATATCCGACAGTCCTGAAAATTTGGTGAAAAGTTGTCGGGACCATGGTGCCCGGAGTGCAACATGGTCCCGGACATTTTTCCCAAAATTTTAGGAGCGCGATCCAATCCTAAAATAAAGCTTAACCCCAAGAAATTGGCAGGATATTCAATCTCTAGGTCGGCCAAAAGTCGAAATTAAGACCTAGGGTTTCATATATAAGAGCTCTCTTTCTTCATTTGAAAGGATCCGATTTTTGTTTTCAGGACCTCATATGCAACGAAAGAGCAGATCTTTGAAGACTTCAACAACATTCAACATCCTTCTATCAAGCATTTATCAATTTCATTCATCCATTTAGGGCTTGGAAGACATTGAAGAACAATAGGAGATTACCGACTGAAGATTGGCTTGTACTCCTCCCTTGAGGGTTGGGTATGATTTCATGTTGTTTTCATGTCTTTGCATAAGCTTCAATATATCCTTTATTCATGCTTTAGATCACTTTTCATCTTGATTTAGAGCATTTACATTATCATTTATAAGCAATTAGGGTTTACTTTCTAGGTTGCTCTAGTTTGCTTTCTTGCATTTTAGGACCTTGCACACACACTAGGTCGCACACACAATACATTTTACAATACAAATTGGCTATTCGTGGAGGTGGAAATCACCGAAGCGGGGGTTTGACTAAGGCAAAACCCTATATAGCCGCCCAAACACCTTTTCAGATATAAGTGCAGGTTTCGGGACTCGGACGATGCCGCAGGTTGCAGATCCGGGAGAAGCAGACTGAGACCGACCTTCCCACCAAATTTCAGAGAAAAAGACCAGGACAGGGGCGTGGGGTGCCCTGGTCCCTGGGACAGGGGCGCTGGGTGCCCTGGTCCTCCTGACAGACAACATTTTCAGCATTTTTGACAGCGTTTCCAGAGTGCAAAAACAACAGTTTTCGGAGCAGTTTCAGGTGCAGATTCAGGACAGTGGCGCCCGCGCCCCCGTCCCGAACATTTTCATTCATATTTTAACACCGGGTATGCATTTGCATTCTTGTC
Source organism: Cryptomeria japonica (assembly GCF_030272615.1). Lineage (NCBI taxonomy): Eukaryota > Viridiplantae > Streptophyta > Pinopsida > Cupressales > Cupressaceae > Cryptomeria > Cryptomeria japonica. The sequence continues at coordinate 266,005,846 of NC_081412.1, forward strand.
TTGTCCTTGTGTTTACAGCTTTCCATTGTTTAAGTTCAATTCTGCAACCTTGTTATTAGTTCATACTTGCACTTTGGGGTTAGGGATTGAACTTGCATCATTTTATCTTTCAATTACAAGAAAGGAATAGAAATCCTAATAGGTAGCCCGTGGCTCTCTCTTCCACAAAAGGAAGTAGCCAATTGTGTGATACCTCTAGGCTCTTTCGTATTCCACAAGTGTGTGGTTGAAAGTGAGATTAGGGCCTGTTTGCTTAGTGTCACTTTTTTCTCCCACACAGTTACTCTTTGCCGTCGGAATTCCGATGGTATTCTGCCACCCATCTGATGAGCCAATGCCATTGGACATATAGCATGCCCGTCGGATGTGTTACTCTTTGCCATTAGAATTCTGGCGACGTTCAAATTATTTAAAAAAAAAGAAGACTACTGGATTGACACCCATTTTTTCATGGATTATCCTAGATGAGATCCTAGTGCATAGGTATTCAGTGAGGAGTAGAGAATCAACAAAAAAGAGAATCGAGTAGAGGAGAGGCCTAGATTATAACCTAGATTAATAGAACTATCTATATTGGCAAACATGCTAAGCTAGATGGAGAGAGGGGGGGGGGGTTGAGTGGTGCAACCATTGTGAGATCCTCTACTCTATCATCTATGAGTATCATTGTAGCTCTTTTAAGGCCACTACCTTTTACTCAAGATCCAAACTATTAGATCAAGGAACTATGTGATATACCATTTATGATGCTTTTGTTTATATACATGGTATGTTTTGATTATAATTTATTTCATGCATTGTTCTTATGATACATGACAATATATTGATAAAAATATTTATTTACATTTTATAATGAGGAGAACTTGAATATACATCACAATAAATTGTTGGTCGACACCTAGAGATTTTTGAGCCTGTTTCACATATTTGAGTGACATATGAGGAGTCTAGGGTGTGATAGATTCAAAGGACTATAAATCTATCTACACATATTTCTAAAAAATATCAAAGAGCATCAAATGTGTAGGCAATGACTACATACAAATATCATCTCATGGTGAAAGTTATTGCACTCAAGGGAGAGTGAGACCAAGTCATGATGAGAGTAGAGATTGTTGAGATGACACATGAATTTCTATAGGGTGAGTTTGATTAGATGTGTGGATATTTTTAGAGCCTTTCCTTCAAGCTCCAATGCTTCCACTCCAACCTCCATGGGGTCCTTTTACTTTTTGTTGCTCCAAAGGACTTGGACTAGGATGAAAGTCCTCTAGAGCCTTTCCTTCAAGCTCCTATGCTTCCACTCCAACTCTGTGGGGTCCTTTTATTCTTTGTTTCTCTAAAGGACTTGGACAAGGCTACTTGCTTGATAGTTCCCTACATACATTGCCTCAAAAATTAATCTCCCATGCACTCTTAAACTTGTTGGCTTCAAGCCTTCGCAACCACTTTGGTCACGCTCTTCAGTACAACACCTCCTCCAATAGTTTTGTGACCATCTACTCCCACTTTTGCACTCATTCCTTACCTCTACATGATATCCCCTCCTAGAGATGTCTCTATCCTTTTTCTACACCACCACACAACATCCTCTTCATGAAATTTTACCTTCTTTGTGTCTGTGACCCCTTCTTGAACAAAGCTATGCCCCATTACCAATACCAACTTCATAAACTCCTCAAGTCCTCCCCCTAATAATGTTGGTGCCTTCACATCATCATTCTCTTCTCTTGTTGTACTGATCCTCTCTTTTTGTGTTGGCCTCTTCCATTATCACATCCAACCTAGCCATCATCTTTGCGTTCTTGGCCATCAATTATGTCTCATGATTTCTCTTTGCCCTTTCTCTCCATTGAGCCATATTCTTTGTGTCTTGTCCTCTACCCATCTACTCATGATGGCAATCAAGCCTTTCCTTGGACCTATCCAACAACCATTGTACTATAAGATACACCATCAATTGCCTTACACTTGACTATCTCAAATCAATTCTTTTACCTAACTATCCCAAATCAGCAATTTTGTCAATCCATCTCAATTCAACAATTCTACCAATCTTCCTCGATTTAGCAATTCTACTAGACTACCTCGACTCAACAATTCTGCCAATGCCTTCTCTACAACCTCTCACACACATGCCAAATTGTTTCCCATTGATATTTTTGTCAGTGCCTCCTACTCGAGCAAAAGAGCATATAAGAGCATTTTTGTGCATACAAATGCACCATGACATAACTATAGACCCATTAGTTCAAGAGATGAATGATAATGGATCAAGCAATTTTTTATATAAGCAAGCTAGGAACAATCTTGCATATTTAATTGCTAACTTCCCAAGACTATGAATATAGATCAATCATAAACAGTCCTAAAAGATATAGACAACATCACAGTTACTATGAGTTGGCAATAAAGACTAAGTTAGTGAATATTCTACTCCCAATATGACTTTTAAGGCATCATTTATTTCATAAAGTCAATCTTAAACATAAATATCACCAATTTATTAATGCATATGACATATTGTTATGATATTTAAAGATGCTAATAAACAAACTAGATTCAATAAGAAGTATAGGACTTCCCACCTATAATCCAAGATACTCTTCTTACTGAAATAGATCCCATCCCTAGATAAGCTCTAGAGAACTCAATCAATAACCATTGCAAATCATAGGTACTGTCATATAAATGCAAGCTTATACACCAATGTGTACCGATAAGAATCTATACAATCCCCTAGGCAACACAATCTAACAAATATGCAAGAGGATTTTATAATAACATCATATTAACAAACCACATAGTAACAATCATTTAACTCCCCTTTTGGTGGCTAACATACCGTATGATATCTAACCTAATGTTTATTCAATTTATAATCAACCACAATAATCGTTACCTACTCAAGACTTTTCATATTCATCACAATTATCGATCCTTTAAAGATCTCATATCTAATATGAGTCAATCAATATTCAAATTTTTGATTCTTTAATTAAGTAATGCACAAATTTACTTAATTTTTCTTAAATCTAATGATCATAATTGCATGTGATTTGCACCAAGGGTTGTCATGAAACATTAAAATAGGTATGGTTTATGGAGATTTGGATTATATAAACATTATCGACACTATGCACCCAATATTACTTTAATTTGTCTATACAAAAAGTATACTACTGTATTCAACATACTATATGTATCTATAGTTTTTCTTTATGACTATAGTTTCATTTATAAAAATAGCAATTATATAATATACTTTGAATTGCCTCAATACTATGAGAATAAAGCATCCTACTCCATTATTCTTTCTAATATTGATCTTAAAACTCTCTATATGTGTATTTATAAAATAATTGCTTTAATCAATCAGTATGTATTAAAAGAAATGAAAGTAGATAAGACAATATCATTTGATAAACAACGAACTCTATAATAAAGGTTGCAAAAGGATGCCCTTGGTGGTCATACATCTACTTCACCATTATAAGCTATTTATAACTAACACTCATAAGCAATGTGCCAAGGCCAATAAAGTCGACTAGGGGATGGAGGAAAATGTACAAATCCGAACAGTAATTGAAAATGAAATGGTTTCCTAAATAACTAGATTGCATGTAATTGCCCTCTAAGAAATTATGAGAAACAATTTGAATTTCATTAACACTCATAAAGGGATCCACACACTGGTATGCATGCAAAATATGATAACAAGGAGAGCAAGTGTGAACTGTTTGACAATATTCCTCAAGCTAATGTGATCGTTGGTCATGCATAAAATGAATTTGTTGAAAAGGCTTTAGAACTTTCAAGAAAATAGATTTTCCAATAACCATAATATAGAACAAAGCATGAGGATTCACAAAAAAGGCATAGATCTAAGTTTTATACTCTTATTAGTTCTAAGAATTATAGTATAATATGGGTAATGACTAATATCAAAGACATGGAAAAGAACTAAATTCATGGAGCAGTTATTGTCATGCCTGTGAAGTGTGATACCTACAGCTGCAACACAAACACTCAATAGATCATTACAAGCATGGTTAGCAAATTAAAAGAAAATGAAAGATGAACCATGACAAAGTGACCTATCACCTCCTAAGAGATACGAGTATGGATTTTCTCTCAGATTTGGATAAGCAATCCTAGTGACTTGACTACACCTAGACGAGGGATTTGAAATGATGATATGCAAACTAGATGAGATTGATTATGCTAGATTGATCCAAGAGTCTAATTAAGCTAATGATATGCATGATTACACTATGATGATGATGCAATTAAGAAAGAAAAAAGATTAATTAGGCTACATGATTCAACAATTATGCTAGAAAATGATCAAATTAAGCTAATGCAATTGTCTATAACAACAATGCCTAAAATGATAATGAGATGGGATCCTTTGTGCTCCAAAATGGGGGATATTTGTAGGATTTCCAAGGCCAGCGGTGAGGTGGCAGGAATCAACGATCAAGATTGAGTCTGAAGATATCAAGGGTGAAATTGGAGGAGGTTGGACAAGAGGTTGGAGGAAGGGACACTTGTTATCTCTATGGTGACAAGTGTCAAGGAGCCTTTCTTATAAGAGGGCAAGTGTCCAAGAGAGGAGACATGTGGACAAAGTTCCATGTGTCTCAAGGGAAGAATATCCACACCATAGGAGGTTACGATAAGGAGGTTGGGATGTGCAAGATAGGATAGGGTTAGTTAAACCCAAGGTTAGGTGGAATGGGCTAGGTTAGAGGGATGGTTAGGTTAGGTGGTTAGAAGTTAGGAGGCATGTGGGTAATTTAAATTTGAAAAATCAAATAAAAGGGAAAGACTAATTAATTTTCAACAACTCATAAATTGATTTGTTTTAATTAATTAGGGGATTAGAAGAATTGATTGAAATGGGGGGAGGATTAATTAATTTGAATTAATTAAAGGGGACTATTGAAATGAACCTATTAAATAAATCCTTAGATTTATTAATAAGTAGGTGAAAGAGAGAATTTAATCAAATTACTAATGAATTTAATTAAATTTGGAAGGGGGATTAATTAAATAATTGCTTATTTAATTAATTATCTTCAGACCTTTTTTAGGCATATACATTTTGCCCCTCTTTGAAGTGAGGTATGATGATACGTTGATTCAAATAATAATCTCTTTTTGATGATGATATTGGTTTGATAAGATGCCCCATATATTGATTGATAAATTGTGGTACAATGATGCCCCCTCGGGAGATCAATTGAGATAATTGATTTTTGGAGTGTGTGATTTTTTGCGAAATTGATATCTTGATTAGAAATGATTCGATTTCTACAACTGTGGTTGATGAAAGTGCGAGTTATACAATCACAATGATGTGATTCTTGATGATTGATAAAGCTTGAATGATTAGATTGATAAGATTGAGATTCAGTCTGGTTTCAGGAATGATACCTCCTGTATAAGACAAAGATAATCAGAGTGTCTGGTTTCAAGAGTGATATATCATGTATAATACTTGATTAGAACCTCTGGTTCCAGGAAAGTTACATCCTATATAAGACATGATAGGATAGATTAGATGCGATTGATTGGTAGAATTGATAAGGTTGATCAGATAAATAACTGACAGTTTGTTGATATTAGGTTGCAGGAAGATTTAGATATGCTGATGTTGGTTCTGTTGAGGGGGTATCATAAAATTTGCATTGGGTCAATAATATCTGGAGAGAGATGAGTCATCAATCTGATTGTGTATACACTTATGATGATTCCTGCGATAGATTTAACCTTGGATAAAATGAGCTTGTGGGATCCCATGCAAGAATGAAATGCAAGCTAAATGCAAAGCTATGACCGGACTAATCACTAGGTTATTACGTTTTTGTCATCATTGAACTTTTTAAAATATGGGAAGTGAGTGCAAACATCAATGGTATAATTAAACCATGATGACTAGAGCACTACTTTCCTGGATTTTGATATTGCAAGTTAGCACAAGCATCGAGGTATAATTGAACCAAGATGACCTGAGTGTTGCTTGCATAAAACAGGCAGTATTAACCATTTCTATACACAAATCAAAAATGTCTTCAATGATACTCCGATGATCATGTCTAGAGACAAATTTGCACACATTAATGATTAATTTATATACAACAGACAAGAAAAATATCATGTTCCTTCCTTGTTCCTCTAGTTAGAGACATCTTGGAGTCACTCAGAAATCATGATAGCGAAAATCAAGATAGAAAAGTTGAACAAGCATGTTAAAAACATTATCAAAAAGATATCATCCATAGAAAAGTGTGTGATGCTTAGACTGACATGTGATAGTTTGATGGCTGACAATTTGATCTCATGTTCAATGTTGGATGTGTCTTAGTTTTCTCTTTATAAGAGTTGCTTGACTATTTTTCTTCCTATTTGATTAAGCTCAAAATGATCGATAATTTTTGCCCCCAGCTAGGTTCAAGATTTAGCCCCAACCCTAGAAACAAAGTCATTATGATATACCCAATGACCCAAACCATGGTGAGAAGCCACCTAGGATGCCTGCGTATGTACAAAGGCTTTATTATGGATATGAACAACGCTGACGGAAAATGAATGCAAGCAGAAGGATGGATGAACTAATAGATGGAAGAGCTAGCTAACAGATAGCACCTGTTTGCCAGATTTTCACCATCTATTTTTATTGCACTTTTTCTCATATTTGATTTTTTTTATTATTTTTTTGTTTTTCACTGTTTTTGGATTTTTCTGTTTTTTTCACTATTTTTGGATTTTTCTCCTTTTTCACTATTTTTGGATTTTTTGTTTTTTCACTGTTTTTGGATTTTTTCTGCTTTTTCAGACATAAAAATTCTTCAGATGCATGTTATTGATGGGTTCCTCAAGCTGATTCCCATCCTGTGTTGATAGCTGATATGCTCCTGACCCAAATACTGCTGTGACCACAAACGGACCTAACCAATTTGATTCAAACTTTCCTTTCTTTTCTCGATCTATCTGGTTGTGTGGATTTTCTTTGAGTACTAGTTCCCCAACTTGAAATGTTCTCGGTTTGAATTTATGATTATAACTATGGCACATTATTTTTTGATATACCTTTAAATGATCAAACGTGATGCAGAGCATCTATCACAAACCATAAAACCTTCATTCAAGGGTAGACTTTAAACTTGAATCAAGAGGCATATAAAAAGATTTATTCTCAACTCCAAACGAATTTCAAAGGTTATATTAAATCCCTACAGACCTTCATTAAAGATTTCAGATCATAACATTCACCATAAAATGAGAGAACAAATTCTTATTTGCTATGGAATATCCTAGTTCAGGGTTTCATCCCTTAAAAACTGTTTTCACCAAAATAATCACAAAATATTCAATTCTTAACCAAATCAAGTAAGACAAAAAGAACTGGAAATATTTTTTAGAGACCTTTCCAACACATATATCCTTTCTTCATTATGATCCCTCATGTGACAACACCAAATGCTGCAATTAGACTGCTACTGCCTTCACCAGTCTGCCTTTCACCATGAACTGTAACAAATAGTCATCAATAACTTTTTAATTATTGATCCTAAATAAAATCTCTTCAGCTAGACTTTATATTACTGTGTTACACAAGTTCTCTCCAAATTTCATCTAGATCCAACATTTAAATAAAATGTTATGAGTGTTTCCCCCAAAACGGGTAACCCTTGGCAGGGTTTTGACAATTATTGTAAAAACAAACATATCTTGCCAAATACTCCACAAAAATGCATAAGAAATGATTCATCTGAAATATATTTCATTATTATATCATTAAAAAACCTCTACATATAAAAATACACCAAATTTCATCCTCCATGGATCCATGACAACCATAAATTCCTTAAAACCTCATGATAGTTTGAGGGTTTGATGGATAATCTTTGTCAAATCCCCTCCAAACTGATCTACCCCCTTGATTTCGACCAAGCATGGTTTTATAAACCATTTCAAACTCCTTCCTAACAACTCTAACCACCTCATGACAAATGGATTTCATTTTTACACTTTTGTTGCACTTTTTGGCAATGTTGCAACTTTACAATTTTTACAATTTTTGCATTTTTGACACAAATGACTCTAACCCTTACATGGACACTTTTAACACTTCAAGATGGACCAAATATAATAAATTTGGACAAAATGGCTCATTTAGACTTACATATAATGATTTAGTGGACTCAAATACAATAAAATTGCCCATATTATGACTTTTGACCTCCTGGTATGTTTGTGTGCTTAGGTGCCTCTGCACCAAAAGGCGTGTTGTCTTTGTTCATGGATCAATTCTAAATCTTGCAATATAGATATTCGTTGTTTTTCATCTGGGATAAGGCCTTTTAATGATACTCATAGAGAAGGTGTTTCTACTTCTATTGGCAGTATTGCTTCTAATCCTTAAACTAGAGAGAAAGGTGTGGCACCTATTGGTGTGCAGATATTAGTATGGTAGGCCCATAAAGTAGAGTTCAATTGAATATACCAATCTCTGTCAACATCATTCACTTCCTTTTTGAGGATTTTCAAAATAGTTTTGTTTGATGCTTTTGCTTGCCCATTCCCTTGTGGATAGTAGGGTGTTGAAAATTTGTGTTGGATCTGGAATTTCTCACATAGCTCTTGGACATCTTAGTTCTTGAACGGTCGCCCATTATCAGTGATAATGGTCATGGGTATTCCATAGCGACAGATGATGTAGTTCAAGATAAATGCAAAAATTTGTTTTCCTGTGATATTGATGACAGGTACCGCCTCAATCCATTTGGTGAAATATTCTATAGCTACAAGGATGAATTTGTGACCATTGGATGAAGAAGGGTTTATCTTTCCTACAAGATCAAGACCCCATCGATAGAAAGACCAAGATGTTGCCAAAGCATGAAGTTCTTGTGCTGGTGCATGAATACAATTTCCATGGATCTGACATTGTTTGCATGTTTTAGCTATCTGAAAAATAATCCCATTCCATAGTTGGCCAATAATAGCCCAAGCGTATGAGTTTTTTCGAAAGGGTAAGACCACTTGAATGAGTGCCACAAATGCCATTATGGACTTCATTTAAGGCCTTCTCAGATTCTTCTTGTTCGAGACATCTTAAAAGAGTACCGTCCAAACCTCGTTTAAAAAGGGTATCCGTGATGAGAGTATAATGGGAGGATTGGTGAATAAAGTTTCTCTTTTGATTCTTTGATAAGTCAAGAGGGAGGATACTATCTTTCAGGTATGTGTAAGTTTGGCCATAGCGGGAGGAATCATGCCCAACAAGGTGACAGATAGTTTGGGAATCGTGACAATTATGTGTAGGGTAAAACAACTCTTCCACCAGGAATTCGTAATGCTCTTGATTTTCCTGTGTCTGAAGGAGAGAAGCAAGTGTTGCCATGGAATCTGTTGAAAAGTTTTTTCTACAAAGTATTTGTTGAGATCATCAACCATCTTCTTATAAGGAATTAACTTTTCATCCTTTGTTTGATAATCATCATTGATTCGATTGATGATGACCTGAGAGTCTCCAAAGACTTGAAGTTGTGTAATATTCCACTCTATGGACATTTTGATTCCTGTGACCAAAGCTTCATATTTTGCTATATTGTTGGTGCATGGGAAGCTTAATTTATATACTTTTGTAATTGTATGACCTTGTGGTGTGATGAATAGTATGCTTGCTCTTGATCCATGTTGTTTTCCATTATTGATGCCTGCTCCTAGACTGATATTCAGATGATGTATTATAAGATCTGGATCCAACCCTGGAATATCTGCATATGGCCATCTTTTGATTTGCCTCCTTTTGAAGAGTTCCAAATATTTTTGCCTTGCTAGTTCTGATAGAGAAGTTGCTGGATATAGATCAGTTGTGCCAATGTTAACTGTCTCTGTCGGTTCTAATAGGATAGATGACCTCTCTTGATAAAATTTAGGTAAGGTGTCAAATCTCTCATCTTCCAACGCCCTGAGGAGGTTTTCACCATTAGATGCGTCCTTTCTTTTTACTTTTTCTAGGTCTAGTGTTGCCAATAAATAGTTTTCAGCATTAGAACTGATATCATTTTCTTTATTTTCATTTTTGCGACTAGGAGATTTGGCACCCACTTGACTCGAAGATACATTAGTGAAATCCCTAGTGGAAGTTGTTGCGGGTTTTATTGTATCAAGATATAAGGATATGACATGGTCATTAGGAGAAGTATCAATGGTAGTATGTCTTTCATTTTCCTAGTCCATAAGTTCAGGTGGATTAGAGGTAAGGCATCCTCAAGTTGAGATGCTTTGAGGGTATTTAGGGTCATGATAGAGATTTTAAAGTTTTTGATATGTAATTCAATGTCTAGAATGATAATCTTGTCAGAATGACCTCTTACAAGTAGCTCCCGATCGTCCTTGATTAAGTCCAAGTCAACTGAATGTGATCCTGATTCAAGTGGGCTAGTTCCTAATGTTTGTCCTGCATACGTGTGAACTATATCAACACCTACATCTTCTTCATCCCTTTTAATTTCAAGTTGCTCTTGTTTGTTTTTCCATGATAGAAAATATTCTCCATTCCCTTGATCTCTTAGTTGCATTTGTTTTTTCATGCTTGACAAAATTGATGCAAATGATTGTTCCTTGGACTGTGTGCTTGAAGATGCCACCTCTCTGTTATGTGGAACAATGACCTCTTGAGTTGGTTCTAGATTACTATGACACTGCAATGGATTTGAGTCTGCTGAGATCGTGATTTCCTGCCCATTGTATGGAAATTTTAGGCACTGATGACATGTTGATGGAATAGCCTGTATATCATGTATCCATTGTCTTCCCAAGAGTATGTTGTACAATAAGTCCAAGTCTAGAACTTGGCATGCTGTGTCTTTCTACAAAGGTCCCACTCTGATGGGTAATATCAAAATTCCTTTAGAGGAACGTTCTTCTTCATCATATGCTTTGAATATGATCTTTTTTTGGGGATCAACTGCATCTTTAGAATAACCTAGAGCACGGACAAGACTCAATGAGAAAATGTTTAAACCAGCTCCCCCATCTCTTAGGACACGTTTAACGAGTATTCTATGAATGAGGACTTTAATTTGCAAGGGATCATTATGGGGATGTTGCAAGGAATTAATGCTTAGATATGAAGGATATGAGCTTTGAATAGGATCCTCTGAAATAGGTTTGATGGCCATTATGGATATCCCTTGGGGAACTTCATCCTTGGGTGTATTTTTGGTGAGGATGCTATGAAAGGTTCTTGCAAGTTTTTAAGAGGTGTAGGAATAGATGCCTTTGGAGAGTCAATTTTCTTATGGGAGGATGAGTCATTGCTAGACATAGGTGCGTGATTTTGATCTTCCTCAACAAAATCCTTTAGGGATCTCCTTAAGAGTTGCATAAAAGAGCCACCTTTCTTTGGAGATGTATTTGAATCCTTGTGAGGTTTTGACAGAGTTAGATTTTTATTTTGGACTTGTTTGATTTCTCTGATATGTTGACCTGTTATGTCTTCTTCTTATATTTTGTTTTGGTATTCCATGTTTCTATGCTCTTCAGCTATTTAGAATGTTTCTATTTATGTTTCTTTGATCTTACGCCTTTGCGCTCTAGTTAAAATGGGCATACACATGTGTTGAATGTTGTGCAGGAATTCAATTGTCTAAAAGGTGTTTCGATAAGTGACCAACTGTCAACGTAGATATGATAGAGTGATATGACATGAAAAGATAACTCAAGTGTTTAAATTTTTTTAAGTTTTTTGATCTTCAGTTTTGGAGTGCAATGATGATGATTTTGATAAAACCAAGTCCAATAGGAATGATATATCCTACAATGTGGGACAAGGTTATCCTAACCAAACATTGTAGTTTAGTTATAGAGAATGATAGATCCTGATGAGAAACTATGTTTTGAGTGACCAGTTTATCAAAGATGGTGATAATGCACTTTGCGATGTTTAGATCTTGAACTTGTTGAAGGCGAATACTTGAAAATATTGAGGTGCCTATTTCTAGAATCTGATTTGACAGATGATAACTTGACCAAGTGAACCAAGAAGGCAATCTAAGCACAAAAATGAAAAAAAAATCAGGTGTTTATGCTCATTGGAAATTGACCAAGCAAATATGATAGATCTGAAAAGACATGCAAGAAGACAGCTTTGGACTGATAGAGACAAAAATTCGTATGACACCTTATACAACCCCGAACAACAATTTAAACAGGCTCATACGACAAACCAAAAATCTCGCAAGACAAAAGGCATAAACTCGTATGAGATTTCTCATATAACCAGATAACAAAAGATGACACAAAATTCTCTGCCAAACTAACTCGTATGACAATTCCCACTGGACCTGATGATAAACTAGATGCTTCGTACGACTGAGAACAAAACAAAGACAAAATTTTTGTTTGGACAGATTTTTGATCAATGAAGTTTGATGTTTTGCTTCTGTTTTCCAAATTTAGATGTCTGATTTTTTCTTTTAGGGATGAAGACACAACAAGCATGTGATATGATAAGTGACCTCAAGCACAACATGCTAAATCCTAAGGAAGTTGGATGACAGAGAAAACCTTTTCTTGCAAACTTAGGTACACACCCAATAGCTAATCAGAATACAACCGTTGAGTCTCATGCAATGGATTCTCAACGCCATATTATCCAAATCCAAACGCTAATGGGGGCACGATATGGAAAGTGTCTTGGGAGAGTTACTATCTCTCTTGCACAAAGATTATCCCCCTTTCAGAGGTGAATTGGGTAGCCTCTATCTTAGGGTTCGTAGTAAGGGTTTCCATTTGAAATTACCCCTTGTAGTCGCACAAGCACGATTGAGGCCTATAGCCCTACAAAGTATCGAAACAAGAAGTAGTCACATAAGCGTGATTGAGACCGTGAGGCCCTACTAAATGTATGATATGAGAGATCTCAAAAGAGAAAACTCAAATAATTCCATCCTTGGAGACTTTAATCCCAAGAGGCCTATTTTTTAGAGTGATTCAGAAAGCTTAGGTCTAGCTGTACTCACTTGGGTCGATATCATAGGGTGATTACTTTTTCCCACTATGATAGGCCTGCTAAAGGTAATCAAATCTCAAACATAGAAGCGCTTCAAGGGTCAAGATTTCTGATTGTCCAAATGGAAACGAGCATACTCTCCTACCTCTTAGACAACTTCTCAAATATAGAAAGAAAGATGTTCATTTACCATTAGCAAAATAAGTGTGCCTAGAAAACTTAAAGAAGACACAAAGTTTGGTTGAGTTCTCCTAGGCAACTAGCAAAACATATGCATTAGTAATCATGATGTGTTTTGGTGAAATGAAGCTTTGACAAGCGTAATCTTTGACAATCATTCTACAAAAACTAGTTAGGCTATTGAAAAACTCACAAACAGACCACGGTTAGCATTAGTAATAATCAAATTGAAGCATGAAAACCTTAAAATGCAATCTATTTTGAAAACACAGAAGTAGAAATTCGTACAACAATTCTCACTTGCTTGTACGACAATTCTTACCTTCTCGTACGAGGGCACAAGGGAGCTCATACGAGATAGAAAGGGAACTCGTACAAAATTTTGAATCAGACCCGGCCAAAAACCTGCTAGATTGGAAATTTGATGATGCTAAGAGGCTAAAAAAGAGATTTTCGGCCCCACGGTGGGCGCCAAAATGTCATGCCTGTGAAGTATGATACTTGCAGTTGCAACACAAATACTCAATAGATCATTACAAGAATGGTTAACAAATTAAATGAAAATGAAAGATGAACCATGAAAAAGTGACCTATCGCCTCCTAAGAGATGCAAGTATGGATTTGCTCTCAGATCTGGATAAGAAATCCTAGTTACTTGACTACACCTAGACGAAGGATTTGAAATGATGATATGCAAACTAGATGAGATTGATTATGCTAGATTGATCCAAGAGTCTAATTAAGCTAATGATATGCATGATTACACTATGATGATGATGCAATTAAGCTAGAAAAGAGATTAATTAGGCCACATGATTCAACAATTATGCTAGAAAATGATCAAATTAAGATAATGTGATTGCCTATAACAACAATTCTCAAATGATATGCCTATAGTAACAATGCCTAAATTGATAATGAGATGGGATCCTTTGTGCTCCAAAATGGGGGATAATTATAGGATTTCCAAGGCCAGGAGTGAGGTGGCAGGAATCAATGATCAAGATTGAGTCTGAAGATATCAAGGGTGAAATTGGAGGAGGTTGGAGGAAGGGACACTTGTCATCTATGTGGTGAAAAGTGTCAAGGAGCCTTGCTCATAAGAGAGAAAGTGTCCAAGAGAGGAGACATGTGGCCAAAGTGCCATGTGTCTCAAGGGAAGAATATCCACAGCATAGGAGGTTAGGATGTGCAAGATAGGATAGGGTTAGTTAAACCCAAGGTTAGGTGGAATGGGTTAGGTTAGAGGGATGGTTAGAAGTTAGGAGGCATGTGGGTAATTTGAATTTGAAAATTCAAATAAAAGGGAAAGACTAATTAATTTTAAACAACTCATAAATTGATTTGTTTTAATTAATTAGGGGATTAGAAGAATTGATTGAAATGGGGGGGGGGGATTAATTAATTTGAATTAAGGGATTAATTAATTTGAATTAATTAATCAAAGGGGACTATTGAAATGAACCTATTAAATACATCCTTAGATTTATTAATAAGTAGATGAAAGAGAGAATTTAATCAAATTGCTAATGAATTCAATTAAATTTGGAAGGGGGATTAATTAAATATTTTTTTATTTAATTAATTATCTTTAGGAAAATTTTAGGTGTATACAGTTATAACATCATCATTCGAACTGAGATCTCTCTTTATCTTACCCCAGATCACACCACTTCTAGACACATTAGATCGCACAAACCCCAGTTTGAGCTAGAGGAGTTCTTTTCCATATCTAGATCAAGTGTTCCACAAAATTGGAAACTGATGTCAACGAAAGAACAATGTTATCTTCAGTAGAGGAGTAGCAAGGAAGCAATTTAATGAGTCTTAGATTAGTGTAACTTATGGAAGCGATATAATTGATAAGAGTAATTGATGAGTGTAATTGATAAAAGTAATTGATGAGTAGTGCTATATCTTGTATTATAGTAGAATATAACTTATGAATAGCATGACAATCGATGTTTTTACATGATGTCCTCTTAGATGAAGTTGCTATTATGGAAACTTAGATTTTATGAGTGAAAATGATTCCAACTAGGCTAAGGGAGACAAAAATAGTAGCAGTTTAAATAACAACCATGTAAATCAGGCTTATAATTCTTCAATTCTTTAATTTCTATTCATTTTTTTTCAATAATTTTGTCAATCTATAATTGTAAAATTTACCATATTATTTTCCATTTGCTTTTCTCCCTTTTGAGAGAACGTCTTAATATATGTATATATCAACAAATGGTGTAATTTTGTGCAAGTTGGAATCATTCCTAACCTTTATCTATTCCCATACACAATCCTACACATTCATTTGCACCTTATCCATATATGCACAAATTTAGATACATTCACTTAAATCATGCATTGATCATTATCATTCACACACCCATCCTAATATTTATATTACCTAACTTGGTTTGAAAATTTTCATGTTTTGAATCATTGCTACAAGTGTAGGGTTGACCTAAATACCTCAAAAGGCTTGTTAGAATGTTCCAAGGGAACATCCCCCAAGTTAATCTATGGAGAAGTGTGTAAAAGAATGATAAAGAACAAGCAACACATTAGGTGAATGTTTACATTTATTTCATAGCACCAAAATGGAATGTTTTACCATTAATTTTTCTTTAGATAATTTTAGGATGGAAAATGATGATGTGAAATGGGTGCAAATGAGTTTTTTTACATACAAGCACATACCATCAAACTACACAAGTGAGTATTTTATTGTCTTATAATGACTAGTAGAACGGTAAGTTAATTAAATTTGAATTTAAATTTTTAAATTTGATTGTCTAGAGTCAACTTTCATAGACTCTACTAGGCATTGCAAGCCAACTAAACATGTTTGTGCAATTTGATACTATGCACTTATGTTTAAAGGCATTGTCTTTCATCCATTAAACACCTTATCATATTCAACCATCTAATCTCATTGCATCTAAAGAACAATTTAATATGGTGAAATATAACAATTTCGAACATTTATTTTGTGGCATTGCATACTCTTTGTTGATCTTTTACACACTTTCTTGAGGAATGACCTAGGAAAACATATCCTATTGTAACATATTGACAATTTAAATGAATTTCTAGATATTATCAGTCTTCAAAGTAAACATGATGATAGAGTAGATAAAGGTGAATTTAGCAAATCAGAAAGTAAGAGTCATCACAAAGATTAGATGTGTAGTAGAAGGATGGACCTATGGATGCAAAAAATACAGTGAAGCATAGACTTGACCTAGAACATAAAATCTGAAGTGACATGTAGATTGAGAGGTATTATTTCCAAGATTCTAAAATCTTCATCAAAAGCACTCGATTATTTGCTAGAATTAACCAAGTTTAGAAAGCATTAATTCATAACCTTCCACAAGCAAACAAAGATGAGCACAATAGTATGTCTATCATATACAAATGAAGAGTGTATAATACAATGGTCACACTTCCATATATAGGCAATGACTAGGAAGTGATAAAGTAGGAGTGAAACTCTAACTACTCCTCCAAAGGTACAACACTTATGCCTGAAAACTCATCCTTAATAATTATATGTTGTGCGTATTGTGTGCAAGGAAACATGTTTCTAAAGGAATAAAATTAGCACTAAAAACAACTCAAAAATACAAATCAAAGCAACTATCAAGATAAGGCTAAAAAGAGATCAAACTCAAGCATAACCCATTGAAACTCAAGCATGATGATCTCCTCATCATGTAGATTTTCCCAATGTGATCGATTCGATGTGTACTCATAGAATTTTGACAACATAATGATATTCAAGGATTTGGATGCAAGATGTTAAAAATGACTGTGTTAGTAATATGAATGAGAGGGGATATTGAATGGAGGCTAGGATTTTATCATGAGGATCAAGGATGGAGATGTGAGATTTTATCATGAGGATCAAGGATTTTATCATGTTGGTATTCTTCCCATCTTGCTGCTAAAATAATAATGAATCCCAAGCCTTCTCCCAAAATTATTGTTGAGGCCCCCTACAATTCTCCCCCCTATTCACATGATATCATTGCCCTTTTATTTCCTCCCTTTGCTGCTAATATTGGCTTCTTATCTCTCTTATCGTCTTAACATAGGATTCACTTGTTTCAAAGTTCAAGCTTTTGTAAGTCTAGTAAGTAAAGTTTTTAACCAGATTTGTTGTGTTCATAAGGGCATTATCCTACATTGAAGATTGCAAGATATTTATGGTTTTCTTTTCCAAATTGTACTCTCAAGGAATGCTCTCATAGTCCTAAGGATAGCAGATTGTAGTCTTGTGGGTAAACTTGTTCAAGGTAGGTTTTAACCTTGTGTGTCAATGTGGTTTAATACGAAATTGGTGGATTAAAACTTCCCAAGAGTAAGGTGGTATGAGGTCATTGTTTCATTACACTCTTATCCCTTTGTTGTAAAATTTTTTATCCTTGCAAACACTGTCCATATTAGTATTCATCAAGACCTATCACAGTCATGTCTTGAGTCCAATTGGGTGATGTTCCACCAAGCCATTGGAGTTGAGTATTTATGAAATTCATTGGTTCAAGTTAGTCAAGGAGAGGTAGAGGCCTAATCTCACCCTTATGCCTACCTACGTATGTGATGAGAGACACTTGGGGTCATGCCTAATCAAGGATTGGAGTCACAAAAATTGTCTTATCTTGTTATTATTGAATACTGCCATGTCATGAAGAGTTGAGTATTACCCCTATCTTTGCACCACTAAGTTATCAAGTTTGGGACCAACCCATTTAGGAACTACATCATGATACCTCAAAAAAACAATACACATATCAAGCCATGGTAGTTAAGGACAAATATAATAAATCTTGGAGCAACTAAGAATTTGTTTGGCCTTCAAAGCTAGAGCAGTCTTCAAGGGAGATAATAAGATTCATATAATTTGATCATTGTCTTTGATAGTCCCAAATAATGAATAAGAGTACTATTGTATTCAAGAAATCATTAGAAAGAAAAAATAAAATGGTGCCATGAGAAGATTTTGATAATGGAAGAAGAAATATTCTCAAACCTTCACAATGACAAATATAATCATGAGCTTTTCACTAGTGAAGAACAATCCCACACAAAAATTAAGCCCCTTCACAAGGCATGATTATGACATATTGATAGGAACACTTCACATAAAGAGTGCCCAAAGAGAAGACTCAATGATAGCAATAGTGATAGCTTAATCCATTCTCCATTTTGAATACAATGATACAAATATACACAGTGAGAAACATCGAACATAGTAAGCCATAGGAAGATAAAGGTTCATAGTCCTAGGTCTAGACATGTTTGACTAGAGGCAGATTTGAAATTATTTGCCAATATTAGAGTAGAGGTTACAAGAATTTAAGGGCATAAACAACTCAAAATGAAATAGTATTAGAGCAACATCAAATGCAAATCTTCAAGGCTTCAAATATAGTGACAAGATCAAAGAAATAAGAGTTTGTTATCGACCATCAAAATACTAGTGATTGACCATCAAAAGATTAGTGATAGACCATCAAAAGACTATTTTGTGGCTCTAGTACCAAGGAATTTTCTAATAAAACAATCTTGATAGTGGTTCCTACTATTAAAGTATGGTTTATTTTAACAACACCAAGCTTGGTGATTGGTGTACAAGCAAAGGCGGGTCAGTGACTTTTACCAGCAATGATTGATAGCATATAGGACAACATCAAGCATTAGATTCAATAGGTAGCAATCAAGTCTACATGAACTGCAGAGTTGTAATAAGTATGCATGACTATCTCCTTACCCAAAATGTAATCCTTCCATTGCATGCAAACCTAAATGATAACATATATCTCTTTGTTATATTTTAGGTACTTACCCACTATGTTATAAAACATCCTGTTATGGTAAATAGAAAAAGTCTCAGGTTACACTATGTTAGAAATGACTCACCATTGTAGGTACATGAAGCACCTTTGATGGTCATTTTGCAACTCACCTTGAGTCTACATGAATTGCAGAAGCTTGTGATAAGTATGGATGATTGTCTCCTTCCAATATATAGTCCTTTCATTGTATGTAGACCTGAACAATAGCATAAATCTATGTCATAATTTAGGTGCCTACACACTATGTTAGAAATCATCGTTGTCCAAAAATGGTCATTTATATGGTCAAATACAAATTTTCTCTCACAGTTGCCACAAAATTTACTTTTCTTCATTTGTATCTTTTGGAAAAATCTTCCTTGATGACCTCCATGAAACCACCCAAAATGAAATTCACCTTCATCACTAAATCAAGTGGAGTTCCTTCAGCTCCTCCTTGGCTAGAAAGCTAGCAATCCAACATTGTTGAACTGCAATTCTAATTTAAGTAGGGAAGACATAATTTTCTCTAATCTAAGAAATTACAAAGAAGTACATCTCCAATTTAAAAATATAATAATCAACAACATCTACATTGATTTTCTCGTCAAACTTAGGGATGTCACAACTTACCTAGGCTTTGAAGAGAGTCCATTTGCCAAATGACCTTTCCAATGGGGCTCACTACTTATTTGGGTTACTTTGGGGCATCAGCACAAATTGGTTCATCATCCTTGATCTTTTTTTTCCTCAAGCCACCTAGATCAACAACTTGAAGGAATTCGAGGAGTTAGTAGCTAGTTCTTCAATATCATTGAATCTCGTCTTTAATTCAAATATCCAATATCTGACTGCATTTGCTAGTACATGCAAGAGCAACTAGGTTGTGATAGCACTTATCTAAATTAGGCTAGTAATATGGGGAACAATACACTAGTTGAGAAATTTATTGTACCAAAAGTAAAAATTGAACAAAATAAAACACAAAATTGATAATTACAATATAGCCGAACAAAATGATCTTTATTTTAATCAAGTGTGTTTATAAAATGGCTAAACTTTGTAGTAGAGATGAATGCCTTCTATTCTTGTTACATGATTCAAATTCAACCACTATATAGCTTTCAAAAAAAGGAAAACTTACTAGAAGTAGTATATTAGGGATCTTGGTGGAACCAAAGAATCATCACACCTAGTACTAACTAGTGTCCTTGGAAGTTGAAATGAGCATTCAAATAAGGACAAACCTAATGGAAAACTGAAAATGTTTGTTGGAAAATTATTTATTTGGCACCCCCATTTGTCAAGGCCATAACTCTTGTCTATAACTGCTATTAAGATGACTTGAGATGTTTTCTACATTGCAACACCACTTCCACTTTAAGCTATCTCTAGAATAGTTCTACTAATGATTGTGGATCATTTTGGCTAGAAAGAATTAAAAGAAAATCCAAATTAGCATGAAACCAATATATAATGTCTATAGAATGATCAATAGATCTCTGGTTGAGGCAAATACCTTGGTGAATCCTACGATAAGTAGGGACCCTCTCCATAGAAATATGGATATTCTTAGCAATTGATTGAAGCTCTTGAGCTTGGTGAATAAGACACTAGTGGTCCAAAGGCGAGAATAGGGTCAAGTGAATTCCTTCTCTAATGGATAATTTAATTTTAACATTTGATGGCACATCTAAGAGGGCTGTTAATTGCATTTTAAGCTCAATGTCGCAAGGGAAGGAGCACATATGTAACCTAGAATTGCTCCTTTGTCCAATTCTTTTATGTATTTGTAACCTTGAATGATGATTTTGCACTATTTTTCTACACTTTTGTACAATCTAGTTGTGCTTTTGTTCAATATCATTCTTTTTTAGAAAACTTCCAAATCAAACACACAATCATGACTTCACACCTATAAAATAGGAAACTTTTGGACAAACTAGACTTGAAATGACACTTGGAAACAAACTTCAAACTTGCAAACTTGAAATTTATACTTGATGAGCACACAATTAAAACATTAAAAAAACTTGGAGGTAAGTCGAGGAATTTAAGTTTGGAATTCCTTCACATTTACTATCTCTAGAGGAATCTCAAAATATTTTGTTTTCATATTCAAAGGTGCTGATAAAAGATCTTCATCAAGTTGCTATATTGCAAGACATATATGAATTTGTACAATATACTAAAGGGATGTAAGTTATTAAAATGATCCTTGATTCAAATCTTATTTATTATCTCCAGTCTCTACTTACCAAGGGTGACAAGTTACCTCTAGTTTTACTCTCCATATCCACAAGGAACAAGATCTCATATATTTTAGTACATCTAGCCAAACAAATTTAGTTAGTGTGTCCATCCCAAGCATACCATTGTTTGACATATTGACTCTGCAATATAACACCACATTTCAATGACAATCATATAGAGAAACACATGATCAATTTTATGAGCCTATTTTAATGACTCTTTTATTTGGCTTGATAGAATTTTATACTCTAATTACTGCAAATTTTTACTCTAAAACCATGATACTTTCTAACCGACAAGACTATTTTATAAGTACTAAAGTATGCCACCTTATGAATTATAGATAGTATTCATTTGCCTAGTTATGTGTGAAAATGTGTTGTAATTTTATGGTTATTATTATGAAGAGTTTTTTTGTGTACTAATATGATATTGTAGAAAAAAAAGTTGAAAATCCCTTTGTGGGTTGGTTGTTGTTGTTTGAGTAGAGCCAACAACAATTCCTACAGTCAACCCAATGATCTCTTGACTATATTTATTTGTGATCTTCTATGGTTTGTTTAGGTATAGGAATTTATCATGTAGGCGGACTCACTCATGTTCTTGGGTGAAGTCCAAGAAATACTTAAAGACATCAAGCTTCTTCTCTACAACCCTTGCATATTATGGTTTATACTCATTATTTCTCTTCAAGAGCTCTCCTCAGAGTGTCTCAAAGCTATTGTGGTTGATTTCCTCCAATGGTGCATGTATATATCTCTCGATATTTTTGTGTAGATCACATCTCCTGAGACCTTCGACAAAGATTCACCTAGTTCTATTTGTAGGGATTTGTTAGGAAATTTGGAAAATATAAGTTATGACATTCAATGTTATCTACACACTCAATATCTCAATCTCTTATACCATTTGATGCAAGAACATAAATAATCCTCTACCTAAATTAGAAACTAAATAATAGTTAGCACAAATGTATATATTCTTTGCACACAAATTTAATTGATATAAAGATTACAATAAAATATTTATTCAAATATGCAATCAACAATCTCCATGCACATCAATCCTCTCTACAATACCTCTATCTCTCTTGGCCAATCTTGGCTGATGCCCACACACCTCCACATCCTTGGTTGATACTTCTTATATTGTATCTTCTCCAATTTGATACCCTTTCATGTTTTGAATTACAATAATTCCTCTAGTTGTTCATTTCACCTTCGATGCCTTTTCAGTTGCTTTTTGTCTTCACATTTAATGTCTCTCCCTAGTGTTTCAATTTTTTAGATAGTTATTGATTTGATCAAACACATGGCAATTGCATTTATGGTAGAGTTTCAAAAGCCTTTACGCTTTGATGGATATCATACCCTACTCTATGGCTCAACCTTGCATCTTTTCTATTCTTGTTTCTTGCATAGTCTATCTCTATATTGTGCCACACACCATCTCCGCGGCCTTCCAAAGTAGTGTTAGGCTTGTTCATTGCCCCTTTTACTAAACTCTATAAACTGCAATCTTTTATTTATTTTTAATTGATGCTTTCCTAGATTATTTGATCTGCCATCTTGTTAGAAATCTCCTCTCTATTATGCTTTGATGGATATTGCATCCTATTACAAACCTCACATTTTGGCACTGGTAGAAAGGATATTAGCAAAGGTTGTGGAATCTGGCTTTTACACCTACCAATTTTCATTCCATCTTGTGCATATCCTACAATCTTGAAATATATTTCTTTGAAGGCATTACATGAGCAACCTTCATGCCATATCTTTTCTTTCATATTTTACAGACATGCCAATAGTGTAGGTGCAATTACAATATCA
The DNA here is from genome assembly GCF_030272615.1 of Cryptomeria japonica. Taxonomy (NCBI): domain Eukaryota; kingdom Viridiplantae; phylum Streptophyta; class Pinopsida; order Cupressales; family Cupressaceae; genus Cryptomeria; species Cryptomeria japonica. The sequence goes on from NC_081412.1 coordinate 266,028,975, forward strand.
GCTAAATACTTTCTCTTTGATGTTTCAAAGAATGATCATACCCTATATGAAAGGTCCCAATCTTGTGAGAAAGAGATAAACAAAGTCTATAAACAATGGAAATTCCAACAGATAAGAGTTGTGTGGATTTAATCATTGCAGTTTGAATTTCTTGTATTAATCATGCTTTTGAGAAACTCTGAAAGTTAAAGAAAGATGATAAAACCACAAAATCAAAACAATTCAAAACAAATGGAAATCATTTTTGGGTGGTGCCAATTGTTTTTTTTTTTCTCGGGTGCTCCTGCACCAGACACAGCGGGTAGGCAAATTTGTGAGCATAGGCTCACAAAATAGGGTTAAATAGTTGAACTACTCTTCTAGGTTCTAAACAATCTACAATAACCCCATTACTAGTTCAATTACATCAGAAGTCTTCTTCCTTTGCCTCTTCCAACACTTAGTTGGGGCACTTGCCGACCTCCTCCATCAAGTGTGCCCTCTTCTCCTCTTCCCTCTTATGGACTCATGATCACCGCAACCCGATCTCCTCCAACAATATCTCTATCCACTCTTACCCTCTTTCATTGATTTCAATCCACTATATTGTTGGAGGTATCTATTAAGGTGGGTGTATCAGAGGAAGCCATGGCAGGTGGATGTAGCTAGATTGAGCAAATTGGGCACCAAGGTTTGTATATTCAAGATAGAAAGCTTAATGCATAAGAAGATTTAATTTAAAATTAAAATTTATATGCAAAATTCATATGAAGTAGAGCCTAACCTGTTAAGAGATTGCACATAGGGTTGCCAGAGGTTGACACCAAGCTTGTGTGGGATTGATTGATCAAATGAATTGCGGTTTTTTTCTTTTTAAAGTAATGCCCGTGGTCATCGGAATTTTGACGAACGTGGGCACTTTTTTTCAAAAAATAAAATTTCATTAGTAACGCCTTCCTTGTTGAAACCAAATGTGAAGTTATCGTCAGAATTTTGAAGAATTCAGGCATTTAAAAAAAAAAATCCAAATTTGGTCACAATATACCTTCTCCGTTGGAAATTTAGGCCAAATGTATTAGTGGGAAGATAAGGGATGAGATAATTCACTAGATTCAATCTCCACACAAAGATGATAGATTAAATTTTGAATGAATTGAGAATGTTAGGATGATCCCTTCTTCCTTGTTTGATCTGGAAAAGAAATTGATTAAATAATGTAGTGCAAAAGTGACAAATAATCGATTATAACTTGAGATCGGAATATGGGATGAAGCCGTGCATTTGGATTTGGCAGTAAAATGTCAAGATGACGTCGTCCTGCAAATTTGATGAAAAGTTGTCTGGACCATGGCGGGAATGTACACGGTCCTCCAAAAAATCTACGAAATGAAAAGGGTTTTTTCGCCCCTACAAATGAATCCCAAATCTGAAAGTACAGCTGTACACCTGCAACCTACACAGAGAAAAGAGAGGAAAAGGGGTTGGGATTGGGGGTTTGCCTTTAAGTCAAACCCCAATTTTGGAATTAACCAAGTAATGAAAGAAAGTACTTGCAAGTAGATGTAAATGAAAGACTGAATTGTAAGTCACTTTAAGGGAGGTTGTAGTAGCAATGTTGATAGAAATGCTTGTATAGAATTGTATGTTGGAATCAATCTCCTCTTCAATAGTTGAATCCTTGACTTGAATGCAACACCTAGCCTTGAAGGGAGACTTGAGAATGCTCAATGCTGGAAAAGAATGCTTGAATGCTTGAATGCTCTTGAATGCTTGATAGCTTGTGAAATTCCCACTTATCCAACTTATTCCACTTATGCAAATAAGAGGATGAATGCCCCTTAAATACATGTTTGGTGTATTTGAATTTCATCACGGGTCGACATCGGGGAGGTTTCCTGCCCGAGGCACAACCCACAAGGCATGCTCTAGGAAGGGTCCTGCCCTAAAATAGGGCAAGGACAAGGGCACCATGCCCCTGTCCTGGGAGGAAAAGTGTGCCATGCCCTTGTCCAAGGGGGGACAGCGGGGCCACGCCCTTTTCCTACCTCTTTCTCCAGGGCTGAATTCGCTCGGGGTGATGCAGAGGCCAAGGAAGAAGCTATTTTTGCAAGCCAAGAACTCTCCGGTCTCTGATCAGGCTAGAGGATTTGAGTTCGCATGCGTGAGGATCCTAAAGTAGTCATAAATTGCTAGGGTCGCAATTTTACGACACTGCACCATCCATCGATGAATTTGTATTACCGTTAAATTTGGCTGCAATTTTAGACCTTTGAGTGTGTTTTTTGAGGTACTTGAATGAACGATATAAAAGAAAATTACTTCAAAATTTAGTTTGGAGATTATTGCAAGGTTAAATAATTGAAGTCGCCTAATTCTTGATTTGAAAACCCTAAATTTGCTTTCTTGTTAAAATAATTCCTTGTCACAAAATATTTTCAATCTTCTATTAGGGTCAAACAAAGGAATGAAAAGAAAAACCTTAAAAAAAGAGAATATATTGGATAAAATAGGAAATTGCATGTGTACCTATCTAGTCAGTTGTTGCAGTTGAATGAAATTTGAATTCAACTATCTTTTCTGCGACGAATTGAATGACAATAATTGCTCCCTCAATATTTGTTTGCTTTTTATCAACCAGTGGAATAGAGATATGCCAGTGCTTGAATATGAATACCAGGTTGAAGATGAGTACTTGAATATAAATTAAATCAAAATGTACTGGCCACACGTATTTGTAACTGAAGACTCTTGCATTTCCACATGTTTGATATTTTCCACTTTAGCATGTGTTTTTAATTATGAGGAATGTCAACCATTTCTTTTTTTTTACTCAAAATATTTTATCGTGTTGTGGCTATAGAGAGCATATCCTACCATAATAATTTTTTTTAATTATTTAAAATAAAAAAATGAAATAAAAATATATTATTGCACTTTTAATTTAGATGGTCTTTTTAGAGTCTAAGAAGGTTGTGTGGAGAAGAATTTTACTATTCATAGTTTATAAAGACTTGAAAAAGTAATTAAGGAACATTCTAAGTTTTATATATTATCTATGGTGTTCTTTTATTTAATAACATCATTGTAGATAAGATGTTGCCACTATCAAACTAGTAATCTCTCTCTCTCTCTCTCTCTCTCTCTCTATCTATCTATCTATCTATCTATCTATCTATCTATCTATCTATCTATCTATATATATATATATCTATGTGTGTGTGTGTGTGTGTGTGTGTGTGTGTGTGTGTGTGTGTGTGTGTGTGTGTGTGTGTTGGTTATTAGAGCATAGAAATCCCAAATAGAGTACTTAAGTGCATGAGAGTTTACTTTAAAATGTCATATGAAAGGTATGATTAAAAATCAATAATGGTTGGACAAACAAAAAGAATAGGTCATAGAAAATCAAATGAAAATAGCACAAGAGCAATCACCCATGATAAATTTGGTAAAAAAAAGTGGCCAAAAAATTTAGCATTAAGGAGGAGATATGACTAATGATAATTTATTGGCAGAGTGTAATGTCCCTTCCCAAATTTTTGAATGAAAACAATAATCTGAAACATAATCAACAAGATTCACCAAATAACATGAACACAATATTCATCAAGCTATATCCAAACAACAATAATTAATTCAACTCAAACAATAGAAATAAACTTTCATAAAAAATTCAAACTCTAGTAGCAACTCATATTGATTATGATCTAATCTCTATAACAAAGGGATTGTTATGATAGTTGTTGCAATAGCAACACAAAACATAAACAAACAATGCTCACACTATCTCACTAAAATTTCATGCAAATCCTTGAATCTCTATTGGACTCTTGAGTGCAAATTCTCTCAAAGAACTAAAAGGTTTTTCATCTTTTTATTCTGTCAACTAATGGGTTTTCATACACTGATCACAATCTCCTGAGTTTTTGTCCAAAAAATATATCTTGAACACAGTGCCCAAAGGATATGATTATGTATAAGATGGATCCTACAATTAAAATGCTTTCTTATTTTTTATGTTTCTTAGATATTAAACTAGTTGGACTAGTCCCAAAATGATGTGAAGGCCCAAAATTGAATTCTAATGCTACACCCTAGGTTAACCTTATAGGCCTTATAGACTTTTGCATTGAAATTTTAAAGTATTCTTTACTTTTTAGTTGGTACATGGATCGAGTAGTAACTCCGATCCTCGACCTTCAACAATTCATTGGCATGCATGAAGTTGTAACCCTTATCTCTCAACTTCAATAACTCCTTAAAATATGTTAGACAATGATTTTGATCCCTAACCTCTAAAAAGTTCAAGCATGTGTCAGGACACAACCCCAATATTTGACGTCTGATAGCTCCTTGGCATATGTGAAGAAGTAACTCTGATCCCTAATCTCGACAAATATCAAACATCATGAGTCAATATATAGTCTGAATCTCCAATCTTTGGCATATCTCAAGCATGAGTTAGGTGACAATCCAAATCCTCTATCTCTACAGTCTCCCTAAGAAAGAAGTCTTTCACCTAATTTTGGAATGGGGACATGAAAAATCCTCCCTCCCCAATATTTTTTGTCCTCAAGCAATGTAAATTGAGATGCTTGAGTATCTTCATGCTAATGGGTTGACTCATAATGTAATGTTTCTAGAGCCCATATCTTGTACATGCTAGATGATGCATCTTCTACAAAAGAGTCCTATGAAAACCCAAATTTTCAATTATCTCCATGTCAATATCATGAATACCACTATAATTCTCATGTAATTTGGATCTTGTACCTTTCCATTTTCAACTTGGATCAAGTAGTGAAGACAACCAATTATCCATATGTTGGTGACCCATAACTCCCATATGGATAAGTGTTGCTTTATGCATTAACTACCATGTTTTTGTTGCACCACTTTGATCTCCAAATGAGTATATATGATGTTAAATCCATTGAGTTCTAGTGGATCTTAACATTGTACTCATCCAAAATAGTAGTGCAATAGTTGAAACAATTATTCTCTACAACTCTAGTGGTTGAACTTTTTTCACAAACATCATGGTTCATTAAACTTTTCCAAAAAATTGTAATTTGGCAATTGAATATGTTTGATAATAGTAGTTTAAAATGAAAAACCCTAAAAATAAACAGTATTAAAATGGTACAATAAATGTAGCACTAAAAATATATTGCAAAGATCAACAACGTAGATCTTGGAAACAACCATACAATGCTTGAAAATATTATAATAGTAGCATCAAACTGAAGATCGCTCAATCCTATAATTGAAAACATGAGTATGGATTCCTTTCCCTTGAACTTGATCTCTATATTATACCTCTCAAGGTAATGTGACCCATGAATATCAACTATGATCTTCGCCTCTTCCAAACTAGTGTTATAAAGTTTACCTTGAATTCCAAAGATTATTACCATGATGCCCCAAGAATTTCCACTTGAAAGAAAATAAAGATTATATTATATATAGTCATGGAAAACTTTAAGAAACCCCTCCATCGAAAAAGATATTAAATATTGGCAAATATTTCATTATTTGTAGAAAAAATATTAATTATTTTGGTAAATTTTTTGTTCTTAAAAAAAAATACTAATTATATTGGTAGAGTTTTTTTAGATCGCTTGAAATTTGTAGAAAATATTAGAAATATTCCTCTTCGTTAAATATATAAAATAATTTTATTGGTAATTATTCTGGTATTCAAACAAAAAAAATAATGTTATTGGTGAATCATCATTTTATTGAAAACAAACTTGAATTATTTTTGTTGGCAAATTATGTTTGTATTAAAACCAAAATATAATTTTACTAATGAATTATATAAACATCCAAAACTATAAATTTAATTACTTGCCAAATGTGTTGATAAGTGTTTGAAAAATAATAATGTGGGTGATGCAAATATCAAATGCTAAATGATAATAGTTAAGTTACTTGGTGAAATTGTAACTTTAAATAGATTTACATATATATCGTTGGATGACACAAATCAACAACATAGGTTCTATTCTGAGCTAAAGTTCTCACATAGACAAATTTTTTACATAAAGTCTCTAGAATTGAGACAAGTGTCAACAACTATATTTGTCTTATAAAGTAAATTTTGAGTCATAGGGATGACCCAATGCTCATTATCAAGTCTTCATACATGGTTTCATGCATGTCAAGTTATCTTGCCATTACACTAAGGATGGTGTGTGCCAATAGACCGCATAAGCACAAACTTGAATGGATCTTCCATGAAATTCTTGAGTTAAAAAATAATCAATATTTAATATTGATATTTACATAGGCACCATTAAATGATCAAAGATCAATGACATAGGTTCTATTCCAAGATGAAGCTTTGACATAGCTGATTTCCTACATGAAGTCTTCAAAATTGAGACAACTATCAAAAAGTCTTTGGGAAGTGTATACACATGTAATTTTGGAGTTTTAAATAAATAATATTTAATATTTATTTGCATATACAAAATGTATCATTAGATTAATGAAGATCAATGGCATACATTATATACAACCAAAACATTTGGCAATCATGTAAGAGATTGTAAGAGCAACCATGAACTCAAAATCAACTATAAGGTACTATAATTGCATCAATAGAGAAATGCAAACGAATATAAAAATAATTGAACAAAATCAACATGAAATGCAAGCCATAAGCACATCCTTGCACAAAATCTCCATTGTTCTTCTTAATTTTGTGTTGTATGGATTTGGCTCTTAGAATTGTAGCACTTTGTTTGGTAGTGTGGTCGCACTAAAGCTTCAGGACTGTGGTTGTTCTTGAATGAGGATGAAGAATGGATTTCTAGATTTTTGAGATATCAATCAATGGTTCACATTTCATGAGAAAGCTGGATGATCGACGGTTGAGGTTTGTTGAGAGGAACATATTGAGAGTTAACTACTTTCATGATTGAAATTGATTTATTAGTTAATCGACTTGACTGATCTATTAGTAGATTTGACAAGTTAGTTAGAAAAAGGTGATTGAGAGTGAAGTGGATTCATTAGAAAAAAATGATTGGTAGAGGAGCTCAGAGTGAGTGGTGTGCACTTGATTTGTTGGAGGCCTGGAAGACACCAAGAAAATATCAAATGCACCCTTGAAACATTATATCAAGAAATCTAAATGAAGAAAAAATGTTCATCAAATTAGATTGCTCAAAACCGTCTCATGGTCCTCTATCTCCAAGGCTCTTCAAGATTCAAGGTGGCCCTCACTTGGAAGAGCACTTGATCTTTAAGATGAAAACCTAAATAACATGATTGAAGGTTATGATCTAGGATCAAAATAGATGCAACTAAGACCCTAGTGATGAGATGAAAAGCTATTTGATATGATATGTAAGATGGAGGTGTATTTCCAAATTAAAAGATTAAGTGATCTAATTAAGACAAGATGAAGATGAGATATGAGAATGCTATAGAATTGATATGAAATTAAGCTAAATGATAATATAAAATATGATATAATCTAAGCTATGATGCAATTAGGATGGCCTAGATTCTTGAAGATGAACAAATTGGAGATCCTTGATAACCTGCATAACAAAATAACTATAATATGGATGCAAAAGAATATGGATCCTAAGATTGAAGAAATGGGCTCTATTTATAGAAAAAATAGAGAAATGGATGGCCAAGATTGAGCAATCTTAACAAGGGATAGGATTGAAAGTTATCAATCCATGAGGGGGATTCAATCCAATTCCAAGTTGACAAATGCCACCTTGAGATGGCTTGAGAGGATGCTAAGCAAGCATTAGATGATAATTAGTTGTGCAAATTTAAGGTGTCTACTTTTTGCCCCTCTTTGAAGTGACGTGTGACCATGTTGATTCAAAGAAAAACACTTGATATGTCTCCAAAATTCTCGATATGGTGTTGTCGTCAAAATTGGCGATATGAAGCCCTGGATATGAAGAATTGATTTAATATAAATGTCAATATGAAGTTGGTGTTGATATGAGACTAATATGAAATTGATGTTGATATGCCCCCTCGGGAGATAAATTGAGAAAAATTATGATTTTCGGGGAATTGTCACGATGCACGACAATTTTTGAAATTTTTGGACGATTTAAAAAAAAAATTGATTTTTTTTTATTTTTTAGGAATTTTTAAGTTTTTTGATTTTTTTGATTTTTAAAGAATTTTTTTAATTTTTAATTTTTTGGGAATTTTTAAATTTTTTGATATTTATCTGTTGATAAATTTTATTAAAAAAGAATAGTGAAAAATGTTGAAGAGCTAATATGGGCATAGCGTGTACATGCCCCACATGTCCACCGAGGTAGCACAGTCGCCTGCGTTAGCATGGGCTATATAAACCCTCAAGGGGCCCATTTCCACCTCATTTGTGCACTTGGAATTTGGAGATTGGAGCTTGGAGAGGAGAGAATAAATGGAGTCCCCCTACCACATACATCAATTTGAGCACATTCAATGCTACCAGAGACTAGCAAAGTATGACCCACCAGTAAGTTTGAAATTCTAACCCCCTTTTATGATTTTTTAGCTAGATTTTCATGTTTTTAGGCTAGATTTTCCAATTTTTCACATGTACGGCAGGGTAGTTTTTGTTTTTTAATTTTTTAAATCCTTTAGCGCATTTACCTAGTTTTGAAGCGCATACGCAGTACGACACAACACATACATTTTTTTTCGTAGCGCATTTGTTAGTTTATTTAGAGTATTTGTTAGTTTGTACAATGCATTTGTCGATTTGTACATCACATACATTTTAGTGCATTTATCGACTGTTTTAGCGCATTTGAAACAATTTTGAGTTTTTTGAAATTTTTGAAATTTTTGATACGTGCAAATTTGATTTTTAGGTTCATTAGGATGTTTTGCACTTGTTCGATGTGTTGATAGGCGTCGATTGCATTCATTGAGATGCGTAATGTCGAATAGTTTGTCTAGAGTCAATATGAGTCAGGTTGATATGGTTTAAATTTGATATGGGTCAAAGGTCAATATGAATCAAATTTGTTGTTATGAGTCAAACTTGTCGATATGGGTCAAAGGTCGATATGAGTCAAAAGTCGATATGGTTCAAAGGTCAATATGGGTTAAAGTTCAGTATGGGTCAAAGGTCGATATGGGTCAAACTGATTGTCGATATGGGTCAAACTGATTGTTGATATGGGTCAAACTGATTATCGATGTGGGTCAAACTGATTGTTGATATGATACTTGATTTCAATATGATTCTTGATTTTGATATGATTCCCGATTTCAATATGATTCCCAATTGTGATATGAGACTTGATTTTGATATGAGACTTGATTTCGATATGATTCTAGATTTCAATATGATTCCTGATTGCGATATGAGACTTGATTTCAATATGTGACTTGATTTCGATATGATAGGTTAAGTTGAACCCACCTAGTTGTCAAGATTGTCTGATTTTGAACTCTTTGTGTGATATCGTGATTGTCGTCACTTTGACAGGTGCCTCTGTTTGATTGCTTAGAATAGGTGAAGCTGATATGGTACTCAGGTGTTGATATAGGAAGACCAAGGTGTTATACAACTTTAGGAACGATACCCGAAGACACTCTCTATGCACATTTGATTGACAGATGATGATCGAGCAGTGCTCAAGGCATGCAAATTGATTCATCTGATTCTCATGCCTTCCTATCGAAAGAAAAAGCACTTTTGACATCCCTAGCTGAGCGATGGCACAGTGAGCATAACACCTTTCACTTGCCGACAAGAGAGATTACAGTCACTCCTGAAGATGTCTATCAGATTCTCTAGATTCCGATCATAGGTAAGCTAGTTGTATATGATTTGGAGGAGGTTGGAGGGATAGATGCACTATGGGAGATTTTTGGTGATCCCCACATTGCTGGATACTCGGTAGGTTGGCAAGAGATGGTAGACATATATGCCCCACTTTCATCAGTTTTAGCTAGGTTGGTTGGTGGTTTCCTTCTTCCAAATAGGAGATCACATGGATTGTTAGTTGGATGAGATTCTGTGCTTCGACTGATGGTATGAGAGAGGACCTGGTATGCGTGGGGGATATGTGTTTTGTCCCACCTATATCATGAGCTGCACCAGATAGTATACGGTTAGGATTGGGGGTTCAGTTTAGCAGTAGGGTGCACATTGCTTCATATTTGGGCTTGGGAGCATATACCTATTACACACCCTATTGTGTAGAGATCTCGACTAGTGGGCTACCCTTATCTTTATATGTACAGATAGATTGCTTCTCAGCCCATGCTAGGGAATCTAGAGTATTGGAGGTGTGTATTAGATGATATGGATGTAGTGGTCTAGCACCCATATTTGGATTGTGAGCCATGGTCGGAGGACACCCCAGAGGTCCCAGTGTTACTACAGAGCATATATCTGATTGGGTGGATGCCCTATGTGGTAGAGAGGTTCTTATTGTTCTGAGTATATTGACAATTTGGGCAGCCACAATCGATGCCACATGGGACAACCTTGTACGTGAGAGTGTACAAGGAAAGAGTAGAGTGGGGGCCACCATTGGATTACGCTACAAATTGTGCAGAGTTATACTTTCTTCCTTTCGTTGTGTGGGATATGAGGCTGATAGTGACAGATGCGGGCATGCACCAAGATTATGCCCTATATATGATGACTCATCAGTTCCTGAGATTGACAGAGATAGGAGAGCCGATACCACATTTAGAGGAGATTGATGATGATGATGATGATGGTGGTGATGATGGAGGATGACAAGGGGACTGATAGGGCCGAGATGTGGAGAGAGGGAGGAGAGTCCGAGGGGGAGATTGGGGAGTAGGTCGAGGAAGAGGACAATTGGGTTGAGGTGGGGTTGGTGGTGGGGATGATGGTAGAGAGGGGAGGGGAGGAGGATCTAGCAGTCATGGGGTTAGGGGTAGGGGTGGTTGATGGAGGAGCATCCCCGGTTCATGGCAATCTTGCATCAACCAAAAATATTTCCTTTCTATTTTTCTTTCTGTATGCAGTTTTAAAATTTCTTTCTGTGTTTCCCGGATTTGGCTCACTAGATCGTGTAGAGTTGGATTTTTCTTGAAGACTTGATCATCTTCCTTATTCCCAAACTACAGAGCATTTGGATAATTTTTCGGCAAGTTATCGCTACTAGTTTCCGAGATAGTTTTTTGTTACTAGTTGCTTGGACTTATTTGCATCGGTGATCTACCAGATCCTTTCCATAGCTTGCGGGGCCTTGAACATTGATTTCGTTGTTCCTTGGCATGTGGCCAACCTTCCCTTTGATTCTCACTTCATCCTTTGGATTTTCCAGAGGATTTTCTTTGTCGGAGGTCGACCTTGTTGGTTTTACACATTAGGTTGTTCTCGGGTTTTGATCCCTTTTTGGGTTGACCGGATCCACTTGGATCGTATAAATCATTGTCATAGATAATTAAGATTTAAGGTCCCGTTTGTGACCTATTGTGTATTTTGAGCATGTTTTAGCAAGCCTATGAGCCGGTTACTGTAACCCGATTGTTACCAGTTGGTTGTAATCAATTTTCATGGTATAATTCAATCTGTTCTGCATTGCCTCCATCATGTCCTTGTGTTTTCATTTTGTTTAATCTTGTTGACCAGTATGGACTGATCTCTTTGATGGACTGATCTCTTTGAGGTCCCTCCTAACTGGTGACTACACCAGTGGTAGATGGAGACAGATGCTAGGTCTGGGAGGGCATGTTCATTCAGAGGCCATGGTAGCAGTTGGGGGCAGTGATGAGAAGGAGAGCTTTGATAATGGATTAGATGAGGAGATAGAGTTAGAGGAGTTGGGTGGTGGGAGAGTAGGATTGGGTGACATGGGCTTTGATGAGGAGGAGAAGGAGAATGTGCAACCCTTGGTATGTTGAAGGAGGTTAGAGATGCCCCCACCAGCCACAGGACAGGCGAGCTCATCACAAATACCAAAAATAGAAGTCCCATATATACCACAACCTCCCTTAGTTTGGATCACAATGCCCTCACACCAACAATAGACACATATAGTAGGATTATAGTCCTTAGTGCAGAGACTTCAGACTCAGTTAGTATAGGCACAAGGAAAAATCTCACAGCTGCAGGCACAGGTAGCACAGTTAACCTCGGGAGGGATACAAAGATAGAATGGTGAGGCTGCGTAGAGGAGACAGTATAGAAATTGCAGTAGTCATCTGCATAGGGTGTCATAGGGGACACTATCAGGAGTCTCATTGATAAGACAAAGTGGGCTGCATACTAAAGGACTCTGTACTTTTAGGCCGTGCCCCCAAAGTGACGTGCTCCTATTTATGCTACTAGCTCTCAGTGCATGGGTTCCTAGAGATGAGGGGGCAGTAAGGGTGTGATGGGTCCTAGGAGAGATCCTCCTAGTGGTGGTGTAGGTGCAGGTGCTAGATAGTCAGATTCAAGAGACAACCACTCCTAGCCTCCTCCATGATGATGATGTACCTCTGATGTATTTTATTGATCATTGTATCTTTGATGATTCTCTCAAGATGTACACTGTTGTATTTTGATTGATCTCTTTGATATGATAAACATTGATTCATTGATAGATGTTTATGTCTCTTGATTCATAGACTTCGTTATTGATGTGATATCTAGGGACTTTGGACATTTATGGTTTCACTTGATGATTCATTTCAACTTATATCTTTGATTTTGCTTTGGATCAGCATGGTTCACACATGTGCATGATGATATGATACTAGATATGATTCTACATATTATGGATGCCTCTATTTGATGAGCTATATGCAGGATCTATATGAATTTTGCTTTGATAATGCAGATGATTGCTTCTGTGATGTGTGTGATGATATGATGTTATGATCTATATGTTTTGAAGGTGATATGCTTAATATGTTTTGATGATCATGCTTAACTATATGTGCTGAATATATTGATGATCATGCTTAACTACATGTTTTGCAGGTGATATGAGGAATGTATGCCTTTTATTGTGCTGCTAAATGCAATGCATGAATACACATGAATGATCATGTGAATGCATTTAACATCTTTTTGATCTTTTTGTATGTTGTTGATTTGATGTTTAACATGCAAAATGTTTTTGATATGATATGGAAATGTTCATGTATGTGAATGTACTTTGATATGAGATGTAATGATGATGCATCTGAATGCAATTTGATTAGGCTATGATAATGACGTGAAATGTATTTTGAAAATGAGATGTAAATGATAATGATAATGATATGAGATGTATCTTGAAAATGATATGTGAAATGAGAATACTAATGATAATGATATGAGATGTATCTTGAAAATGATATGTGAAATGAGAATGACAATGATAATGATATGAGATGTATCTTGAAAATGAGATGTGGAATGAGAATGATAATGATAATGATAATGATATGAGATGTATCTTGAAAATAAGATGTAAAATGATAATGATAATGATATGATATGAGAATGCAATCTAATGCAAATCTTAATAGGATATGAAATGATAATGCACTTAAATGCAACTGTAACATGATATGAAATGATAATGCACCTAAATGCAACATGATATGAAATGTACATGTAACTAAATGTGATTTGGAACATGATATGAAAGGAGCTATTGTAATGCAATGATAATGCGATCTAATGCAACTTGTAACATGGTATAAAAAAGATAGTGCACCTAAATGCAACTTTAACATGATATGAAAATTATAGTGCACCTAAATGCAACTTTAACATGAAATGAAAATGATAGTGCACCTAAATGCAACTTTAACATGATATGAAAAAGATAGTGCACCTAAATGAAACTTTAACATGACATGAAAATGATAGTGCACCTAAATGCAACTCTAACATGATATAAAAATGATAGTATACATGAAGATGCAACTAAATGTAAATTAAAATGATAATGACAATGCAGCTAATGCCAAGCTTAATATGCATTCTCGTTCTCAATGCTGCCATCTATTTTGATCAAATTGCTAGTGCTTCCCTTTTTTTTCATCATCGATCCTTGATTAGTTGAAAGTGGATACAAGTGTCATGGTATAATTGAACCATAACGACCTGAGTATAACTTACATGGATTTTGATATTGCAAGACGACACAAGCGTCGAGGTATAGTTGAACCAAGAGGACCCAAGTGTTGCTTACATAAAACAAAGAAGAGTTAACCTTAGTCCTATACAAATCCAAAATGTCCTCAGTGATATGTTGTCTGATCATGTCGTAAGACAAATTTGCATAGCAGAAGGCTTCACTCCCAAACAACAGACAAAGAAAACTTCACATTACTTCCTTGCTTCTCTAGTCTTGGAGACATCCTTGAGTCACTTAGGAGATATGATAAGAAAAAATCAACAACCATAAGTGAGCACGCATGCTATCTGAAATGTATTCTTGTCGAATATATTGCAAATAAATCCTTTGTTCAGTTGAAATCAGTTCAAGTCCTTGATGTCTATCCTTGACGGTTGTCCTCTCGCGTTGCTATGGTCATTGTTGGTTGTTCCGATCCTTGTTGTCTTACTACATGTTTGGTTCGATGTCTAAACCCTGAAGGCAAAATGCCCCCAACGAGGTCAGGATTTTGCCCCTTGATGCCAATACTACTTCGATATGGATATGTACACTGATCACCAAGCCATGGTGGGATATGATTTAGATAATCAAGGACAATGACTACGCTAAGTATGTATGGGATAATGCTTCGTGTATAAGTGTTCTACGATGGCTATGGGTTTAGATCAGATGGAGCCAAAAATATGATATGAGTACTGGTAGATAGAGGAGATGCTCTATCACAAATAGCACTTGTTGTCAGGTTTTCACCACTTGTTTTTATTGCACTTTTGATTTGTTTTTCATTTTTTTGTGTTTGTCTTGATTTTTTGGTTTTTTTTTGTGTCACAAGGCGCCTGTGTACTAGGTTTTCACCCTAGTGACAATTTTTTGATAATTTTTTGATTTTTTTGCTTTTTTGCTTGATCTGTGCATTGGATGACTGAAGTGTAAAATTTCTTCAGATGGATGTTGTTGGTTGGATCATCAAGCACATCCCCTTCTAAATTTGATATCTGATATGCTCCCAATCCATAAGTTGATATGATGACAAAGGGTCCCAACTAGTTAGGTTCAAATTTCCCCTTCTTTTCCCGATCTTGTTGATTCTGAGGATTTTCTTTTAGGAATAGATTACCAATTTTGAATGCCCTTTGTATGACCTTTTGATTTTAGCTTCAGCACATTCATTGTTTCTATGCCTTGAGATGATCAAAGGAACATTGTCGGTGTTCGTTTAGCAGCTCTAGCTCTTGCAGTCTGTTGACTTGATAATCCTCATCTGGAATGAGGCCTTTCAATGATACACTGAGTGATGTAATTTCTACCTCAATAGGTAGGATATCTTCTGATCCATACATAAATGAGTATGGTGTAGCTCCTGTGGGTGTATGAATACTTATTTTGTATGCCTAAAGTGCAGGATTAAGCTGGGCACGCCAATGTTTACCAACATTATTCACTGTCTTCTTGAGGATCTTCAGGATTGTTTTGTTTGAGGCCTCTGCTTGATCATTCCCTTGTGGATAATATGGTGTTGAAAAGAGATGCTAGATATGAAATCATTCACTAAGTTCTTGCACATCCTGATTCTTGAAAGGTCTTCCATTATCTGTGATAATAGAACTAGGAATGTTGTACCGACAGATGAGGTAGTTCAAAATGAAGGAATTTATCTGCTTGCTAGTAACAATAGTCAACGAAACTACCTCAATCCACTTGGTGAAGTACTTAGTGGCTGTGATGATAAACTTGTGTTCATTTGATGAGGAAGGATGAATCTTTCCCACTAGGTCAAGTCCCCATTGGAAAAAAGGCCATGATGTAGTGAATGGTTGTAGCTCCTGTGTTGGTGCATGCATGAGATTGCCATGAATTTGGCACTTAGGGCATTTCCTAGAAAATGGATAGGACTCTTTCTCTATTGTTGGCCAATAATATCCCATCCTTAGGAGTTTCTTGGCAAAAGTAGGACCACTTGAATGTGTGCCACAAATACCTTCATGGAGCTAATGTAAGGCGGAGTCAGATTCATTACGATCGAGGCATCGAAGAAGAGTACCATCAAGACCTCGACAATAAAATGTATCAACGGTTAGGGTATAACGAGATACTTGATGAATGAAGCTAGGTTTTTGGTTATGAGACAGGTATAGTGAGAGGGTATTATCTTTTAGGTAGGTGTAAATATTCTAGTATAGGGGGGAATCATAACCGTTTAGGGCACAAATGACTTGGGATTCTGAATTTTCATAGGCGGGGGAAAATAATTGCTCCACCAGGAACTCATAAAGATTCTGCCTATCTGGAATTTTTAGGAGTGAGGCAATGGTGGCCATTGCATCAGTAGCTCTATTGTCTAGCCTTGGAATCTGCTCAAATGTGATGTGTACAAAGTATTTATTAAAATCATCCACCATGTGTTTTTAGGGCATCAACTTATCGTCTTTCATCTGATAGTCATCATTGATTTGATTGATAACTAATTGAGAGTCCCCATAGACTTTCAATTCTGTGATTTTCCATTCTACGACCACTTTGATACCTATCACTAGAGCTTCATATTAAACGATATTATTGGTGCATGGGAACATCAGCCTGTAGGATCTTGGAATTGTGTGTCCTTCGGAAGTGACGAACAAAATGCCGACATCTGATCCATGTTGTGTATAGGATCTATTGCTTTTGTGTGACAGTGAGCACATTTGCATTTGGAAATTCCACCTGTAGTGGGTGTTTGTCTAGTAGTGGTGCTTCAGCCAGTTGATCTGCTATTGCTTGTCCTTTGATAGCCCTCTATTATGTGTACTGAATGTCGAACTCATTTAGGATCATGACCCATTTAGCTAACCTCCCTATGAGAGTGACTTTACTGAGTAGGTATTTTAATGGGTCGATCTTCGCCACTAGCTTGATAGTATGAGCTAACATATAGTGTTGCAACTTTTGGGAAGTGAACACCACGACTAAACAAGCTTTTTTGATGAAGGTGTAATTGTATGTAGAGATTGAGTGGCTTGCCCTCTATTAGGGGCACCAAAATAGGTGGATTCATGAGATATTTCTTCAGCTGGTAGAATGATTCTGCACACTTGTCTTCCCATCTGAAAGGTACATTTTTATGAAGTAGATGGTTGAATGGGAGACATTTGTCTGCCAGTTGAGCAATGAACCTTCTGATAGATTGTACCCTTCCTTGAAGAGATCGTAGTTGACTAATGTTCCTTAGAGGTGGCATTTCCATGATAGCCATAACCTTTGTGGGGTCCACCTTGATGCCCTTTTCTGATACAATATAGCCCAAAATTTTTCCAGATGTGACCCTGAAAACACACTTTTTAGGGTTTAATTTGACATTGAATTGCTCTACTCTTTGAAAGATTTTATCAAGAATGTTCAGATGTCCCTCTCTTGTGAATGATTTGGCTACACTAGTACATTCAGAGCTGATTTCCGATGGTCGTTTGTCGGATTTGCGATGAATTTTCATCAGAGTGCCGACAAAATCAACCGTCAAAAACTCGGCGTCGGATTGGTCGATGATGCCATGCCTGTCGGAAATACGACAATCCAATGGACTCTACTGACGCTGTATGTTCGCCGATTACATCGTCAGTCGAAAGCTTGGTATTCATCGTAATTTCGATGAGGATAATTTTTATCAAAAAATAATAATTATTATCGATGTCGGCGTTTCCTTCCTTCGATAGCTCTTTTATATCGATGAGACATTGCTGGGTCTCATCGATACCTTTTGAATTCGGATCGATGAGACCCAATGATGTCTCATCGATATAAAAGAGCCATCGAAGGAAGGAAATGCCGATGAATTCCAGAAAGGACTCACCGAAGATAATAACTTCATCGACAAAAGATATCGAAGAAAGCAGAGAGGGTCTTCATCGACGAGAAAAGTTCTCGAGGAAATAATACTATCGGTGCAACATAAAAAAGGACCCACTGAAAGGAGCATTTTCATCGAAAGAATAATATCAATCAAACAAAAGGAAACTACATCAATAAAAGATATCGATGAGGATATAGGTTTCAAGGAGGTTAAAAGGCATGTTCTCGATATGCGTGGTTTTGCCGATGTAACTTTATCGGTGAGATAATAGACTCGTTCATTGACGGGGCATAGTGATATCGGTGAAAGAAGTATTTCGATGGAAAAATAAAGGAGGACACCGAAGCCCAATGTTTATTCAACATGAGACCCGATGTATATCAGATATGTTTCGATGAGGAGACAACCATACTGCCCGAATACAGTATTTTGATGAAGGGAAAAAATACTTGATCAAAGTAATATTCGAAACAAAAGCATTGTCGATAGAAACAAAGAGATTGATGGACTAAAGATCGAAAGACATATCCTCATCAAAATGATTATTGATTGCCATGAAAATCAGAAATAAATCCCATGAAAGGTCACATCGCCATTGAATTCGAACGTGTGCCCGAGTGACCATTGTCCAAAACGGCCATTACTAACTGATTAAATATGCCATAAGTAGTGGATCAACATCAAAGGACACAACATTAAGGAATTCACAGGTGACAAACTGAAAGCAGGAATTGGGTGAATTCACAGATAAAGCTCAGTAATTCCAAGTAGGTTGTTTGCACACAGACCTCTTTTTTAAAATTCAAATGGAATCATCATCTAAAACTAATAAAACCAGAAAGGGAAAAGAACCTATCGCTACAGAAGAAAAACCTAAAATATAGAAAAGGGAAGGGCATTCTTTGGCCCAGGACTTGATTGACCAGTGCCCATCATCTAGTTTGAGGTCCAAGAAGATTAGAGCTGATGAGGAAGGCCTGGAGGACTGGTTTGAGGATCTTGGAGACATATGGATAGAATTGAGAGGGTATGAATTGTTCATATATGGGTACAACAGAAGAGGTGTCCCTCAACCTATCAACAATTTATGATGATTGAACTTAGGAAGGTTAGTTGTGGCTAATGTATTCATGAATGTGGAGCTCATGAAGGCATTGGGAAACAATTATGACCCTAAAACCAGGACCATATATAACTACATGGGTGAGCCAATTCTTGCAATCAGAAAGGAGGTTATTGACATCGTGTTCGAGTTGGATTGAGGATTTGAAGAATTGATTGACCTCAAGAAGTTAACAAGAGAATATTTTAACCTAGAGCACATTTACAAAACGTGGAGATTCCCTATACATAGACCTAGGAATGCAGGGTCCTTAGTGCCACTAGGTCAGGATGACAAAGCTCCCTATGATGTCAACTCTTTCCATCCATATTTCAAGTATACCTATTACTGTGTTTCCCAAGTGCTAGGAATAAAAGCCCATCCTTTGATGGATATTGCAGCCATGGTCATTTGTGCTGATTTGCAATCTAAGGACCCCCGCTTCTTTGATTTTTTTGCTTATTTGGTTGAGGTTTTAAATCATGGGTTAGAAAAGTTAAAGGGGGATGTCATAAATGTTCATTTCAAGCATTATTCCTTACTTATGCATATGCTATTGTATGTGGACCAAGATGAAGGGTTATGGCCAGAAGAGTTATGTGTCAGGACATATGACAATACTGGGATGAGAAAACCAGTGCAACTATGGGTTTCTTCATGGGACCAGAGGTATGTGAATAATCAATATTGGTATCTTGAGGAGTTCTTTGTCAAGCCATTATATAGACTGTTGGGATGCCCATGAGATCATGCCCTTGCACCAGAGGTTCAAAGATTCCTAAGACCAAAAGATTTTGTTGAAGATCCCTCAATTGAACACAATTGGGGAGATTTGTATTGTTTTTTAGACTGCACACAAGTCAGGGTATACGGGTTCAAAGGGAGACCATACTTACTACCATTTATAGTCCCTAACAGAGTGGCTTGTTTGGAAATTGTGAGGCAACTATCAATAGTGAGTACAGAACATCTGACAAGCCATGGGAAACAATCAATTGTACCTAGGTTGTTAGTATTTTCAGATTTTATTGTGAAAAGTTCAAAGAGTTATGGCCTGCTGCACACAAAATTGGATTATTATGGCATGGCTATGGAGGATCCAAGGCCCAATTTCAATCCTGAAGGATACATAAGGATAGCCCAGTCATCACAAAACCAGAAGGTTGGAGAGCATAAATCTTACCTACCGAATGACCTCATTAAGAACATTGGCAGAGAAGAGGCCAGAGTGAAGTGAATAAAGTTCAAGAAAGCAATGCAGGCTTATAAATGGAAGCTTTTTAGAAGGAAAATGGATGAGAACGTGCTACAAAAGATTGAAGACCCCTTGGAGTTGGCCAACAAACTTGTGGAGCATGAATTGGAAATACTTGAGGGAGTCCCGCCTCATGTTTTTAGGGATTACATTGATACTATTAGGAATACAGAGCCTTTGGCTCATATGTCTTCTGCTTCCACATCTGGCATCATTCCATTCACTCCTTGAGAGGATTACCCCCCTGGTTATGAAGAGGATACACCGATAGACTTGGCAACAGGACAACTGAATGTCCGAGAAGTTGCTGACATCAGATTCTTGGAGCATGAGGATTTCATTGCTGATAGTGATTTCACTGCTTCCAAGGAGTTCACCATATTCCTCTATCAACATAAAGGATCTCAAATTAGGAATAACATGAGAAATAGTGAAGAAGAGCAACAACTTCAAAAGTTACAAGAGGAGATGGATCTTGTGATGAGAGAAATGACACCTGAGAAGGGAAGGCCATTGCTCAAGGAAGCTGGTGTGCTATTATACTCTGGATGGGACATGAACTCTGCCTTGTTGTTTGATAGATTCCTCAAGAAACAGGACCCAAGTAGGCAAATGATGCCAAAAGAGATTGATAAACTCTTTACAGGATTAGGATATGATCCAGATTAGACGACAGTGGGCTATCTATCCCAAAGATAAAAGACCTATATTGGTTGATACAGAAGAAGCTTTTGGACATTTGATGGTGCAGCAGGTTTGAAAGACTGACCCTAGAACAACTGCCAAACTAAATTTGGATGTCGCTAAACTGAACCAAGATCAGATAAAGTTTCTGGTTCGAGACAATTCTACATACAAAAGCCTATATGAGAAAACCGATGAAGAAAAATAGAGGCTGCAAGCAAGATTGCTTCAGATTGATATAGGTACCAGTCAAACATGGATGACATACAGTGTTGACAAAGATGCCATGGATGCCTTGACATATGCTATGTATTGGAGGAACAAGGCCGAAAAGACATCTCAGCAAGTAGAAAAGGTACAACAAAAGATGGATAAGTTGATTCTGGAGATCATTGAACATAGGTTCAGAAGTATGATGCAAGTTGCAGAAATCTATTGGAAAACATACACTGGAATAGTCAGAGCTTTGAAAGAGCATGAAAGGCTCAGGTCTTGGTTGGAAGACATGATGAATGACAACAGTCTGATTAATCCAGGTGAGAAAATTGAAGCCGAGGCTTACTTGAAGTCCCATGATGAATTGGCAAATAAATTAAGGAAAGAGCTTCAGAGGCTGGAAGATGGGAATACCCCTAGGGTGCCCTCTTTTTACAGTAATGGTGAGTTAGTATCGTTGGAACAGTGGAAACAAGAGTTCAATGATGAGAAGAAGCAAGCAGTAGAAGAGTTGGATTGGGACAAAGAATTGTCACTCTATGTTAACCATATTCTATCCAATCATTTCCAGATAGAAAGAGACATGAGGACACTAAACAATGACGTTCTAATGTATAAAGATGATAAGTACATTGAACACATAGGAATGCTGAACTTTTTTATCTCCCAGTTTGTTAACAAAAGTGCTAATTAATAGTTATGTGTTGAAAAGCCACGATGCTTGGTGACAATGTATACCCTCATATAAATGAGGGAAATTTTGTAACAATAAGGATCATTAGAGAAGAAGTAGAATATAGCCTCAGGCTTACTATTGTACCATTTTGCGAACATACATAATATAATCAGTCATCTTTCCTTTGTGTATATGATGTGGATTACTGCATCTTTTTGTAGGCAGTTACTTGTGATATTATCTAAAGGAGATAAGGTTACTTGCGTTCTTCCAGTAAAACTCTGTGTTTCATATTGTGGATTTGAATAAAAGATTTACTTGGGAATATAGTTTTGTACATGGTGCGCCTGCATATTATCTCAACCATGGTGCACCTGCATATGTATATAGTTTTGTTTATAGGTGGAAAGCCTAAGGTTCAATGTCAAACTTGGTTGCTCTGATACCATATGTAATATTCCATTAATTCTATACTTAAAGAAAATAAATTGTGATCTATATTAAGATAAAAAATTGAGCATTTCAAAATAAAACATAACTACTTCAGTTGAAGGAGAAAACTAACTAAATGTTCTTCAACATAATAAGAATCTAACCAATTTATCTAAAAGGAAGGTAATCTTTTAACGATTAAAAAAATTGAACAAATATTATTAAGCTAATCAATATGAGAAAGGAATTCAAATGGCCAGTTTCATCACTTAAATAAAGCATCACCATCTTGGCCAAGGTTTTAAGATTGCAAGCACCAATGCATTGTTAGTGTTCACCTCCCTTGCTCGACTTGTACATCCAATTATTGAGCTCAACAAACTCACTAGTTACCAACCATCTAAACAAGCCATCTGCTTAATGTGTACTAACAATAATGGTTATTAACGACCATCATATGATGAATAGCATACACTTGAGCCAACTAACTCACTGGTTTACTAACCAACTATCTAGTGAACTGCTTAATGTCTACTAAGAATAACGGTCATAAATGACCATCATAAGATAATTAGCATACACTTGAGTCAGTTGATTCATTGGTTACATAACTTCTAGGTTAGTTGATCCAATTCGTTACATAAAAGTCTCATCTCTACTGACATTAACGGTTTACAAGGACCTTCATGGGATTGTGACATAACCTAACAAGCCAACTGCTACAAATCCCCTATCTCTAACAAGCTTCAACTGTCATCATGGAATTAAACCTAATACAACATTGGTTCCCTTATTTAGCTAAATTAACACATCATAATATTATGACTCAACAAAAAATATGGTTCTAATATAATTTTTTGTCTTTCTATATTCCCAAAAGTATGCATCTAATTGATGATAAGAATCCTTCTTCAGGTCTTGCAACCATGGAGACTAGTTATAATCTGATTATAACCGATGTGCATTGATTCCAAGATGAACCATATTCGGTTGAACTATGAGTTAAGAGTGGAAAACAAATAAACATAGAAAACAAATAAACATAGAATAGCTACAAATTATAGCAAGGTATTGTGACTATAAGATAGAAACCATCCTAGGAGCCTCCAATATATGAAAAGTTGAGAAAGTAGCAAGCTTACTGTACAAAAATAGTGATCACTATAAAGTTGCAGTCAAGTTCAAAGCATTGATTTGTGGGAACAAAGGGTTTCATATGGGGATAGAGCAGTCTCATGAAATATCATGACAGTCATAATCATAATCTAAAGAGTAGTCAAATATTCAAGATAGATTGGTGATAGTGCAATCATTCTATTGAGCATCAAATCTGAATTAAATAAAATATCTTGATTTGAGAAATTAAATCATAGAAGCCATCTCTCTTTGGAAGAAATCATCCTTTTCATTGATACCGTAATAACCCATAAGTTATCAAACAAGTCTAAAAGCATTCTATCAAATTATCTAAGATTCAAACAGTATCGATGAGACCCAGTGATTTCTCATCGATATAAAAGGGGCATCAAAGAAAGAAAACGCCGATCAACTTTAGAAAGGACTCATTGAAAACAATAACTCCATCGATAAAAGATATCGAGGAAAGTGGAGATGGTTCTCATCGACAAGAAAAGGTCTTCGAGGATATGACACTATCGGTGCAAAAAGACTCACCGAAAGAGATGGCCCCACCAACAAAAGGTATTGAAGAAAGTAGAGGTGGCCCCCACCGATGAGAAAAGGCTTTCGAAGAAACAATATCATCGATGCAAGATAAAGAAGATTCACCAAAAGAAGCATTCTCATTGAAAAAGTGATATCGATAAAACAAAAGAAAACTACATCGATGAATGATATCGATAAGGATATGAGTTTCGATGGGAGGACAAAAGAAGTCACCGAAGTCCAAAGTCTCTTCGACATGAAACCTGATGAACAACAAAAAGATTTCAATGAGAATATGAGTTTCGAGGAGACTAAAAGGCATGTCTCTGATACACATGGTTTCATCGATACAACTTTATTGGTGGAAGACGACAAAGAGAGGATAAAAGAGGCTTCGGTGAGACAATAGACCCATTCATCGAAGGAGCATAGTGATATCGATGGAAAAAGCATTTCAATGGAAAACTAAAGGAAGTCACCAAAGCCCAGTGTTTATTCAACATAAAAAGGGACCGATGGATACCAGATAGGTATCGGTGAGGAGATGACAATACTCAATTTGTTTATCTTCTAGTTTGTTAAACAAAAAATGTTGGTTACCGGTTATATACCGAAAAGCCCCATCGCTTGGTAATAATGTAACTGACAAACTCATCGAGAGGTGGTGGGTTTAAAAATTGTCTCATAAGTTTACACAATAAGTCTTAAAGAAATATAAAGACTCTGTAGCCCAAACAGTGAAGAAAGGCACTGGTCATCTATAGAATATAATTCATCAGTTCACATTTCATTTTAAAGCAATAGGAGTAGCTGAGTAGGAAATATAGAGTAGACTATAAATAGTGTATATACATAATTTTCAAGCACAGAAATAGAATAATTTCTACAACAACAATCTTGAACTCATCTACTATATCTCCATCTTGGCAATTTATGCCATTCTGAGATGTATTACGTTAGTCTCAGTCACTAGAACACAATTTGCAACATGCATTAGGAGTTGTCCTCCTTACAAATAGTGCAACATTAAAAAGGTATTATCAAAGCTACAACCACAATTCAAAGAGGAAGCTTACAAAGATAGGACAAAGCTAGGTATAGTCATAAGTCAAAGCAAATTCATAGTTGAAACTTAGTCCAAAATAGTGAAGAAGTGCAACAAATGACATGAGAAGTCTAAAGAAGTATTATAGCAATCATGAGTCAAGGATTAATGAAGAGATTTTTTGCATCCATGATACAATCCTTAAAAGCATCCATGATACAATCTCAAACACACTTTTTACCATTCTCTTGGTGATTGTGCCCAATTGTGTATGTCTTGCTTATGTATGAAAATGGCATTTTGCAGCTTTCCACCAACCATGTATTTGAGATGTCTTTGATTTAGATATGGCATGAGCTTAGTCATAGAGTGAGACTAGGGAGTTGGACCATCTCAACCATGGTGCGCCTGCATATGTATATAGTTTTGTGTATTCATTAAAGATTTTCATTTAGTTTTAATCAACTAAAGAGAAATATTCATGACTCACAAGTAATAAAAAAACTTACAAGGATGAGGCATATTCATTACTTATAAGTAATAAAAAAACTTACAAGGATGAGGCATATTCATAACTTTTGTAGTCCTACCTTGGATATCAACACTAGAAGCAACTCATATTGTTCGTGTATAGACAAGACAATATGGGAGTTCATTATACCCAGCAACTTGTGGTGTTGTTGTTCATGTTGGACCCTGCAATTAAGATTCAATATACATTATTCAATAAGATTAACTGTGCAACATAATGAAATATTGAAAAGTATATTACCTTGTTGAGCTTCGCTTGGTTTCAAGAATAGTTTAATATTCTCTACTTAACATGGCCAACCACACGAAGGTGGAAGCTTATTTGGCCCCTCCCCCCCCCCTAACATTACTCTAAATTCCCCGTTAACATCGTATAACATTCATTCATTAATTCTTTCTACCATTAATAAAATATAGCATTCATTCATTAATATCACATAACATTCATTAGCACATAACATTGATTAACATTAATTAACACACAACATTCATCAATATTAATTAACACATATCATCCATAACCATTAATTAGCACATAATTACATTCACTAACACATAAAAATCAGTCATTATCAAATAAGTTAGATTGCAATCATTTCTTTCTTTGTTTTTTCTTTGAAGCTATGAAAAGACTAAGTTGAACATTGGTTTCTTCATCATTTCCCCCCTCTGCAGATGTTTTGCCAACTGCTCATGATCTCAATGTATGCCTAGTCCTATACTGAGGACGAGGACACTGAAGCGAAGGGGGGTCCTCTGCAATAACAAAGAAATGGGTTAAATTAAATTTTTTTTTAATTATTGTTACAAGTATTTCATTAATTTAGAGAACATAATTGTTGTGCTCTTTACCTGATGGGGCCACATCATTTTGTGTAGCCTCAACCTCAACATGCTGAACACCCTCAAATCTATTGGAGTTGAAATACTAAAGGTTACATTAATGCTGAATACCAATTGCAATTATATTTGTTTAAAGCAATAATAGTGGTCCTCTTTACCTGAGTGGGGAACATCACATTCTTGAGGTTGTGTACCCAGATCATGCTCCACTTGCTCACCACCGACTACATGCTCTAAAATATTAACAAAAAAGGTTACATTAATTACTACTCTAATTACAAATTAAGATGTTTAATTGTATTAATAGCTAAATAAATAAATTTGAATAGCAAATGAATACCTCCACTACTGGGATGCACATCATGACCTTCATGTGTAGGTGGTGTTTCACAATTAGCAGGCTGCATTCCAATGACATGCACATTGTTTGTTGGCATATGCACACTCTAATGAGACATTGTATGTGATTGAAGATTTTGTCATTGATGGCAACCTTACAATCCTATGGCACCGACAAGATAGTTCACCGACATCAACAGATCACACTCTACACTGGCACAGAGAAAGGAAGCATACCGACACAGAGGCCGACAGGATTTTTGTTATATTACATTTTGTTTATTATTGTAAAAACCTTGTAAGCCGACTTGATATCATTGTAAAATGACTTATATATATAAGAAGTCATTGTAGGACATTTTTGTAAGTAAGGAGAAAAAGATAAGGTAGACCTATTATGCGAAATATAGGTTAAGGGGTATATGTAAAGAACAGAGCAGAAATCGGTACTGAATCTGGCATTGAAGATGCTATTGTAAAGTAGTACAAGTTATTGGATTTGTATAATCCACATTGTAAGTCAGTGAGACTTCCCATTTGAGCAGTGAGCTCTAGGTACTTGGCCTTCCTGCATGTGCAGGCCCCTATTGTAAGTAATATTCTCTTATTGGCCAGTAAGTGAATATTGTGGTCACAAATCCCACCGAGGTTTTTCCCACACCGGGTTTCCTCATTAAATCATTGTGTTCTGGAGTGATTTTCATGTGGTTTCTTTCATTTTTGTTTATTGCATTATTTCTTGCATACCGGTACACTGTTATAATATGTTCTGCGTGTTTTAAGTTGAGAAATTCTAATTACCGGTCAGATACTGATTCAACCCCCCTCTCAGTATCTGTGAGTTTCCTAAAAATTGGTATCAGAGCTTGGTCCTCTATTTTCAAAAGCCTAACAGCTTGAGGAAGATCTTGACACCGGTAAAGATGGAAAATCCGATGAAGCAACTTGAAGCAACTCTCTTAGACTATGATACAGAAAAATTGAAAAATATCAAACTAGAAGATGATCTAAAAGCAGCTCAAGATATCATTTAGGCACTTCAAGAGAATCTTACTATTGCAAGAAATAAGAGAAGAGAATTTTGTGAAAAGATGCAAAATAAGAATGATGAAAAGGAATCACTTAATGATATGTTAAGAAAGCTGAAACTGGAGAACATAACTACAAAGAATGAGATGCAGGATATGACTATGAGATTTTGTAAAGAGATTGAAGATAGGAAGAAGAATGAAGAAGAGAATTAGATTATCACAAAAGATTGTTGACAAATATAAGGATGAAATCTGGATGGAAGCAGTCATCCCAAGAACAATCTGGGTAACAGAGATGGGCTACGAAACAGATGATCATATAATTGAAATGTATGCTAAAGCACTTCTGGAAGCCCCTAAAAAACCTAAGGAAGAAGTATTTGGTAGTGCAGAAACTATTGAAAGCCAAATACAATCCCATAAAAGAGTAAAAAGGGTTGAAGCAATAGTAAGAAGAGGTTCTAGGCAATCAAAGGAAATCAAGGATAAAGTAATGAAACAAACCGGTATAACAGAGGATGAGTTAGCAGCTCCACAACCTGAAACTCACCTATCACGGGTAGACACATCTTCAGAGAATGACATGCCTGCAAATTTTAAAAGAGTTGTAAGGAAAAGAGATCCCTCACTGGCAACCACACCCTCACCTAGGAGGACAAGACATAAACAACAAGTAGTGAGATCTCCAGTAAGAAAGGCTACACCAAAGAAGAAACTGACACCTAAGAAGAAGAAGAGGACAAATAAGGACATGGCCCCTCTTGACATACTATTGAATGAAATTACAGAGGAAGGGAAATTGAAGAATATAGAGAAACTGTATGACACTCTGACAACAGATGAAAAAGAACAAGTAGAAAATAGTGTTATACTGCATATGGACATGTATAAGAAATTTCTAATGGAAGTAGTAGATGATTTACCTGAAGAATTGTTTAAGAGACTGGAAGCAAGGAGACAAGTAGTAATAGAACTTGACAAGAAAATCAAGATAGAAAAGCTACTTGCTGTGTACCCAGTGAACTCACCTAAAGAAATTGATGATTTAATTGTTGAAGCCAATCGGTCAGTATTCTCTACTACACACCGACACATTACATTAATGGTTGGAAGAATTAATGAGGTGACTGAAGAAATAAAAAATGCATGGGATATATTCCTAGTTGAAAAAGAAAAATAGGAAGAATACCGGAACCCCAAACAAATAAAGGTATATCAGAAAGAAAAAGACAAAGGAAAAGGAAAGGTTGGTGGACCTCCGAGTATTAAAGTAAAAGACAACTTATCCCCACCTTCTTTTACATCACCGGTAACATCAACTATAGAAGATCAACCGACAGTTAAAAGTATGGATGCAGAGGATGTCAATCCTAATCCTGAAGTCTTATACATAGTAGATGTTGATACACAAAAGATCAACATTGTGGTAGACAAAGATACAACTGGTAAGACTAAAATGGCTAGTGAGCCACCGGTAGCTGAGCAAACTATTAAAACAAAGGAGAAACAAGCAGATGACAAAGAACACCAGGAAGAAGCTCAGACTGAGACAGTACAACAAGAAAAGCAACAGAAATAGGAACAGGTTCATGAGGAAACAGTGCAACCGACAACTAGAGAAGTAGAAAAACCATTGCTTAAGGAAATGCAAACACAAACAAACCTGCCAGAGGTCAATACAAGCTTGGTTACTTCCACTGGCGGTACTTAGAATGTAGGTTCCTCATCATCAAGCTACAAATCAACTAATGTGATTGAAGTACTCATAGATTCAATTAAAAGGATAACAGATTGCAGCTCACAAGCCTATAAGGCAATAGATGACACCATCCCAATTTTGAAGGTAATTGCTCCTAACTGTAATATAGATAATAAATATTCTTTAGGACAACTTGATACTTTGTGTAAATATATCACAGAGAACATTGAGAAAATAAGGAAAGAGACATTGAAGGATAAATTGGAAATTGAAAAACAAAGATTCTTTGATGAGCAGATAAAGAAGTGTACCAGGGATTTTGACACACTTCTACCAAAACTGTGTAACTTGTTGAAAGAGTACAAAACTCTGTACAAAGACACCCGTAAGACAAACTTTTTGACTGTAGACATAGATAAGAAAATAAGCAAGGTACAGGATGAAATCAATAAACTTGCTGATAATTTTGTTAACTCACTTGATACATTATCAATTTTTGAGCAAAGGATAACAAATTTTGAGGAAGAGTTACTTAAATTAGAAAGAGAAAAGGAGAGAATAGTGAATAAGGCAAAGCATCTGAGATTAAAACTAAGTCCAAGATTGGACTATCTAGCATCATTGCGGAAGGAAATATTTGAGGCACTGATACAGGGACATAAAACACCGACAGAGCATTTGTAGCATCTCACCGGTATAGTTAAAAGAACAGAGACAACAATACAAGACAGTAAAAAGTTTATGGAGAGTATAAACTTGATTTTGGCTGATCTATTTCAAATTGTAACTACCTAGTTACAAGGTTGAAACTACAAAATCTACTGACATCTTGACAACCTTTTTCATTGATGCCAAAGGGGGAGTAGTGGTATGAGAAAATTCAATATCACAGGAATCACATGCTTAGGGGGAGCACACATTTTTGGTAACATTTTTGGACTTCACATTTTTTAATACACTTTTGAAATTTCTCATGAGTGTTGCCATCAATGCCAAAGGGGGAGATTGTTGGCATATGCACACTCCAATGAGACATTGTATGTCATTGAAGGTTTTGTCATTGATGACAACCTTACAATCCTATGGCATTGGCAAGGCATTACATTGGCAAGGCATTACACTAGCAAGATAGTTCACCAGTATCAACAGATCACATTCTACACCGGCACAGAGAAGGAAGTATACAGGCACAGAGGCCGACATGATTTTTGTTATATTACATTTTGTTTATTATTGTAAAAACCTTGTAAGACGACTTGATATCATTGTAAAATGACTTATATATATATAAGAAGTCATTATAGGACATTTTTGTAAGTAAGGAGAAAAAGATAAGGTAGACCTATTATGCGAAATATAGGTTAAGGGGTATATGTAAAGAATAGAGCAGAAACCAGTACTGAATCTGGCATTGAAGATGCTATTGTAAAGTAGTATAAGTTATTGGATTTGTATAATCCACATTGTAAGTAAGTGAGACTTCCCATTTGAGCAGTGAGCTCTAGGCACTTGGCCTTCCTGCATGTGTAGGCCCCTATTGTAAGTAATATTCTCTTATTGGCCAGTAAGTGAATATTGTGGGTCACAAATCCCACCGAGGTTTTTCCCACACTGGGTTTCCTCATTAAATCATTGTGTTATGGTGTGATTTTCATGTGGTTTCTTTCATTTCTATTTATTGCATTATTTCTTGCATACTGGTACACTGTTATAATATGTTCTGCATGTTTTAAGTTGAGAAATTCTGATTACCGGTTAGATACTGATTCACCCCCCCCTCAATATCTATGAGTTTCCTAACATTGTTCTCATTGCTTGCTTATTTAAAACAAATATAGTCACTTTATGTTGGAACTCAACATCAATTAGATTATTGGTAAAGTATTCAATTTGAAACAACTTCCATTTACCATATTTACCTGTGTGACGAATGCACTCGAATGTTGTGTATGCCCACTCAATTCTCATAGCCGATCAGCCACGACTGATTAGCCTTGCTGGTAGGCAATTCTCTTGTCATCTTCTATGGGTGCTCTATTGAATTCAGAGCCTTGCATTTTTTCTTGGTACCGTGAATTTTGCTTGCATTGTTTGATAAAAAAAAATGTTTGCAATTTATTAATATTTTGATGCAATATTTCATTTACATGAGATACTTACAATTCGTGCATCAAGTTTCATGTAACCACCAGAGCTGAGTTTGTGTTGCCCGTGCTTTTCTTGCCTTGCCTTGGTTGTCTTTGATGTGTCACTCAGTCTATAAAAAGTTTAAAATATGTTAGATTATATAAATATAAAGAGTAATTAATTAGTACATAATTACATTCTTAATAGTATCCCGTACCTTCTTCTGGCATCTAGTGGTGTATTTCCTTTTTTTCTTTCAATTCTCTCCTTGGCATCCAAAATTAGGCCCTTCCACTCCCTCTCTAGAATCATGGGGGGATGCTCATACTTTAGGTTCCTCTCCAAATGGGTCCTGTATTGGTCCCTCACATACTTTAGATATGTGCCGGCTTTTTCAAGGAGCTTGGTTTTGTCAAAGGTGTCATTTCCAAACCACTCAACCATTTGGTTTGTTAATTCATCTTTTAACCTTTTTTCTTGGTCATTCCACCTTTTAAAGCAAAAAGAAATCTGTTAGATTCAGAAATGAACTGAAGCTACATTTATTACACTTCAAGAAATGGATCAAAGGAAAACTATTCCAGCAATGATATGAAATCAAAAGTGGAGAAGGGTTAGTTCACATATGATGTACCACCTTTTACGTATGGTGGGCCCAAATATCTGCAATGCAATGTCACTAAGATGTTTATAGAAAATATCATTGCCTGCAAAAAATTCATGGGATCATTAGTCCAAAACAAGTGATCATAAAGTAAATTACAATTAGAGTATATATAATAATAATTTTAAAGTACCTGGAAACTTTTGTATCTTTAAGGGAAGCATTTCTTCGTCGCTCACCACCAATGTGGCCTGCAACGTTCCCATACTAGAAATACGAGAAGATCCAGGAAATGATGGTATGTTATCAGCAGTAGTCGCCTCTAGCACATCCTCATGTGCATCTCCTCCTGCAAAAAATGAATCCACTATGAAATGGCATTAGAATTCAAGAAAGAACGCTTGAAGAGAAATAAACACATGATAGAAGATAGAGCAAAAGAGGGATCTACCAATAGTGGGCAGGCCAATATGACATGCACTAGAGGATGTTTGCATGCTACGTGTTGCCGACATTGTAGTCGGCAATACAGGTGAGGGTGACCTCTGATGAGGCGGGTGGCGACATTTGCACAGTAACATTGACAACACCTAAAGAATAATAGATTAAATATATCAAACATTAAATATATGAAAAGTGCAAGAATTGTAAACAAGGATGAAATTTTATTTTGAAAATTGATAGTATCAAGTATGATGTGTTTTGGGTACTCAGAGTGATAAGCCAAGCAAGTGATAATACAAGAAAATCGTCATCACCTGAAGATTCTGCAACACCCTGATCATGGGAACGACTTTCATGAGGGTGGATAAATTGCTGTAAAAACAATACGTACATATTTTAGTTAATGACATAAAAGAGAATAAAATATAAACCATTATTGAACTTTTGTTATAATTAAAGCTTTCATTATTGCTTACTTGCAATTTTTCTGTTGTCTTAAACAATAATTCTACTCTCTGTCATATCTCATCAGTGGTAGGATGCACGGCTGCCAAAGAAACAATCTCTTTTCTAATTTTTATAAGAGGCATTTTAAAGAATTTCACAAGGTCTGTGGGATCTTCAGGGTCATCATTGCTTAACCCTAATGATTCCACATCCATAGAAAGGTGCTCAGGTACTGCAACTCCCTTTCCCTTTCCCCAAACATCCGTCTGTGTCAAGAATATCATTAACAATTACAAAATTAGTATAAATCACTAAAAAAAGAACATAATAATGTAACAGTTTGCTTCTATCTAATTTGTACAATTACAATGAGGTTTACCTGCTCGGTAGAAGTGTCGCAAGCTACATCTCTATCTGTGATATGTGATGGATCCATGTCAGCCTGTGACAAAGAAAAAATATAAAAAACATTAGCGAAATTACATAGTACACAACATGAACAACATGAACTTTGTAGACAAAAAGAGTATTAAATAATAAAAATATTTTGTCATCAAAATCATTGTAAATTTTTTAATTCCTTACCTTTACTTTATGTAGACTATGCAGGATCCTCAACTAAATGGTTGACGATGTCTGTAGTCAATGACCTGTTCCCACCAAGGGTGACAACATCACACAGGGACTATACCTAATCAACACCATCAATTGAGAATCATAAGCATTACTACATTTGTAAGTTGATAAACAATAAATACATACGTATCATAAGCATTAGAAGCATCACATGATGTGTCATCATATATGTAATTGAGCATCACAATTACCATCACATATCATGTGTCATCATAATTAAACATGTAATCCATCACATATGTATCATAAATCACCATCCATCACATAGGTAATAAATAATCCACGTTCTATAAATAAACACAAAGTTCAAAAAATGTCAAATGCATCATCATAAACATGTGATCCATCACATATGTATTTTAAATCAACATCCATCACATAGCTAATAAAAATCCAATTTCCATAAATAAACATAGTTTAAAAATTGTCACATAAATAGTCACTCTCCCTATCTCCATCTCCATATTAAAAGGTGCATCATGAATTAATTATGTAATGGCATTATAATTCAAAACATAATGAATTAATTATGTAAAAATAATTCTATGAAGAAGTCAATATTAAATAGATAATATACTAATCACATACCTCATACATTTCATTCTTCATCATCATGAACATCAAGGCCTTCTTCTTCTTCTTCTTCTTCTTCTTCTTCTTCTTCTTCTTCTTCTTCTTCTTCTTCTTCTTCTTCTTCTTCTTCTTCTTCTTCTTCTTCTTCTTCTTCTTCTTCTTCTTCTTCTTCTTCTTCTTCTTCTTCTTCTTCTTCTTCTTCTTCTTCTTCTTCTTCTTCTTCTTCTTCTTCTTCTTCTTCTCCTTCTTCTGCATCATGAATTAATTATGTAATGGCATTATAATTCAAAACATAATGAATTAATTATGTAAAAATAATTCTATGAAGAAGTCAATATTAAATAGATAATATACTAATCACATACCTCATACATTTCATTCTTCATCATCATGAACATCAAGGCCTTCTTCTTCTTCTTCTTCTTCTTCTTCTTCTTCTTCTTCTTCTTCTTCTTCTTCTTCTTCTTCTTCTTCTTCTTCTTCTTCTTCTTCTTCTTCTTCTTCTTCTTCTTCTTCTTCTTCTTCTTCTTCTTCTTCTTCTTCTTCTTCTTCTTCTTCTTCTTCTTCTTCTTCTTCTTCTTCTTCTTCTTCTTCTTCTTCTTCTTCTTCTTCTTCTTCTTCTTCTTCTTCTTCTTCTTCTTCTTCTTCTTCTTCTTCTTCTTCTTCTTCTTCTTCTTCTTCTTCGATTTTGAGACTATTGAGGATGAATGTCATTTCTCGATGAAATATTTGTCACCTCAAAGACTGCAGTGATGCCAGAATCACATGTTTTCTTCGTGTCATCCAAATTTTTTATGCAAAATTTATGACCATTGCAGCACATAGCGTTGTGGTGTTTGACCTGCAATATGTCAAACATGTAAAATTTATTGTATTGTGAGTTGATAAACATATGGGTGATTAATAAATTTATACGTACTTGTTTATCTCTTAAACCATATGCTAAATCAATTTCCCTTTGCATAACATTGGAATCTCCATTACGATGTGCTTCTTTAACCAATGAAGCCAAACCTTCCCATGTTAACATGCGTCCAGAATGTTGACAATGTTCAATCCATACCGTCATCCAATCAAGATTGTTTGCAATATACAAATGTAGTGCATCCCACTCTCAACCAACTGTACAAAAAATAAATAGATGTCTTACAATCGATCTATTTTGAAGATTAAGAATTAATTAACTACAATAACATCTTATAATTACCTCTCACTTTCCTCAATCTACCTTTCCCCGTCAAGTACTCCCCTTCGAATTTGTTAATGGTGTTGGGATCCCAAATTCGATCCACGTGGATCTTTGCTGCAAACTTAGGAAGATATTCAGAAATGTACACCATAGTCTGGTATACCATATATCCCTCCACCATAGAACCCTCAGGATGTGCTCTTTGTCGAACCAAAGCCTTCAAAAATTTCAAGTGCCTCTCAACCATCCACATTGACCTAGTGTGTATAGGTCCACACAATTCAATCTCCTCAACTTGGTGTATGAGGTAGTGTTCTTATGCATTGAAAATAGCTGGAGGTAGACACTTTTGCATTTCACACATTAAATGAGGAATTTTTCTCTTCCAATATTTTATATCGTCTTTATGGATTTCTTTACATGACAACCACCTACAAGGTATTCAAGATGCAAAAAAAAAAATTACATAAGAAGTAAAACAAATTGCAAATATAATATCTATACAACGAAATAAACAAATATCACTACCTACCTCATGTATTTTCCAAGATCATATATGACTTGGTTGACATTATTGTCGAAGTCGTTTGGGAGAGATAGAGGTAGAATGTATTGCAACAATTATTAAATTATCTTTTAATTTTTTTGTAACATAATGAAAAGTACACATACGCGCAGTACTTAAATACATACTAAAAACACAAGAACATGAATTACCTTAATGAAGGTATGCCAATCATGCATTTTCATCCCTAGCCCAAATTCACTTTTCTTTGATATGAGATTGTTTATGTTCGTAGCAAATCCTGTGGGAAATCAAATTTTTCGTATGACTTCTTTTATAGCATTGCTTTGCTGGTCCATTAATAACCAAGGAAGCTCACTTATATTAATCTGGTCTCCATGGCTATTTGATTGAATGACATTTATCATTGCGTGATTGGAATCCTGAATGTCACTACATATTTTGACAATTTTTTCATTGTCATGCCTTCCATCCAATATTTTCCATACTGTCTCTGTTATATTCTTTCCAATATGCATAATATCAAACAAATGAACAATTTGTAACTTCTCATAGTAGGGAAACCTACTAAATTGTTGGGGATAACTTTTTATTCCCTTAGGAAGGTGGTCATTTATGTCTTCACAACCTTCATGATCATCAATCACATCATCAGTAAACAAAACAAAATAGAAAAGATGCTTTATGACAAACCAATAGATGGAATGACATTACCTTGAGGATTAATTCTATTATATTCCAACTTCCATAGGTGAGGTGTCATTCTTCATGGCTTTGATGTATTCTCTTCTTTCCCATTGAAAAGATGTTTTTCAGTATTTCGATACTTATAATTTTTGTGGAGAAAGTGCCTATACTCATCAAACACCTGCTTTCCTAAAATTTTTGAATGACGAGATTTCATCTTTGGACCACAAACAGGACATGCAAATTTTCCCTTTGTTTGAAGACCTACAAGATAATGTATAATTGGATTAAATATGATAATTTTTTGAATTATAATGTTCATGCACAACTTAAACACTATAACATACCACAAAAATGTGTTAGCCTCGAGGCATCGTGTATTGTCCATAGAAGCATCGCATGGAATTGAAATTGTCTGTCCTATTGGTCTAGAGACGTCATACATAGTGAAACCATTCCATAACTCCAACAACTCATCGATAAGAGGCTCGATATATACATTCATATCTTTAACTTGGTACTTACCTAATCGAATGAACAAAAACATTACATAATTATTATGACCATTTTACTGCAATATTTATAATTAAATTTAGATGACTATATTTAAATGATAAAATACCTGGAACAATCATTGCCAACATTATGTGCTCCCTCTTTATTGACATCCATGGAGGAATGTAATTATTGATAACAAAAACAGGCCACATTGAGTAAACAGATCTCATCTCTCCAAATGGATTGACACCGTCCGCTGCCAATGAAAGCCTAAGATTACAAGGTTCTTCTTTAAAGTGTGGCCACTTTTCCTCTATGTCCATAAATTGTGCCAAGCTAGTGCACTTGAATAATCGTTGCATACGTGGAATAATGGGAATATAGTGAAGAACCTTGCGAGGAACCCTTTTTGTTATTTGATCTGTTCGATATCTACCGATATGACATTCAGGGCATTTAGTTCAAAATTCATGTTGTTTGTGATATATAATATGATCATTGGGACAAGCATCTATTGCTTGATACTCCATTCCAATATCTTTCATAACGGCAGATAATTCTCGGTATGAGCGAGGTAGAATATTTGATGGTGGTAACAAAAACTCACCTATCAATCTACAACAATAAAATATAATTTGTTATAATGAAGAATATTAATGGTACAACATGATTCACAGTTTATTATGACATAAATGACATACCTTAACATACGTGATATTGTTATGTTGGATAAACCATTCATAACCTTCAAGCTCACCAACAATAATACAGTGAAGAGAAGAGTTGCCTGTGAGCCTTCGTAAAGGGGGGCCTCAAATGC
Organism: Cryptomeria japonica; assembly: GCF_030272615.1. NCBI lineage: Eukaryota > Viridiplantae > Streptophyta > Pinopsida > Cupressales > Cupressaceae > Cryptomeria > Cryptomeria japonica. The sequence continues at coordinate 266,066,915 of NC_081412.1, forward strand.
CTTCTCAAGTAGAGGGACATCATGAATAACATCAAGGTCATCTTCATCATCATGATCAGCTGCACGAGTACTAAATGAGTCATGGATCAATGTATTTTTACCATCATCTTCAATTGTGTTTTCTGGCTCATGATCATCATCTTCCATGGGATCATTATCTTCAGCTTCGATATTCACACCTCTATGTTCATCCACTTCGAAAACCATATTCTCAGGGTTGTGTTGATCCATACCATGTGCTCTGGAGTGCTCGAGCTATATAAAATTGATAAACATAAATAATCTGTGATAATGATCTCATCATTATGTGATTTATTATGTATATAAATTATCAAAACACTATAATGAGAAACTTTCCAATGGATGATAATCATGTCCACCTTCAATGTGACCATGCAGCCTACAATGTTTCTTCATTGTTTTGATTAGAAGTCTTCTAGTCTTTAACCCCTTCCAAATTTTGCACGGACAATAACATTTTCCATCACCTTTTCTTTTCAAGTTAGACCACAATCTAGCAATTGTCTCCTTATTTTGTTGTTCGTTGATATTGTCTGACATGGTCTTTCTTCACAGGTAAGAAAACATAAATTATCATCATTGAACAAAGCATATTATTGAATTTAGATTTCTAGTTTGCTTATGGTACATCACACAACATGGAAAACAAGAAATACTCAATAAATAACAGGATTAATTGATCTAGTATTATCACAATCTGCACCAAGTAAGTGGGCAAAAAACTTTGCAACATTACACGGTTTATTTGTTTCCAGTCTGTGTATCATAGAATACTATTGTACAAAACACTTATCGAAAAATTCCTCATAAATTTTATTGATCATATAGAATCTTTTCCCAAGAAGACCATAATAATGAAGGTATGTTCTCTCTTGACCAGGTTCAAGCTTGATCTTTAGTAGCTTATGACCAGCTTCCTCAAAATCAACACTTGACATGATTGTCAAATAAATTGTACGTCTTAAATTGACCAAGTTTATCTCTATCTCATCCTATATTCTCAGTGCTTCCTCACCTTCCTCTTCTTCATCATCATCATCATCAGTTGAATCATCACCTGAATCATTCTCCCCTTCTGCTTCATTTGAAGAAGCATCTCCAAGGATATCTTTCTTCAGTTTTTCATAGGTTGCCTCATGCTCTAAGAAATCAGGATCTGGCTTGAAAACATCCAAACTAGCTTCTTGATCAAGTTCATCTTCTAGGAAAACTCCATGTGTTAACTGATCTGGATGTACAGCTGGATGACCCTCGAACTTAGCTTTGCGAAATGCAAAAAGGCCTTCGATTAAAAACTGTACTCGTTTGTCAATTTCCCCCTCATGGAGAATACCTCTAAATCTTTCAAAAATCCCATAGAGACCTTTGGGTGAAAGGTCTTGCAACAAAGAACCACATTCTTTCACGAACCCAACAACAACCTCTACACTATCATCTGTGGGGTTCTCTAGTAAAAGGGTGAGAAGTTCCAAGGCAATGATCTCATGTGCAACTTGTTGATTCACTAAATGAGCTATGAATTTGGCTACTACTATCAACATGTGCTTGTCATTGCATTTGTATGCCCTCTTAAGCTACAAAATAATTCTTCGCAAAAGAAAATTGCCAACTTCAGGAAATTTTGTATTTACCATAGCAATCAACACAACAAAAACATCTATAAATCCAGCGGATGCCATTTGGGATTTCATACAAGACCTACAAAATAGACCCCTCCCATGGATGAGATTCTCTGCAAACAACTCTGGAATGATGTTCTTGATGTTAGATGCATTTACCTTGTTTACTAACCCATTGATACTCTTCAAAAGGGCATCCCATGTCATATGTTGGTATTCCACACTGCTCTTGTCTTCCACATCTTTCATCATTTGAGCCAGCTTAAATGGGGGAATGTAAACACCCCCACTTCTTCCAACACCCTTCTCAGCTCCTCTTACAGCACCTTCGCCAGTCCCATTCTGAGATGGAGCAGACACAACACCAGAAGTTTTCACTTCCACTGCCTCTCTGTCCCTCTTGTTTCTAGAAGCCCCTTTACCACTTAATTTGTGCTTCTTTCTATACATAAACCCATCAAGAAGCATGAGTTTTTGCATATAAGCTCGCCCAAATATTTTACAGTTATTTTTCATCAAGATTCCCTCAGGAGCTGGCAGATCCTACTTCCATACTTTAATTCTATTTTCTCAAAGGACAATCCTAAAAATCCATGCATTGCAAACAACTTTTTACACCTTTGTTGGTTGTGGTGGCGTCACAGAGAGTTTACATCAATAAACAAAGATCATGCCAATGCTTTTAATGCAGTAGTAGAAGTCTATCTCTTATTCAATATCTCTAGTGAAACCCCCATGATCTTTTGTTGGAGTAGAATTTGTTATATTCTAGAAAGGGTCTTGTCCTTTGTTAATGGGATATTCATCTACCTCAAGAAATAACTATTCTTTTCTCCAATAAGAAGTGAAACTAAATGAAGATCTAGCACCATGAAATGAATCCTCAAAAGGATTACTATAGTTAGTTTTGGTAGATAATGATCTGGGTAAAATACTAATGTGGCTTTAGGAAACATTATGTACTAGCTTAGCATACTCTAACAACTTTGGTGTGACATGCTACATCCAATTAAGTCTCCATTGGTATCTCTATTGTGTTTATGGATTGGGATTCAATTTACTCTTTTTATACATAGATTTTACTTTCAACTGAGGAGGTTTGTATGTACTTACTTGTCTTTCGATTGTGTCCCTATTTCAAGAATTTCTTCTATCAACAAATCATTTATTGTAAGTTGTACAAGAGGAATCTTTAACATGCCTTCCATGCTAGCCTTTTTGATACGTTCAACACCATCTTGTGCAACAAATCTTTAGAACTCCACTATTTCATTGAAGAGTGAGTAGTAGGGACAATCTAGGACACTTACAGAGGTTTTGCAAGAGAGATAGATAGACCTAAATATTATGGCTTAATAATGATCAATAGGTAAACATATAAGAAACTCTCAATATCAAAATGACTTTCTCAATTGTCTTTACTAGAAATGGATAGATCTACTAATAATGGCTTTATACTGTATGTCAACTTTAGACTCAATCCAAGAAGAGCTAGAACTAATATGCGATATCTAGATTTACGATCTCTATAATATAACAATCCCATAATTATGTTTCCACGCATCTATACCACAACACAAACATCATGCTAGTGTTCAGCCATAGCAATTGATATCCTAATTATAGAATGTGAAATATGCACATAATTATGAATAAAGATTAAGAAAAACAAAGAAATATGCTTATTGCAAACATAAATGACTAATGGACAAGAATTGAATTCATTGTAGATAGTTTTGAATATCAAATTCACTTATTTGTGTGCATTTAGTAACTCATGTACTTGTGGCCAACCATTTATCTCTTTCATAAATTAAACACTTATTAATAACATTAAATGGATGAGTAATTATGTTTTAGTTGAAATTGAAAATAAAATATTTTATTTCAGGACAACTCACACTATTCCCTATCATATTTTAGCCTCTCGGTTTTGTTAGTAGTGGTTTGATGTCTTTGGAGCTGATCATTGCATTTCTTTAGTTACGTTTGCCAGTGTACTCCTAGCCTATGCCAAAATGGGAGCTTTGGAACAAGGTATGGACATCCATCAAACCATAAAAGATAGAGGAATTTTGTCAGATGTAGTTGCAACTGCTCTGTTAGCATGTATGCAAAATGTGGAAGCATAGACAAGGCACGGGAACTATTTAAAAGATTGCCTCAAAGAAATGTGGTTTCCTGGACTACAATGATTGCCAGATATGCACAAAATGGATTTGTTGAGAAGGCTTTAGAAACTTTCAAGCAAATGCAATCGGCAGGTGTAAAGCCAAATTCCATGACCATTGCTACTATCCTCCCTACCTGTGCCAAAATGGGAGATTTGGAATAGGGTA